>NC_133326.1:165361130-165692890 GCF_042186555.1 Aquarana catesbeiana
GCTTGCTGCTTTTCTAAGCACATTAGAAGAAGAGCCTTTGAGTGGAGAGACTCAATACTAGTCTATTGTTTACGCTGTTGAGCCATAGGGGGTTGGGGAGCATAAGCCTTTTATGTGTTAGCCAACTTGTATCATACACAGTATGTCCTCTATAGTACTGTATACTAAACTGCCTGTTTAATAACATGAGCTCATAGAGAGCAGTGAAGGGGTCGAGGTCGAAGAAAGTAGCTGTGCCTAAAAAAATGATAAGCATGTGATGCATAGGACACGAGGACCATTCATAACCTGTTAGGAGCCAAGACAAAGCTTTTGTAGTCTGTAAGTCTGTACTGTCCCTAGGCTGACCAACTAGTTCACTTACAATGCCAAGCCCCATGGACAAGAAGGGGTTAACTTCATAAATAATTACAAACTTGAGGTGCACAGAGGTGAACATGAGGTCATGCTGAGTATTGTCTTTCACTGTAACACTTCATTGTGTTTTTATCATCTGGTCTTACACAGGTGAAATAAATACTGAACAACTACAAGCGCCTTAAGTTCAAAGTTCTAGGAAAGGTTCAGTGTGTCCTTGCAAAATCAAGTGCAGCTATTTTAAGGATTTGTTTTTGTCGATTTTTTTTTTTTTCGGTGAAAAATAAATTCTTGGAAACTGTTGCAGATTGTTTGATTTTTTTTTTTTTTGCGCTGGAGGCTGTAATATGATCATTATCTGTGTAAACAGCTTGGAATCTGAAGATGATCTATGACCCGCCATCAAAACTGTACTTCTAGTGTATTAGAGTTATTTGACTTGTGTTGGCTACACTGGGATTGTTTTCACGGATTATCATGATTTCCATCATTGCATGCCATTAACAAATGACATTAGCAAGCATACTGTAAAAGATTGAACTGAGGGTTAACATCATTCAGAGAGTTATTAAACTGGTTACACAAGGCTTTAACTATTGAATGCACTTGCAGGCTTGTTATTGTTAAGACAGTTACTTTTTTCTTGGCAAACCGTTATAATGGTTGGTAAAAGGGAATAGGCTATGTTTGATGTTATGTGAGATGACAAGGATACCATTATTAAGGGTTTCATGTCCAGTATATAATGTAGGAATGTCAGTGCTACATGCTTTTGCTTGCAACTCTTCCTTTTATGAATGGCAATTTTCAGTCTGTATGGGTTTAATTTTTCATAATAACATTTGAGCATAAATTAAATGCAGGGAGTAAAGACATACAAAAGATATAGGCAGTTTTGCTTATTAAAAACAAAAACCAGAAAAGTTTTGCTTATTAGTATATTTTTAGCAATGCGGTAAATCATAGAGATTGCCTTAATATGGAAGACCTGTGGCAGGTTGGTTATTCTTGAAGTAGTGCTGTTGAACCCCACATGGGAATCGAACATCAAAAACACACATAGAATCTATTTAAATTCATAAGTGTACTTACATAAATATAGGATGCAATGTATAACACACAATAGTTGACATATTTAGAATTAAAGACTGAATGCAGTCACTCATCCGGATTTATTATAGCACTCTTTTTAACATATAAGTAACTTTGATAAGGGTTTTTTTTTTAAATGGTTGTTTCCGCACTAGAAGACGAAGTTGCCATGTAGAATAAGGCTCAGTAAAGAAGTTGTCCTAACGCTAATGTTAATATTACACTTTGCTGATGATCTGAAAAGCTTGGAAGATATATAGCTTCTCGGAACGCTTCATTTGTCATCCAGACACATAACTGCACTGACTAAATTTGAAGCTGCTATCATTTGTCCATAAAACTGAAATAAATATGTATTGGTGGAATTTTTGTCTTCCTCTGATGTGTGCTGTGCTTGTAATTCGGGCCGCTTGCTCTACAGTTGTTTGCATTGATTCCCATTCATAAATTGGCAGGCGAGTACATCTTAATGTGCTATTATATTTGTAAGTGTAAGCTGCATCTGGTTATGAGTGAAAGGGTTTAGAGATTAATTGTAGCTTCTCAGGGTCATCCGCTGTTGACAGCATTTGTCATCTGGATAAAATGTAATTTGCGGTGGGGAGCAAGTGGTATATAACATGAATTAACTGCACCTTGGCCTTTGAACATAGCCTTCTATCCTTCTATATGAAACAATTTTAGAGATAAGTATTGTAGCTGACTATCTATCTATCTATCTATCTATCTATCTATCTATCTATCTATCTATCTATCTATCTGCTATGTATCTTAATCACAATAAAAGGTCCCTGTTCTAAAAAAATACACAAAATGTAAAAATGTAAATATATATATATATATATATATATATATGTTTGACTTTGGCGTTTACACAGTCTAATGCCAGTATAGTACTACATTACATGGGGGATTGCCATTCACTCAAGCACATTTGTTTCCTGTTGCTTCCAGATAAACCTTGAATAGTTTATGTTCATTGATCACAAGACTTAATCAGGGAAATCAAATACTCTGTGTGTGGCCAACACTGTGTTTGAGTCATCTAACTTTACTGTTTAGTCAGCATATATTTTAATGTGGCTTAGACGTGAGTTTTGAATGCTATATTTTGATATGGTGAAAGTTCTTATTTTTTTTTTGACTGAAGCATTCTAAAGCAAACATGGAATCTGCAATAGGGTAAAACAGCTGCTTATGGCTGAGCAGAGGCACTAATGAATTGCAGCCTATACAGCACTCTGTAATGTCTGTTAGTTTTTGCAATATTGCTAAGTAGGCATAAAAAATGTTGTACTTATAATTCTGCAGGTGTTCACTTGTAAAACCACTGAAGTTCTAAGAACCATATAGCCTTTCGGCAGCATAGAGAGTATTGTGGCAAGATAGGCGATATTTAAGCATTTTAACTTTCAAGTATTGTGAATTATGTGATACTGCATGCAGCTGTCTCTATGAGGGAAAAAAAAAACCTCTACGAAATATAATCCACCCTCAGAGCTGTGCTTTAATCTTTATTACGAAGAACAGGTTCATAAAAAAGGCATTGGGCTTCAGTTTATTTCTCTGTAGGTTTGTTAATTGTGAAAACAAAGAATGTTTTCAATGGCCATTGGTCCATGGTGCTGCTCGCACTATTCCAAAGCCTAAATGGTAAAAGCTTAACACCATTATTTATCAAGGAAAGCAACAGTTTGGTTTGTTTTTAATACTCATGTTATAATATGTACCGTATATAATAGGTTATATGTTTATGTATAGTATTCTAGGTTTTTTCCATGGATTGTGTACCTTTTTGGTATACATTGGACAGGTACAAGGGGTATATGTTGCATATTTTCATGCAGAGCTTGGGAATGCAGACCCAGTCCAGTAAAAGCAATTAACTGGAATTCTAATGCGCTTGATATCGCTTTCATAGTCAGGCAGGAATTAAGTGATATGAAAGCTTTATTGAATAGTACAAAAAGGAGAGCAGAAAGTACAACATTTACTAACTCTTAGCAACCAACGAGAATTCACTTAACAGAAGCCAGGTCAGGAAAAATGGATTTTGACTGGTCAACATGGATACTGCTCTTTGTTCTTTGCCCTTGCCTTGCAAAAAAGTTTGATGGTTTTCTATAATACTAAACATAAATATCACTTGAGCACTTGAAAAAATTACATTCCCATCATCCCTAGTTTAATATATTCTCCATAACAAGCCTTTATAAGCAGCATTCTCAGTACTGCCCGAATATTGAATCCCAGACACAAAAACAAAAAATCCATAAACACCAAAGTAAGTAGTGAAGGTAAAGGGAGCTTTAAAAACATAGAAATTGGATAATAGCATAAAGAAATCGTTTGACCTGGTGGCACCTCTGTCTAAAATGACTTGACTATGTTGACTATGTTGTGTAAGATACTTCTGCCTGAATATATTCTTGGGTCTTGAATATCCGCAAAGATAAATTTGATTTCTGCATCCAACCATATCATTCTCTAATTTCAGCAGTAAATGGGAATGCTCCCCACAAAACACAGTCTGACCTCCCGCTTTTCTTGTTTTTTTCTGGGTTTTTTATATCAAATTTGCTTTCTTCATAACTTTTTACATCTTTTTAGGCAACCCCACCCAAAAAAATGAAATAGAAAAATATAAATCAGTTACGGCTTTCATTGCTTAGCATGTATAAGGATGCGGCTTGCTTTTCTTTAAATTAATGAAACTGTAGGGGACTTTCTTGGGTTAAGTATCTCATAAAGATGCCTGTCAAGACAGCCCTGTAAGCTATAATGAAAGGGTTTCTTTTTACATACATTCACATAAACTCCTCAGTATGGTCTTTTCCAGCTCCCATATACTTTGAACCATAGGGTTATCTTTGTTTTTTTCCAATGCAAAAGCATATGGAGGCTTCCTGATTTTTCGAATGACTATTCTGCCAATGAGAGGTGTCCTAAAGTTGTTTCCAGCAGTTGTAGTAACAATGCAATCTTCATTTATGTTGCCAACATCTTTCATATTATGCGCCATCCTACCTCTGGTGGTTAGATGTCAGTGTCAGTTCTGTATGATCATTTACTTTAAGCCCTCTTATCTGCTCATTCACTCTAGTATTCAGCATTACAGTTTTATCTGTAGATAACATGATGTTATAGGAAATGATTTATGCTTGTTTGCTTACTCAAGTACCAACCTAGTAAGTCAATTGGACAACTATGTAGTTACAAACTAAAGATAAGCTTACATATAATGTGACATGATAATTCAGTAGAAATGTCACTGCCTTCTGAAAACAATTCAAGAGTAGTAACCTATGGAGACAGTACATACATTTTCACCTCCTAGCTGTGGTTCTAAACGAACCGATTTGTAATAATGGCATACCTACTGTTCAATAGTAGTATGGTTTTATGATTCGTGAATGAAAAAGAAGTAACAGTTTGGTTATTTTTTAGTAGTTATTTTATAATATGTTTTTTTCTGTGGCATGTGTACCTTTTTGATATACATTTGGCAGGTATAAGGAATACCGTGGTTTATTAAAATGATCTTTAGATGGCACCTTCAAGTTTCAGGTGTTTCAGGAAACAAATTGAATAGATATGTTCTAATTATTTAAAAAAAACAATGTGTTCATATTATATATAGTTATAGTTTATCAGGGCAGCAAGGATACACTCAAGAGGCGCCATCAGGTAGTGGAAATACCAGGGGAGTACTTGGTAGAATCCACTGCTACATGGGTTATACAGTATATTGAGAAACATTAAGGTACAACTATTTTCACATGCAATCAGAAACAGCTAGTGAGGTAATGCCTCTCTCATGGGGCTAATAAAGCATGCAGCATGATGCTTTTAAATGCTAGGTTGGCAAGATAGGCTAGTATAGACATGGCCTGCTCTGATGATTACAAAGACAAAACAACAGTCCATCCATTCACATTACCTGTCACCTCAGTCAAGTCTATACTGCTTTTTGACTGCAGTGACATTAAAGTTGCCTGAGCACTCATCCATCATGGCTCTTGGACAAGCAAGGTTTTTTTTCACACTTGTTGGTGAGCAAGACAACAAACAAGACAAGTTGGCAAACCTAAAAGCACCTGAGTCAGCAAATTTCTGACTGTTTTTTTGTGTTTCTCTGAAAATCTAGGATGATGCATAATAAATTAGCATGCCAATTCAATTGGCAGATACTGATTCAATACTGTAGATGTCATTGACAATTTTAAGAATATGTGGTCCACTTTCAAGGCATGTTGGTGAATTATTGTAGAAAGGTTTTTTGGTTTTCAAATGACTTTTTGCTTTGTAATTAAACATATTGACACATTTTATAAGATAAAATTGGGATAAAAGTGATAGGTGCTAGAAGTGTGCAAGCTGTCATACAAACATTTCTACTTCTGATCATTAAAGATCTTAAAGGAACATGTAATCCTGAGATAATGATTTCCTCTATGATTAACCACTTCAGCCCCGGAAGGATTTAGCCCCTTCCTGAACAAGCCCTTTTTTGCGATACGACACTGCAACGCTTTAACTGACAATAGCGCGGCCGTGCCACGTTGTACCCAAACAAAATTGATGTCCTTTTTTCCCCACAAATAGAGCTTTCTTTTGGTGGTATTTGATCACCTCTGTGGTTTTTATTTTTTGCACTATAAACAAAAAACGGCGACAATTTTGAAAAAAAAAGCAATATTTTTTACTTTTTGCTATAATAAATATCCCCAAAAATTTATAAAAAAACTAATTTTTTCCACAATTTAGGCCAATATGTATTCTTCTACATATCTTTGGTAAAAAAAATCACAATAAGCGTATGTTGATTGGTTTGCGCAAAAGTTATCGCGTCTACAAAATAAGGGATAGATTCATGGCATTTTTATTAATCATTTTTTTTATTAGTAATGGCAGCGATCTGCGATTTTTATCGTGATTGCGACATTGCGGCGGACAGATCGGACACTTTTGACACTATTTTGGGACCATTGTCATTTAAAGAGCGATCAGTGCTATAAAAATGCACTGATTACTGTGTAAATGTCACTGGCAGAGAAGGGGTTAAACACCTTGGGGTTATGAAGGGGTTAACTGTATTCCCTCAGCATGTTCTAACTGTAGGGGGGATGGGCTCACTAGAACATGACAGAGATCACTGCTACCGATCACTGGGAGCAGTAGATCCCTGTCATGTTGCTAGGCAGAACAAGGAAATGCCTTGTTTACATAGGCATCTCCCCGCTCTGCCTCTCAGATCGCGGGCCACCGGCGGACATCAATTCTGCAGGACCCGCGGGCACGCTCCCGTGGCATGCGGCAGGAGATGACCCGCTAGCAGTGGATGACGCAGCGATGTACGGGTACAATATTTCGCGCACTGGGGCCACTTTGCCAACATATATCGGCGTGAGCTGGTCGGCAAGTGGTTAAGTACCTGTGTTCATGAATTATGTAAGTGGTTTTATTCCTGTGTTTTGTTGTTTCACCCTATTTTCCAGTGTGCCATTATCTATGTATTATGTAAACATTATTTGTTGGTGGACGGGCACCTGGTCTTCAGCTGGCAAGTGTAGACCAACATAGAACAGCAAAATTTTTCAGTATACAAGGATTTTCCCTTACGATCATTAAAAATGTTAAAGAAACCTTTATTCCAAAGATTATTATTTTAAGTTAAAGACCTGTTTCCTGTTTTCATTCTTTACTGTGCACAGCATCAACCATCATTTGTTGATCATTTTACTTGAAATAGTTGGCCTGCTATGTTGGATTTAAGTGTCTTCCGTTACATGTAAGATAAGCCTAAATGCCTAAAGTTGAATGTAGCATGTAATCAACAGCCAAAGAGAACCTTTAATGTATAGGAGAGTGGAAAGTGGACACAAGAAGAAAGAGAACATTTAAAAAGTCTCTAAATGCATGTGAAATATAAACAATAATATTATAAAGTTCCTTCCTTCCTTCAGCTCCTAAGGTGACTACACTTCTTCCATGCTCAATTTTATACTGTCCCCTGATTTGAACCCCAGATATTTCTGGGGGACGTAAAAGTGCTGAACTACATCCAAAATGATACCACCCTGAACCGAAATAGAAGTAAGTTCAATCGTCCAACACTGGCCTCCTCTAAGGTATCTGGCAACTCTCAGATGCTGTTTTATTTGTGCACATTCCCATGCATGTTACCACAGCAGCCACTGCACAGACATTGCACACTAGTTGCAATAGTGCATTGCGGTACCATTACTTCAGAATGGCACCCCAATAGACCTTGCCAACTGTGTATGTTGATGCAATGCCCTATGTGTCCTGCAGTGCGATACACTGTCAAAAAAAGGTGCAGATCTGATTTCTGGACTGCTGAGTTGCTTGATAGACTATTCATTTAGAATGTGCTGCCCAACGCAGCGCATGTTGATGTGCAAAGAAATGTGCTTTTAACTCACTGCAAATCAACAGTGATGTGTTAACCTAGTCTAAGGTTTCATTCACATTGGTGCACTAGCTTTTCTAAGCACAAAAAAGTCATCTGCGATGTATAACACCTTTTACACCTCCCAGATCACTTTTTCCTGTGTTTAGATGTTCCTGCTCTAAAGCAGGTTTACTGTGTTTAGACAGGTTTAGTTGCATTCACATGCACTTTCATGCGTTTAGAGCATCTAATCATATTATGTTAAAGTTAAAATAGGACTATACCCAGTACATTATTTAACTCACCCATTACCGGGCAGTGTTGTCCCCCCCGCTGTCTCCTCCTAGGTTCAGATGCAATTTTCCTCTGTACCCCAGTTTGGTTATACTCTGCCATTGTGGTGTGCTAGGTACCATTCACAGCACCTGCCACCCAAACACAGGCTGTAGGCAATCTCAATAATGAAAGGCTAAACATCGGATAGGTACTTAATTGAGGCGGCCTGCTTTACCTAATTTTGAAAAATCTGAAAAATACAGATAGCTAGGGCTTTCTAGCCTGCTTATTACCAGTACCTAGTTGCTGTGTCTGGGCCATGGATGCTTTGGGAGAGAGTTTGGACCACCTTATCCCTCCCCCTTATCTATGTACCAGCTCTTAATAACCCAGTCGCCAGAGAGTTTATTCAGTCACCATTGCATCCTGTTTTCAGAGAATTTTTTAGCCCTTAGTTATAGGCTCTCCTATTTAAAGCAGTCTTGGCCCTGCCCCTAAAAACCTTTGGGGGGGGGGGGTTACTAAAACTGGAGCACTCAGAATCTGGTGCAGCTGTGCATGGTAGTCAATCAGCTTCTAACTTTAGCTTGGTCAATTAGGCTTTGACAGTAAAACCTAAAAGCTGATTGGTTTCTATGCAAATCTGGACCAGATTTTCACACTTCAGTTTTGGTAAATCTCCCCCTTTGAGTCTTTCTTTCAATTTATTAGATAGGTGGTCTTACTGAACCTAATAGAGAGTCTTTGGGGTGTGGGAGAGGAAAAAGCCAAGCTAGAAACTTGATTAGAAAAGTCAACATTTGCATTTGACTTTAGCCACTGATCATTTTAAGGCCCCTTTCCCTCTGTGGGATGGAATCCGCTCGCTCATCAGGGGGATCGCTCTGCTGATTCCAGCTGAGCAGGTAGAGGATAGGTCCGTCTTCGCTTACTGTTCAGTTTCTCCTCTATGGAGAAATTGGGTGAAAACTGACCGCCTGTCCGTTTTCATCTGCTCTATCTTAGCCGATCCACCAGGCGGATGGAAAATAGGACCACCATCTGTCTGGATTTGGCAGATAGGATCAGATCAGATAGTGGCTGATGTCAGAGGACATGTCAGCGCTGACATCCGCCGCTCCATAGGGGAGACTAAAGGGTACGATCAGGTCCCCCTGAAAAACCCTTACATGCTTTTTTCAGTGCTTGTACATTTGTTTTATTATGGGCTCATCTTTAATTGCCCAGGTTGGTGACGGGTTTACTTTAATTGGCAGGATTAAATCCATTATCTTAGTAGAAAAGGTCTGTTTTTCAGTGCATACAGATGATCTCTTTTAATGACCTGCCTGTATATCTTTACGTGTTTATTCTATAAACATTAGGTGCAGGATAATCTCAGAAATAACAGTGCACTGTATGAACAATAAATGTCAAAGAAAGACTAGTAAGCAGTGCAATTACAAGCAATCCAAGTAGTCCAGTTAATTTTAAGCTGTGTTTGAATAAGCAGTATAAATGGTTTTAGATGGATATGTGTTTGTCAGTGTGAATAGTCCTTAACAAACATACTGCATCACGCAACCACATTCCTTAAGAATAAAATTGTAACAAGCAACGTAGAGTGTCATTCCCAAGAGTAGCAATTAAAGATGGCTGCTTTTGTCTGCTTTGGCATGTTAATTTGCTGAAGACATGCTATGCTGAATGTTATGTTCTGTAAGTAAGGAATGTAGTTTGTTGTAATGATAAGGTACAGTATAGTACAATACATTATTAACAAGGACTATAAGTGTGATAGCCATCATCCATCATTAGCAGCTAGTTATATATTATTGCTGCTAGCAGTTTTTTTAATGATTTATCAATTTTACAAAAATAATAAATAATAACTTTCATACACTGTATATTTAACAACGACGAGTAATAAAATATGGTAATTTTAGCCTTACATTGGAAATCTAATGTTGTGTGTGTTTTACTATCAAGAAAAAGAACATTGGCACCCTATTTATAACACCTAGGGTGTTGATTTACTAAACCTGGAGAGTGCAAATTCTGGTGCAGCTGTGCATGGTAGCCAATCAGCTTCTAACTTCTGCTTGTTCAATTAAGCTTTGCAAAAAAACAAAACCTGGAAGCTGATTGGTTTCTATACAGTGCTGCACCAGATTTTGCACTCTCTAGTTTTAGTAAAGGAACCCCATTATGTGGTTCAAACAATGAGGTAATCTAAGCAAGGAGCTGCTGTTCAGTGAATAAAATGTATTCCTTGTGTAAATCGACCCCGTTGCTTCATCATGGGGAACCTAACCCCTATGACTTCTGTTTAAAGAGTAGAACAAAAAAAATGTGTCTATTGAATAACATAAAATAAACAAAAGCAACTATTCCAACCCAACATGGATTACAGCAACTGCTACTTACCACTGCTACCCTAGTTTAGAAGGATGAAAGGAGCATGCTACCTGAATTAGTGAATGGAAACTGAACTTTTTTCCTTGGCTAAAACTCACAGCTTCAGCTATTTCAGAGCAATTGGTTGGATGGAGACAGTAGAATGCTTTACCAGGGTTTGAGGATGAAGGGATACACTTCCTGCAGGTGCTACTTTAGCCACTATCAGATTTTTTTTATATTTAAGTGGATTAGTTGATTGTTAAAATTTATGTCAGGTTTTTATTGCTGCCTGTGTCTATTCTGGGAACAATTCCCTTTCTCTTTCTGTCCCACTGACTGATGTCATTAGGACAGGAAGGAAGTGAACATGTCTTCAGAGAACTAAAATCTTTTTAAAGTAAATCTATGAATGGGTAGCATGTCTGTCAGGTTTTCATTGCTGCTTCTGACTGATGCCACTAGGAAAGGAAGTGAGTGTAAAGCCCCGTGAGCCGAATGGCGGGAGACATCGGGCGGTTAAAAAAAATGGGACATTCGGCCCATGTGTATATCGGTCTGTCCCACAGAAGCTGGCTGTTTGGCTGGCTTCTGTCGGATGTGCATGCTGGATGCTGGAAAACCAGCAGCCGATCATCTCCCGATCAGCGCTCTCAGCCAATGGCAGTGTCCCCCTATCATAACACAACAGCTTAGCGGGGCGAGATCGCTGGACTAACCTTGCATGGTTAGTACAGTGGTTCCGACCAGAGCGGTCAGTCTTTGTAGTGTATACCCGACTTAAATCTCCACAATGGGCTCACGGATTACAGTAAAAACCAGTCAGATGTTCTCACTTTAAGTTTTGACTTTTCTACATTAATTCAGTTCTCACGTGTGTTTTTTTCTGTGCTGTTAAAGTGTATCTCTAGGCAAAACCTTATTTTTTAGTATTGGATAGAAAGGGGAAGGGTTAGACTTCCCCTCTATTTCTACTAGTGACAATTGTCATTGGGAAAGAAAATGAGGGGAAATCAGAAATGTTCCCCAGAAAGAAACATAAAGGGAAATCTTTGAATGGGCACAATTGTATAAGAGGGTACTCACCCAAGAGATGTCTACTAACTTCATGTTGTGTGCCTGGGCCAGAAAGTAAAGGGAAACATCCCCATACACAGACAGCAAAAAATAACCTGTGAGGGGTTTTTAACCCTTCCCTACAAAACTTAAACATACACTTATACATACACTTTAAGTATTAAAAATGTTAGAATACATAACACTTAACATTAATACATTTTCATCTTTTTTAAGTGTTAAAAAGCTTTGATAGCTCATCTTTCTCTTTCATTAGCTTGCTACACCTTAAATGACTTGGCGAGCAGTAAGCCTACACATGCTGTTTGTCATATCAGCTGCCAAACCTTTATACAGTAGTTCCTAAATATGAATTTTACCTGAATCCTAGCTTTTAATATATGCTGCTTTCTGAAGTGAGTGAGAGCATAACTTTTCAGTTTCAGCAGTTTGCATATAGCAGTTGCATGTGAGAGGGAATAAAATGCTGAATTCATAAGTAATAAAAAAATAGGCATCTTTAAATAACTAAATGCCGGAAAAATTAAAATCTTTAGAAACTGCCTTAGTAATAGTAGCCAGCCAAGATTTAACAGCCTACTACATTATTTGTAGTATTAGCATGCTTAATATTAACATCCAAGCTCACCTCAATCATGCTGAAAGCCGTTATAAGTCCATTTTATATTTTCTTTTTACTATGTATACAATATAATTTACATATAAAACCTATCTGGGCTGCTACTGCATTACAGAGGACACATGAAAAGGGGGACTGGTTTTGGACGCAGGGTAAAAAGAAATCAGAGTGTGTGGATTGTGACATCTGCTAGAGGTAGAAGAGTGCTGGGCATAGAAGTCAAAGTTATATAGCAGCAGGCCAGAATTGGGGGAAACCGGTATTAAGTGTTAGGTGGAGAATAGAACACTATAAGGGAGCGAGGACACTACTGAGAAAAGGAAAGGCAGAGAGAGCATATTAAAGAATGCAGAAAATAGGAATCAGACTTGGATAGAAAGAGCTGATTGGAGAAATGCAGGTTTATGTGCGATCTGTCCAGGGTGGTGCACTGTTGTTAGTAGATACTGTCTTTGTTTATGCTTTAGTTGAATTTAAACTATTTAACTTATGTAAAAAATAATTCACTTTGGTAGACAAAGTGCCTTTCCCCAAGGGTTGTTCTTAATTTATATAAGGATATGAGGTGGGGGAGTGTTTATCAATTAATTAAAGGAGAAGTATGGGTTTGGGGTTTTTTCCCCAATCATACTTACCTAGGTGGATGCAGCATCTGTCCCCCGGTGTCTCTGCACTAAGAACCGAGCCACCGAACACCGCTGATGGCTCGGTTCTCTCGGCTCCCCGAGAGGAGACCTGCTGACTTTCAATCCACAGCTCTCCTGCTCTGTTCCTCCACGCTCACTGGAGCGCTGAGCTATGGAGGTTTTGGGGAGCGGCTGTCTCAGCCTCTCAGCGACTAACTGAGAGGCTGAGATTGCCATCAGTCCAGGCACCTGGCGGATCCAAACTTCCGAATTTTGGATGACGCGGTGCCTGGACTGAACTTGGTGATGTCAGCAGAGAGCAGATTTCAGACCACTCTCTGTGAAAACGGGTCACATAAGTGCAAAACAAATTGCACTCCTGTGACCTTAGGAGAAGCCCAGCCAAAAGAGCCCAGGCTGGACTTATCCTTTAATGAAGAACTGATAAGAGATAGATGATGAAAAAGCAAACATTCACACTAAAGTCGGGTACACACTACAGTTTTTTTTTCATGCAATCTGGCGGGTTGCATGAAAGAAAACTGTCAGCTCTGGTCAGTGCCGCTGTACTAACAATGCGCGGTTAGTCCAGAAATCTCCCCGCTGAGCTGTTGTGTTCTGACAGGGGGGCGCTCCCCCGCTGTCCCCACCAGAACGCTCAAATCAGCTCTCTCTGCCATTGGCTGAGAGGGCTGATCGGGAGTTGGTCAGCTGCCAGTTCAGCAGGGACCAGCTTTCCACCTGTGTGTGGCCCTTCCAGGAAAACTTTTGTCGATTAGTAACTGCAGATAATTGACTGAAGCCTCTGATCAGTGTATTCTGAGAGGCTGAGAGCTTCTGTCAGAATACAATGTCCCGGTGGGGGGATTCCTCCATCCAATTTGCTTCACTGGGTAAACATAAAATCTGACCATCTGTGCTCAGCAAACCTCTAAAGCCTAATACACATAGGCCGAATTTCAAGCAGCATCGGCCGGTTCAATAGAAACCTGCTGACATTTGGCCCCTGTGTACTGGAGTCAGCCTGACAGAAGCCAGCTGGCCGGCTTCTGTTAAAGGGCCATGACTGGATAAGCTCTATTGATTGGTTCCCGATCAGCACTCTCAGCCAATGGCTGACCGGAGTATTCTGGTGGGGGGGCGTCCCACCTATCAGAACACAATAGAACAGCAGGGGTGATCACTGTACTTACATTGGATAACTAGTACAGTGGCTCCTCCTGAGCTGTCAAGTTTTTTTCATTCAGCCATGTTGGGTTGAATGAAAAAAAAAAATGTACTAGGCTTTAGACTGCACAGAGCCAAAAAAGATAACATTGGCTGTTTGATCAAACAACACAACAGGATGGTATATCTATAGATATACAGTAGATTTGACAATTGGGCATTGAAATGAATGTGCCATATTACAGTGGAGTGCAGGATAGGTTTTACACGTACAGTGGTTTCAGGAGATCTCCTGCAAGATAGAAATATTCTATAGACACTAAGCTGTTGAACTGAAATTAGGAGAGTTGAGGTTCTTCAGGTGCACTGTTCTGCTGAGCTAAGGTTCAGGGCACCTGGACATCTGAAGATGTCCATGTGTTCCTATTTGGAGACATGGTGGGCTTAAGCTGGGAATATTGGTCAGTGCTACTTTCTTAGGCATTATGCCAGGGAACAGAGGGAATGATAGTCCCAGGGATACTGTACAGTTGACTTGGGATGGCATTGGAACCAGGCACAATATGATTCTAACCAAAGGGCTATAAACACTTTTAATTATTTAATATTTAAAGGCAAACAATTTCCTTTCAATTGATATGGCGTCTTGTTCATACTTGCTTGTATAGATTGCATTTTGGCTACCTTTGTACGGGCACAAAATATACAACAGTAGAATACTGGTTAGTTTGGATCTCAGGTGATTAGACATTGTTTTTGGTATCAGAAGACAAGATAAACTAATACAAATACAGGCTTTTAAATTAAACAGCATTATCCTCTCATAGGAAAGACGCAGTGGTGGCTCTTGCCTAAAAAAAGCAGTAATGAAAATAATTGAAAAGGAGAAATCCCAAGTGATTTTGGACCAGCCATGTAGATTTGCATCCAGATTGGACGTGTTACACTCCCACAGCTCTGCAGGTATCTGTTTGGGGGATAAGGTTTGTCAATTTAGACTCTATGGTCTTGGTAGTATCATTATCCAAATGGAAAGTGCAGGGGTCACATAAACTTTGATAAATGAGAGGCAACCCGATTAGCAATAAATGCACATTTAATTTTGTCTCTGCTCACAAGCTCACAGTGTCAATCACAGGTCCTGTGTTATATCCACCTGAGCCATGGGTGTTGGCTGCCCCTGGAACCCATCACTCCCAAAACTTTCATTAGTACAAACATGAAGTCACACACCACTGATCAAAACTATCAAAATGATTTTATTAATCCAGCAGAAATGAGGACACACCCCAGCAGGGGGTGAATTGCATAAAAAGGATTCATGGGCAATGTGTCCTCATTTCTGGTGAATTATTAAAGCTGTTTTGAGCAGTGTGGATCATAAGTGTGTGACTAAATTTTGACCCAAAATTAATTGATAAACGTCCCTCCGTGCATTTGTAAGGCAAACTTAGGTTAACAGCAGTATAGGTGCTATCTCTCTCAAGCTTGAGCTGCTATATTGAGAGTGGATGGTCATAAAGCAGCAAAACCATTTGGTTAACCTAAGCACTAGATGGCTGAACATTCAAAGTTTTATTAGGTATTTAAATAGTAACAATATACAGGCAAAGTGAAATCAGAACATAGTACAATTGATATAATATGGCTTGGTAGACCGACTAAAAGCAAATGCCGATATAAGAAACTAAGCAGGTTATTACTGCACAATATTGCTTATACCATTGAAATTTTAATTTATTTTTTGTCATAAAGTGGGAGTCGCTGTAGAGGTTGCTTTGTCGGTAATAAAGCGGTAGTAAACTCTGCTTGATCACTTGTAAATACAGGTAAGCTTTTAATTAAACTACCTGTGGGTACAATGAATATCTTCTAAATTTGCACCATTTAGGAGATAATCAGAAGTTCTGAAGCTGGTGACTGAATGTGCTGTCCATCCACAGCGCTGTGCTGTGATCATCCAAACACCCAACAGAAATGTACCACTGCTCCAGGCCGGTGTACTTCCACTTGCCCCTATAACCTACTTCGCTGGAGATGCCAGTCCAGTTCACAGCTGAGACACTAGTAAAGAAAGACGGATGACCGCATTCTACCATGCAAAGGATCCAAAGACTTTATTGTCATCATGCCTGTCTTTCGCGAGCACTGATCATGTTTTTATGATGGATTTCTACAATAAAAATGTGATTGTTCTTCATCGAAACTGAACTTCACATGCATGGGGAAAAGCAGCCACATAATGACCACAAATGGTAGAAAAAAGATGTATCACAATAATGCACTTTCCTCCCTTGCACTCTCATTTCTTTTGGCTTATATACCAAGGGACAAGAATATTTCTTGCAATGTACAGTTATGATGAAGCATATCATGGTGGTACTGTTGTTAAGCCTGCAAAAAAAAAAAAAAAAAAAACAGCCAGAAGGTAATGCCAATTACTTTATGCTTTTATAATACCATCATATTTGTCTTTGAGATGTTAGCATAAAAGCATTGGCATAATGTTATCCAATAAAGTTGTACTTAGTGAGTTAAATGTAGGCTTCATGCTACATATGGACTTAATTTGGGTCATTAGATGTTGAAAGTTTTAAGTTGTGCAAATTAGTTAAATCATATACCACAAGCTGTATTGCAATGTCCTGCCAATTTCAATGTCAATGATGCTTTAAAAATGAGTTATTCTTGTAGATGAGGAATCAGTTGGTTTTTCATGTGATGATCATTAGAGCTGGCATTTAAAGACGTAAACTTTGCTCAGATAACCAACGTCATCTATTATATGGAAACATTAGAAGCCAATGCATACCAATTTCCCTGACAGAGAACAGTTTTACAGAACACAAAGGCTGCTTGACTGGGCTTTGGCTTGAATGGATTTGTGGTTCATTTAAAGTGATGGATAAACAGGTTATTAAGGGATTTAGTATGTTCTGACAAAAGACTCCAATTAGCATGTACATGATATTAATCACAATTCCTCTTAAGAGCTGACATGTCTATACAGGCTTCATCGCCATATATTTAAAAGGCAGTTTTTACATGTCAGTTTTATGTAAGGGTACCTGTCATCTCTACACTTAGGAACATTAACGCAGATCTAAACCCTAACTGGATGACATTTAGGGGTGGATTCACTAAAGGCAAATAAACTGTGCATTTTGTAAAGTGCAGTTGCACTCTACAAGTGCAGTTGCTCCAAAGCTTTGTAAATGAGGTAAACCTTCACATGGCAAAGAATACCCAATCCACGTGCAAGGAAAATAATTAAAAAACATTTTTTTTAGTAAATCAAATCCTTAATTTTTTTAACCACTTGCTGGCCACACTATAGCCGAAAGATGGCTACAGCGTGGACTTAAATTGCTGGGAGGGCATCCATAGACTTCCTCCCGTTCTTGCGCTTCTTGTGCACCCCCTAGATCGGGTGAAGGGCCAGTCACAGCAGGCCATTTACATTTACATCAGTGCCACCCATCAGTGCAGCCTCATCAATGCCTCCGGATCAGTGCCCCCACCTGTGCCGCCTCATCAGTGCCCATCAGTGCCACCTAGCAGTGCCCATCAGTGCCACCTATCAGTGCCCATCAATGCCACCTCATCAGAGACCATCAGTGTGGCCTATCGCTGTGCCCATCGATGCAGCCTATGAGTGCCCATTAGTGCAGTCTCATCAGCGCACATCAGTGAAGGAGAAAAATTACCTGTTTGTAAAATATTATAATCAAATATGAAAAATGTTTTTTTTCCCCAAAATTTTAGCAAAAAATAATAATGGTGGTAATTAAATACCACCAAAAGAAAGCTCTATTTGTGTGAAAAAAATGATAAAATTGTCATATGGGTTCAGTGTAGTATGACCGTGCAATTGTCATTCAAAGTGTGACAGAGCTGAAAGCTGAACATTGGCCTGGGCAGGAAGGGGGTATAAGTGCCCAGTAAGCAAGCGGTTAAAACACTATAGAGTATATTACAAATGAAGAACTGTTGTGACTGATTTTCAATAAATATTGATCTTCAAACAATTAACAGCTACATTGTGAGTGTTGTATGCCCATTTACTTGACAGAGAGGTCCCAAGCACATTTATCTTGGCGGTGTTTCTATTCTCAGTATAGAATAATGATTCCAGTAACTTTAGAGTTAAACTTGAAGAGTTTTATTGCACTAGTGCATGAAGAATACTTGGACTTGCTCCAATGGGCTGCAATTTATTGCTCAGCATGAGCTTTCTGTGGACCAGCAGTGGACCATGCATGCATAATGTGTGTCAACACGACCACTTGTAATTGACAAGGACACCTATGACAGGTGACAATGCAGGAAACAATTGGGAGACTGTTGCCAAACCATAATAAAGGAGTGTCTGTACAAGGAACTTAATGCTAGGATTGCCAGGTTTTATTTTAATGAAAGCTACAGATTAAAAAATGTTGAAACAACTGTTGAAATTATATTAGCTAGTTAAAGTATATATGAGGTTTTAGAGATTAGGTTTAGATCCACTTGAAATCTGTTTTTGAAGAGTGTTAATTGACTGTATATTAGAGCTATAAAAGCAATATATATTAGCAGCGTTAAATACACACCGCCAAGATTTATTAGGTACCATCAATTTAGCAGATATATTCACGTTAGGTTTAGAAGACTGTTCACTCATTCATGGTTGCAGCTGAGTGCAACCGCTCTTGCCATGGCATTTCATGTACAAGGCAAAAGGGGGAACATTTTACATTAACATTTTTCAGATAGAATACCTGACAGAAATCAATAATTTGTAAAATGTAAGGCATGTTTGTCAGTAACAAACAAGTTACATTTTAACATTTAGTCCGTGTGTAGTATACCATTGATTTTCAATAATGTATGCAGCCTCACTGTTTGTGTACGTAAGCTGTTATATAAACAAGGTGGAACTTTAAACTAACAGTCTTATGTATTAGAAGTGAATACACTTACTCAAACTTTATTACTATTGGTTATTTTGGGGTTGAATAATAAGTCACAGAGTAATAATTAAAGACCAACTCTGGGAAATTTTTCAATTCTAACGTGCAGTGGGGCTGGGCCCACATTACAAGGGTTAATTGCTCATTTTGTCTAGGGGAGAGGAGAAACCATTTTACTTATCTGATCCTCTGCTCCCCCAGAAGATGGCACTTCTCCTAGCCTCCAGTGGTGGACCGTCTCTCTGAATCATCATGCCCTTACAGGGCTATGAACTCTGCTTTGATCTTGATGATGTCAGGACTCTAGACTTAAATAATGATATTTGAAGCGCTTCACAATGTGCATGAAAATGAATATATAAGAATAAATATAAATATAAATAGTCAAATAAATCCAGCGGTGAGTAAAAATTCCTAAAAAATCCAGCAATCAAAATAGTGTAAAATTATAAAAAATTAGTGACACCAAATGTGTAAAAAAATTCACATAAAAAATCCACATAAAAATAAATATATAGGGATGTATTCAGAAGGTTCAATTATACAGGTGTAGAATCCTGATTGGTATAGAGCTTTTGATCACTAGCAAAGCTGTTTAAAAACACTTGCTTAATCAAGGTGCTCATTGACCTTCATAGTAACAATGTGCTTTTTGCTTCTATTCACAACCAATGTGAGAATCATAAACAGGCAGATAAGAGAAAAAACCAATCATTGTGCAATAGCTAGGATACCAAGGTACACAGGCAAACTTCAATCCACTCACGTGTGCCTTATAATGATAAGGCATATGCAGGTTTTACTATAGCAGTCAGCCGCCTTTAGACAGGAGCAAATTCACTGCAGTACACTGTGTGATACTGCTGATCTGCACAGAGCGTCCTTGGCTCCTCCCACGCGTTACATCACAGTCACGTGACTTTTTCAAGGACTCTAGACTTGTGGAGCGTGGGGAGAAGAAGCTATGAAGATCAGTCTAGCTGCAGGGATTGGATGAGAAAATCTTGATTTGGTTCTTCTAGACCAGTGGTTTCCAAACTGCAGCGGGGGGCCGGATGTGGCCCTTTGCTTGCCTTTCCTACCACTGACACCAAAATGGGGCACTATTCCTTGCCTTAGTATCAAAGATGGAGCACTAGTCCTCCCACTGATGTGAGACCATATTCCTCTCACTGACATCAACAATGGGGCATTTTTCCTACAACTGACACCAAAAATGGGGCACTATTCCTCGCCTCAATATCAAAGATGGGGCACTATTTACTCCCACTGATGTGAGACCATATTCCTCTCACTGACATCAACAATGGGGCAATATTCCTACCAATGAAACCAAAAATGGGGCACTATTCCTCGCATTGGTATTAAAGATGGTGCACTTTTTACTCCCACCTGATGCCAGGACAATTTCTACCCCCACTGGCTACAATCAGGCCCTCCTAAAGTCTAAAGGACAGTAAACTGGTTGTTTGTTTAGAAAGTTTGGAGACCCCTGCTCTAGACCTAAATGAGGAATTAGCACCCGCTGCACTATTTAGTTGCCAGGAATTTGGCTTTAAATTAGCATCTTTGTACAGCTCAGCTTTCTGTCTCTTTCTGTCTCATAAGAATGTATTCTTTTTCATAGCATGCTGTCTAGCACTAACAATGACTGTCATGGTCACAATTCATTACAATACCCTAACAAGTAAAGACCACTTTTCCAAGGTTTCTTTCTTTCTTCTTAGGCTGGCCATACATTATACAATTTTCTTGTACAATATTCCTTTAGATTTGCCAAAACCTTTTAATATGAGGTCAAACCTAAACACTTTCCATTTGTATGCTATCAGGCAGGCCCTTGCACTGCATAGTCGAAGGTAATTTTAAAGGAAATTGAATAAGAAAACTGTAGAATGTATCGCCAGCCTTAATCACTGAGCTCTTTCAAAATGTTTTTTTTCAGATGCAAAAGTAATACAATTTGAGCATTGAAAATGAGTGTTTGTTTTCATCACTATGTGATCGCATGACCACATGTGTACCATGAGCATATGTTCTTATTTTCACTTGGGTCATATGCACTTCAGTCACATGTCTTCCACACCCACTTTGTTAAATAAAGAGTAGCACTAACAACAAACATGAGATACAGCAAACTAGAAAAAGATGACATTCTCCCTGCTGCTATGGAAACAAACACTGCTCCCACTTAGAGTACCTTTAGTTGATTTAAAATATTGAAAAAAAGGAGAAGCAGAGCTATTTTTGTATACTGCTTTGCAGTACTTTAAATGTACTCTGCACAATGGCTGGTGATCATTCCATTACAACAATCAGTCCATCAAAAGATCCAGTTTTTAACTGTTTCTGACTAGACAGCATACGAAGGAAAGATCCCTATACAGGCTAGGCAGGATGTCACACTTCTGATTAATCTACAGAGATGAAAAGAGAATTTGTCTAAAGTGCTCTACCCCTCCCAACTGACAGGGTGGGGGTCAAGGTTCCTCTGTTGTGATCAGTTTCTCTCCATGGTTGATGATGACCACGTGTAGCTAGCTTTAGAATCAGACCTTACAAGAATTTGTGATGCTTACGTGAGACCATGCCTTCCTGTAACATATAGCAGCATAGCATTCATATTTTGTGTATGACTTCCTATTTACTGAGATTACTGGATTTTTTTTTTTTTTCGCGTTAAACAATGTTTGCTAAGTTTAACGCCCAAAGGTGAAGTATAAAGCCGCTTACACACGAGCAGAAAAAGTCAGACGGAAGCTTTTCATCGTCTATTCCGATCATGTGTGTGCCTTATCGGACTTCTTTTTTCGAAAATTCTGATGTACCTAAAAATAGAACATGCTCTAAATATTTCCGACGGAACCAATTCCTATCCGGAAAACCAATCGTCTGTATGCTGTTCCGACGGACTAAAAATGACGCTTGCTCTGAAGCAAGTACGAGATGGAAGCTATTGGCTACTGGCTATTAAACTTCCTTTTTCTAGTCCCGTCGTACATGCTGTACGTCACTGCGTTCTGGACGGTCGGACTTTGGTCGGACTTTGGAATGACCGTGTGTAGGCAAGACCGCTTGAATGGAATTTCGTTGGAGTTCAGTCGGAGAAACCTTCGGAGATTATTCTGACGGCTAAACCGGTCGTGTGTACGTGGCATAACAGTCACAAGGATGATGTGTACTAAATGTTTAATTCAATGCTAGTATATCCCTCTGATTTCATATCCCTCTTTTTAATAATTTTAATATTCTGGTTGTTCAGTTTATCACGACTCACCTAATGTTAAACGCTGAATATTATCTGCTTGATTTGCCTACACTTTAGCCAGAACATAGGCTTTGTTGTTTAAAGTGCGATTGGAGTGAATTTTGCATACCCCATTTGTGCATTGTTTTCTCGCCGGTCATGCAAGTATTATCTATAATTACATTTTCAGGCCAGTACAAATAGTAGGCTTTGTTGAAAAAATATATATATACATAATGAAATGCAATTGTGCAATTATGCAATATGTATGTTCTGCTGTCCCAAAATCCTCATCAAAATCTCTTTCCTTAACTTACAGCTGCTATTTTATTATAATAATGAAAAAGAGCAGTAAAAATGATGTAACTCAGTCTGTTTTGTCAGAAAGATTCTACTACCAATAAAAGCAGGTTTATTTTGTAAGGATGACAGCAAGCTACAAACTACAAGAAGCTATAAAAGCCAAGCTGAAATGATGGTTTATTGTTAATGCAGTAAATGGATAAACTGCTTAAAAAAAAACTTATAACAGTACATACTGGCACATAGTATTTTTTTATTTTCAATTCTGCTTTCAACTCTCTTGTCAAGTGTGACAGTAATTGTAATAAACAACAGCAGCACTTAGAGTGTCATTTATTTTATTGTTATCATGATCATCATTATCATTATCATTATTATTACTATTATGAACTTTTTATATGTGTACGTTTTTGTACACAGCCGCTAATTATTCCTCAGTGAATGGGTACACATGTAGTCAATAAAATGCAGGAACAATACAATACCATGCATAACTTCGAACAAATTGATTGAAGACCCTGCTTGCAATATCTTATAGCTGAGGTTATAAGAATATGATACAGATGGTATACTAACCTTCAGTTACTCCTAATTAAGCTTTATCTACAGATAAGCAAATCTCTACACAAACCTGTTAATGGCTAGAAATAAATTAATCCATATTCTCATCAGACCTACCCAATTCTAGAGATTATAGATCCCCAATGTACATGAGATTCAGCTGCACTTTTACTGGGTAGCAAGGCCATAGCTCACGCTGTGTTGAAGCATAAGGCTGATGAATCTTGTCTGACCTAATTAGATACACAGCTTTTAACAGGTAACAAATGCAGTTATATTTGTTACAGAATACTTCACTAGCTTGCTGTCAGAAAAGCGTGCCAATGGATTAGTAGCTGTAGTATCTGAAATAAGATGCTACATACTGCAAATAAGTAGAACATTTCCCACAGTCAGAAAATTCCTGTATTGTGCAATGCTATGATACCAGATGGTCCTTCTGGGTTTGAAAAGTGCCCATTAATTTACTGTACAGCAGGGGCGTTGCTAGGTCTGCAAAAGATCTGGGGCTAGAGCCCATAGCAGCGGACACCAACCTGGGGGGGGTACACCGGTGGTAAGCAATTTTTCGCAGGCAAAGGAAGGCTGGTGTTGGCTTTTCAATCATCATGGCACCATGGTTGATATGGTGTCAGGATGAACAAAGCACATTGTTTCTATTGTTACATTGTAATATATAATGAAGTGGTTAAACTCACCATAATGCAGAATCAGTGGGAGCCCTGGGCGTGTCACTTGCCACATCACCTGCCACTATTTGCAGATTGTCACTTGCCACGTCACTTGCCACTATTTGCAGATTGTCACTTGCCACATCACCTGCCACTATTTGCAGATTGTCACTTGCCACGTCACTTGCCACCATTTGCAGATTGTCACTTGCCACATCACGTGCCACCATTTACAGATTGCCACTTGCCACGTCACTTGCCACATCACTTGCCACCATTTGCAGATTATCACTCGCCACATCACTTGCCACCATTTGCAGATTGTCACTTGCCACGTCACTTGCCACCATTTGCAGATTGTCACTTGCCACGTCACTTGCCACCATTTGCAGATTGTTACTTGCCATGTCACTTGCCACATCACTTGCCACCATTTGCAGATTGTCACTTGCCATGTCACTTACCACATCACGTACCACCATTTACAGATTGCCACTTGCCACATCACTTACCACATCACTTGCCACCATTTGCAGATTGTCACTCGCCACATCACTTGCCACCATTTGCAGATTGTCACTTGCCACGTCACTTGCCACCATTTGCAGATTGTCACTTGCCACATTACTTGCCACCATTTGCAGATTGTCACTTACCACATCACTTGCTACCATTTGCAGATTGTCAATTGCCACATCACTTACCACATCACTTGCTACCATTTGCAGATTGTCAATTGCCACATCACTTGCCACAATTTGCAGATTGTCACTTGCCATGTCACTTGCTACCATTTGCAGATTGTCATTTGCCATGTCACTTGCCACATCACTTGCCACCATTTGCAGATTGTCACTTGCCATGTCACTTACCACATCACGTGCCACCATTTACAGATTGCCACTTGCCCCGTCACTTGCCACCATTTGCAGATTGTCACTCGCCACATCACTTGCCACCATTTGCAGATTGTCACTTGCCACATCACTTGCTACCATTTGCAGATTGTCACTTGCCACATCACTTGCCACCATTTGCAGATTGTCACTTGCCATGTCACTTGCCACATCACTTACCACCATTTGCAGATTGTCACTTGCCACGTCACTTGCCACCATTTGCAGATTGTCACTTGCCACATCACTTGCCACCATTTGCAGATTGTCACTTGCCACGTCACTTGCCACATCACTTGCTGCCATTTGCAGATTGTCACTTGCCACATCACTTGCCACCATTTGCAGATTGTCACTTGCCATGTCACTTGCCACATCACTTGCCACCATTTGCAGATTGTCACTTGCCACGTCACTTGGCACCATTAGCAGATTGTCACTTGCCACCATTAGCAGATTGTCACTTGCCACCATTTGCAGATTGTCACTTGCCATGCCAGCCAGTGCCATCAAATGTGCATTGTTGCTGCATTGGTGGCAGTCCTTAAGCACTGGCCCATTTAGTGAGGGCAGGAGATGTGGGGCGGGCAGTGAAAGAAGATGTTATCTCTCTGCTCCCCGCCGCACATCGCTCCCACATTGAAGTGGCCCGGCTGTGAGGGTGGAAGAGTGGTGACGGGCGGGCGAAGAGAGATGATGTCATCTCTGCTCATCCGCCGGCTCTTCTCTCCTCCACCTCCAATGTCGCCTGCTTGTAGCTTGTGCTTGGAACTTGTTTGTAAGTAGGGGACTTGCTGTACATGTAGCATAAGCTACAGGAACTGGAGAAAGTGCAGAGAAGGCCAACAAACTCATAAGGGGCATGGAGGAGCTCAGCTATTAGGAAAGATTAGAGGAACTGAATCTTTTGAGAAGAGGCGATTGAAGGGGAAAATGATAACCATGTATATAAGGGATCTTGGTGTAAAGCTGTTCACTTTAAGGTCATTACAGTGGATAAGGGGACACTCTTTATGTCTGGAGAAAAAAGAGATTTAGCCTTCACATATGGAAAGGCTTCATCACAGTAAGAGCTGTGAAAATATGGAACAGACTTCCCCAAGATCTGGTTTCAGCCAGCTCAGTAGATTGTTGTAAAAAAGAGTTGGTTACATTCCCCTTTCACACTGGGGTGGTGGGTCCATTAGTGTTAAAGCACCGATAGTTTTAGTGGTACTTTAGTGCTTTACTGCTGTTATAGCGACGCTTTGTTGGCCGATTTTAACCCCCGCTAGTGGCTGAGGAAAGGGTTAATAGCGCCCAGTTTGCAGGCGCTTTGGCAGCGCTGCCCATTCATTTCAATGGGCAGGGGAGGTTGAGGAGCCATGTGTACACCGCTCCAGCTCCGCTCCAAAGATGCTGCTTGAAGGATTTTTTTTCATATCCTGCAAGCGCACTGCCTCAGTGTGAAAGCACTCAGGCTTTCACACTGGGGTGGCTTGAGAGGCGCTTTTCAGGCTCTTTACAGGCGCTATAAATTACTTCTCTTGCTGGTTGGTCTTTGCAGTTAAAATGTTGATTTCAGCGCCCATTTAGATTGATGTGTTGTGGTAATGCTCTTTATTGCATTGCATGGCAACTCATGCTTCATGCATTGGTGTGATGCGGTGCCATTCATTTTGACACCCTGATGCACCTGGCTGACAGACGTGTGTTGCAGCACAGCATAATGTGTGTTGCATACTGGCGCACTGCCAGAAATGGTCCATGCACTTTTTTGGTGCTTTCTGGTGGATCAAATGAATGGGCTGCCTTAATTACATAATATGCATCAATGCACTGTGCACAGTGTGAACGGGCCCTGAATTTAATCAGGCAGCATGCTACCTACAATAGCATATTACACAAGGGGCAGAGTTGTACTAAAGGATGTCATGATTAATGTATGTTTAAGGCAGCACAATCCCTTTTTATAGGCCTGGTTACAGCACACTGTAAAATGGCCTCTTTGCTATTTCTACTTTTTCATATAATATAAATAGACCCTGTCACCAACTTAAAAAATGCAGCTAAAAGTACAGAAAAATCAAGTGGTTTAAGGCATTGCTCACATGAATGATGATAGAATATAGTATAGAATGAAGCATTTCTTGCAGTGGCTAAACGCAGCTGCTTGTTCTATTGTAACAGCCATGCGGGTGCGATTGAGCAGCCCGAACACAGACAGTGTGCGTGTGGGTCTGCTCACCCACACCTGTATGCCTGATCATTGGCACTGTTCTCAATACATGGGTTTTAAGTTACTCAAGGGGTAGAGCGTGTTCACTAAGAGAAGTAAATGTTTATTCAGTTCAGTGTTTAAGGCTGGGTTCATACATGTGCCATGGGAATTGAAGCTCTATTTCAACAGCTAATTGGCAAAGTAGTTGTTCAGAGTTTCAGGCCAGTTTTTCATCAGGATCAGATCATGTTTACATCAGGATCAGGTCAGGATTTTATGCTGTTCACAACTGAATGACATGTGATTCAGAAACATTCCCATAGAAGTCAATGGGCCTAAATTCGCACCTGAGCCGGACCGCACTGCTCAGAAACTGACAGGACTCTTTTTCAATTTGCACTGAATCCGCACTCCAGCTGCACTGGACATATGTGAACAGGCACAATAGAAAGCAATGTTCTTTCACACGTCATGCGAATTGGATGTGATTCAAAACACATCCAATTTGCATATGTGTGAACCTAGCCTAAGGGGAAGCTGTATTCACTTTGAATACATAATCATGTGCACGAAAAATTAATATTACAAAGGAAAAAAAAAATGAATGCAGCTTGAACTTATTTATTAAAATGTCATTAAACCAACATCATAAAAAAATGTCAATAAATGTTGTATTACATTTTGTTCATACTCACTCATTCACTATGGGATTTGTTTTCTGCATTCTGCATAAAACCTGGTTGATCCTGCTGCTCTCTATTTCCCCCTTTTGATCATGTCCCTAATGCAGTTGGGGATTTTGAAGATCAGTGTTGGCAGCTAATGCATATGCCCAGTTTTCAATGTATTTCTACCCTGAAAATTTCCTCCCTATCACATCTGAGCAGCCCATGTGACTATAGAGTCACACATGTGGGCTTATACACAGTAGTAAATGACAGCCCACTCCCTTCCTCCTCCATACCCACTAACCAGCTAAACACAATGGGGGAGGTATATTACATCTTGACTGATAGAGGCTTTACCTCTCTGTTATTCTAAGACACAGGCTGGAGGGGCGTGACACAGCCTGTGGCTGGCAGAAATCTGCCCACACTATGTTATTGGCAAAAAAAACAATAACAATTTGTTTTTTAATATATATTTATATGACAATGTAAAACAATTTATTAATATTAATTATTTATTTTTATGCTGTATCTCGAAGGTTGTTGTTTTTTTTGAAGATGTGACCAGCAGCAGAGGACTAGAAGCTCCTCCTGCTTATGTTTCCCTGCAGACAGGCTGGGAATGACCTGAGTCATGTGACAGCTGTATATTGATTAGGAAAAAGGTACTTAGATTTTTTTTTATTAAAATAATTCTTAATGCCATCATCCACATACAGAAAGAGAAGGTATAATATAAATTAAACATAGTGTGTTTAGTATCACTTTAAGTAAGCATTTCGCTTTTAGAAGAGCAAACATTCTGAGTAAGAGCCCTGAAACAAGCATGTAGTTAGTGAAGTCACTTAGTCCAGTTCAGTGAACTGAAGAATTCATTGCAGCTTCTAATGCACATTGTTGATGCTCACAGCGTGCAGTGAAATCAGAGTAAGCAGTTTCAGTACAGGAGATGAGCCTGCACAACTGTGCAAGCAGTGGCGGCTGGTGGTAATTTTTTTGGGGGGGCGGCAACCAGTAACACCCCCCCAGTCTGTCCGTCGGTCCATCCATCAGTCCATTTGTCGGTCGGTGTGTCGGCGGGCGAGTCTGGTGCTCTTACTCCATCTATGCAGCACTTCTCCCGAGCTCTCGGCGGCAGCTCTCCCTTCCCCTGCTTTCCATGGGCACCGGTTTTGGCTTCCATTTCCTCCCTGCTTCTCGGCGGCCAATCGGGAGTCTTCTCTTTTTGGCCAATCAGAAAAGGGGTCTGAGAGACCAGCCTTCTTTCTGACTCTTTCCAGCAAGGGGCCTCCCCTGTTTATCCTCTTTGGCACAGCTTCCTCAAGACCAGGCAGGACAGCTTTAGGACCACTTCAGCACATATTATGCCCCAAAACCAGGCTATTGGGCCTAACAGCAGAACACCATCCAGTAGCACCCCAGGATGCACCAATAGCAGAAATCTACTGGATTGGCTGAGGAAAATACAAATATTCATAACTTAGTTTTGTTTGTCAAATCTCATACTATGACCAGTGATACCAGTGACATCTAACGGCGATAGTAAGAAATCACAAGCCAACTCAAGCTTAGGGAAAACCCAGGTGAAAAACTATACAATCAGTCTGAGATCACTACAGCCCAGCCAAAAACCCAAATTGACATAGTAGCCCCTGTTTATGACACAGCAGCTACACTTATCTCGAGCTGGGATTTTATAAATCTATATATATATATATAGATCTATATATTCTATATATAGATCTATATATCTAGATCTATATATAGATATATCTAAATATATATATTAAATAAAGAACTATCATCTCATTGATCACTAGCATAACTGTGGTAGCCTGAGACTCCAGCCAAAACAGCTTTACTAGTTTTGCATAGTATGGGTTAGGGCCTCTGGCAGGCTTTTATTGCTGCCTGTGTCACAATTGGGAAGATTCACCTCCTTTTTCTATCTTGGAAATTCTTCTCACCAGGAAAAAGTAGTGACATTGAAAATGTTACAGTTGTTGGAACAGGAGTTGAGGGGGGGACCTCAGACTGGAATGCCCTATTACTTTCCTGAGGCTCTCTAGGATAGAAAGTCAGAGGAAAATCCATCACAATGGACAAAAAAAGCAGTAAAAACCCAGCAAAGTTCTAACCCTTTCCCACTCTACTAAAATCTAAAATCTAAAAGCATTTTGCCTGAAGTTCCACTTAAAGTAACAGCTGTATTTCTGCATTTAAAAATGCCTTAGACTTTAATTCATCTGCTTTGTGCTTGAGATATAAGAGCTTCTTCACCATTTATGTTTCACTGCAAATAACCTAGTGCTGTAAGAGCACCAGAAACTTACAATGAATTCTTTATGTTTCTGCTCAGCTGCTTCCTATGCAGTTCAGCCACAAACATGCGTGTCTCAATAGACCATGTAATAGGCAGCTGAATCCAACTGTAGCACATCCTCTTCCTAAATGCTTCTGTTAAGAGAGGGGAAAAGCAATTTAAACATCACTGATAACAATGCTTCTTGTATTCATTTTGTCTTGGGAAAAGCAGGTGCTATTCCGTAGTTATGCATTAAACATAGATTGAGAGCAACATGGATGCAACTAACAGAATGCAATGTTATACAACTGTACCTGCCCCTATAATTTTGTACTGTTTGACTTGTTGGAAAACATTTGTGACAAAAGTGTATGACCATCCTATACAGGCATTGACCCCATAATACAGCTCCACTAATCATTTACTGCCTTCTCAGGATACGTTACAACAAAGCTACAATTTCTAACATTCTTACTGTATGTATATAATACCATACCATGTACATAATCAAAGAAAATATAGAAATAAGCTCTAACAATTAAGAAAAGGATAAATAAATGTTCAGACTTAAGCCCCATACACACGGGCAGAATGTCGGGAAACATTTGCTGGTTCAAAAAAAATGGCCGACATTCTTCCTGTGTGTATATTGGTCTGTCCTTCAGAAGCCGGCCGGCTTTTGTCGGACATGCATGCTGGAAAACCAGCAACCAAACGACTCCCAATCAGCACTCTCTGCCAATGGTGTGGGGTCCCCTGTCAGAACACAACAGCTCAGCAAGGGAAGATCGCTGAACTAACCTCGTATGGTTAGTACAGCCACTCTGACCAGAGCTGACAGGTTTTTTTGCAATAAAAAAACTGTAGTGTGTACCCGGCTTTAAGCCCCGTACACACAGGCAGATCAGGAGACATTTGCCGATTCAAACAAAAATGGCTGACATTCTGCCCGTGTGTATGTCAGTCTGTCCGACAGAAACCGGACGAAAAAAAACTGTAGTGTGTACCAGGCTTTATTCTTTTTGCCCCCCTTCCTGAGATAAACTACCCCACCTTTCCCCTTCCCAGGTGCTTACTTACCTCAAACTCAGAGCTTGAACCTCTGGCATTTGTTTGCTTTCTTTCTGAAAAGCTTGTGGGCACTGGCTATGCCTGTACTGTAGCTCCCTATAGACGTCTGTGGGATTGGGTCTGGAGGCTTGAGACACATGGGAGGTGGGAAAGATGTAAACACATGCCAGATGCCATGTACACTGGGATGAGGGGGGATGAGTTTAGTTTAAGGTAGAGGTTGGGGTGCAAAAGGATAAGTGAACTTTTTTGAAAGCTCACTTTTCCTTTAACCACTAGCCGACCAGCTGTCGTTGTTCTACAGCAGTGGTTCTCAACTCCAGTCCTCGGGACCCACCAACAGGCCAGATTTTAAGTATTACCTTGGGGAGTTGCAGACTAGAATACTGCAATGACTGAGCAGCAAGTGATATCACCTGTGATGTATTTCAGTTATCTTGCAATCCTGGCCTGTTGGTGGGTCCTGAGGACTGGAGTTGAGAACCACTGTTCTACAGGGTCAGGTCGGCTCTCTCCCGCAAATCACCGTAGCTGTACGTTGGTCATTTGAACAGATAGAGCAGGCGTGCGCATGCCCGCTGCATGGAGGGGAAGCTGATGCGCATGGCTGGCGGTCACGATGACCGCCGGCCACGCGCGATGGCGGGCACGAGAGACAGAACAGGCATTTGTGTGTGTAAGCACACAAATCCTAGTTCTGTCAGGAGAGGAGAAGTTAGCTAGGAACAATGATCTGGCTTCTCCTCTAGTAAGTCCCACCCCCCACAGTAAGAAAAACACTGAGGGAACACATTTAACCCCTTGATCGCCACCTAGTGTTAACCCTTTCCCTACCAGTGACATTTACACAGTAATCAGTGCATTTTTATAGCTCTGATCACTGTATAAATGTCAATGGTCCCAAAAATGTGTCAAAAGTGTCCGATTTGTTTGCTGCAATGTTGCAGTCCTGATAAAAATCGCTGATCGCTGCCATTACTAGTAAAAAACATAATAATAGTAAAAATGCCATAAATCTATTCCCTATTTTGTAGACGCTATAATTTTTGCGCAAACCAATCAATATACGCTTATTGCGATTTTTTTTACCAAAAATATGTAGAAGAATATATAGCGGCCTAAACTGATGAAGAATTTTTTTAATTGTGATATTTATTATAGCAAAAAGTTAAAAATATTGTTTTGTTTTTCAAAATTGTCATTTTTTTTGTTTATAACTCAAAAAATAAAAACTTCAGAGGTGATCAAATACCACCAAAAGAAAGCTCTATTTGTGGGAAAAAAAAGGACATCAATTTTGTTTGGGTACCACATCGCACTACCCCATAATTGTCAGTTAAAGTGACGCAGTGCCGTATCTCAAAAAATGGCCTGGTCATTAAGGGGGCAAATCCTTGGGGGGCTGAAGTGGTTAAGTTATATACAGTTATACAGGACAGCATTATTATAGTATGGATAGTTCATTTAGCAAGATGATTGTTCATTTTCTAGTGAATTTCCACATATTTTAGGCAAGCTGTGTTCATTCCAATCATCGAATCACACGCAGGCAAAAATCCTATTTTTCTTTTGATCTCCCTTGCACATGATTGGGTATTTAGATGCAGCTTCCTTATATTTATTATGCTACAGCTGGCCATTGATGGATCAAAATTCAGCTGGTTCAATCTATTGATCAACTGCTCTCAAACAGTCTTGCTAGAAATTTTTAGTCTGACCAGTGCTGCAGCCAATAAGCTGCAGCACTGATCAGTGTATTCTGACAGCGGAGAAATCCATCAATGATTATGATAATACAATGACACAGCAGGGAGGATTTAAATGTGTGGATCAGAGAATTGGTTCAGTTTTTGTTATTCCTTTCAATTCCTTTTATTAATCAACCCCATTGGCTAGTCATGATAGGTGAGATAGATGGGTAAAAAGTTACATAGTTACGTAGTAGGTGAAGTTGAAAAAAGACACAAGTCCATCAAGTCCAACCTATGTGTGTGATTATATGTCAGTATTACATTGTATATCCCTGTATGTTGTGGTCGTTCAGGTGCTTATCTAATAGTTTATTTAAACTATCGATGCCCGCCGCTGATACCACCGCCTGTAGAAGGGAATTCCACATCCTTGCCGCTCTTACAGTAAAGAACCCTCTACACAGTTTAAAGTTAAATCTAATTTCTTCTAATTTTAATGAGTGGCCACGTGTCTTATTAAACTCCCTTCTACTGAAAAGTTGTATCCCTATTGTTAGGTCAGAGGCTAAGAATTGAGTCCCCTATCACCAGAATCTGTCTTTCCTTTCCCTTCGCTTCCCCCAGACTCTCACTTTTCAGTTCAGCTTCAAGTTTTTACCAATCACATTTTCACTTAATTTCAGCATCACAGCTTTTGATTTTGATTTTTTGTAAATTAAAGAAAATACATTAACTTCCAACTATGGCAATAATTGTCAAGCTATGCTTGTTATCATCTCGGAGTTTGACAGTTTTGCATTTTTGCTTGACCATGTGCTAATGTTTTCATTGTATTTGTGTATCCTTGCAGTGGATATTTTTTGTTGATTTCAGAAAAATCTGTATTACACACATAGCTTGATCCAATTAACAATGAATTACTTTAGGGAAGTTCATGTTTGAAATAAACGCCATTAAATCTGTGCACAGACCATTACAAGTCAACAGTTTACAGACTGGTCATGACCGCTATCTTTTCCAAATGCATTAATGAGCTGTTTAATTAAGGGATGAGGAATTTTACAGCCAGTGATCACCACTTTTGTTGTTTTAATAATGGCTAAATTTGAGATCTTTTATCTAAGCAACTTCATTAAAGATGTTGTTTCACATGCGAAAATCTATTTTTTTCCCCATTCCATCCTTTGCAGTTGTGATATTAAGGTATATTTAACTACCATCTCAATTAATATTTAATTTATTCTTCATGTTTCTACATTTTAACAGTGCAACTAATGCAGTTCAACAGAGTGCCTGAGACAACCATATCAGAATATACTACCATTCCTGATAATTAACAGTCATTGTATGAAGCCCCACGTTTACATAATGATTGTGCATAGGGAAGTACAAGAGTAAGCTAAATGGTAGTTAGATGGATTAATAATTAGTCTATTCAGTGTACAGTTTTTGTACTTGGAGGTCTATATTTAAAGTGTAACTCCATTTGTATTAGGAAGCAATTATCTTTAGGACCATTTAATATGCTGCAAGAATTTTATCAAACATAATTTCAGAGCTTCTTCCATGCAGACATTGAAATATGCTATTTCTTCAAAGCAGCTATCAAGTTAAAAATACATGGTCAAAATATAAAATATATGATCTACAATTAAAACTATGTATTTCTATATGTAGTATCCTCCTAGTTAAGGTTTAGGATGACAGGCAGATTTAGTTTGGCTCCTCTATAGCCAGTGGAGCAGTTGTTGATTGTTTTAGTCTGCTCAGTGTCTCATAGGCTGTTGGTCTGATTATTTTTCCCTGCAATCTAGAGAGTCCTAGAATTACAATGGGAGGAGAGGCAGAAGGGCAGTCAGAATATTAATGGGGACTTCCTGGGGAACAGTGCCCAGTAGGTGGCTGGAAAGCCCACAAGTAGCCTGAGGTGTGGAGCAGGTGTTGTGTTGGTCCTGGGTCCAGTCCTGCAGGAGGACATCCCTCCCTAGAGGTCGCTGCCCCTAGGGTTAGTCTGCTGGAACACTGTTTGAGGGTCATCAAGGTCCCAGCTATAGAATAACTGGGGGAGAGCTTGCTTAAGAATACCTGGTAGAAGCTGGAGGAGAGTATCCAGTTGTCCTGTGGTATTGTGAGTTTTGTTTCTCCTGAAGAGTGCCCATTGGATATCAGAAAGAGGCAACTGATGATCCTGTGGCATTGTGAGTACTGAATTGAATTCAGACCTCTAGTGACTATGTGCAAATCTCTGTGCTCCAGGAAGGCACTAGTCATTTATCAGCCAGTGGTGATTTATTTGGAAACTCTATCTTATCTGTTTCACCTGTTTTGTGACACAGTGAATAATCAGTAGGAAAAGAAGTGTCCTCCAAAGAGTGTTTGTGCTTGGGGTATCCCATGCTCCCCTCACCTCTCCCATGTTTAATCAGCAATAAAGACAATAAAAGCATCCCCTGGATGGTTGTTGAGCCAGAGAGAGAGGAATACTGTGTGCCTGGGTGTGTTTGCACTAAACTTGGGGAAAGAATCAGTATATCATCAGTGGCTCTTTAGGTGGTGTACTACATATAAGTAAAGCATTAATCTTTAAAATCAAATCCCCACAAAAGTACAGAGGGTCTGATAATTATTTTCTTAGACAGAAAATCCTAATTTGTGCACATTTCTGATTTAGTATTACTTTATTAATATAGTCCTGATGTAATCCCCACCCACCTGCCTGTAATCTGTCCAATAACAGTGATCCTAATGTCCACTGATGTGCTTTAGTTGGTCACGTAAATGTCAAATAGCAGGGCTTAGACTCCAAGTCATAAAACGTGGGCCCTTAGTAACAAAGTGAAATTTAAAGGAATTGTAAACGATAACCTTGTAAAACAAACCATTCAGTTAAAAATAGAAATTAAAGGCAAAACATTTTTGTATAGATATTAAAAAAAAAACATTTTCTCTTTTTTTATAAAATAATCACATCCCCCCTGTTCTCAGCTGCATAAGAGCTAGGGGGAGATGAAGCAGCAGCACACTGAGCTTCCCAGAGAATGGCTGTGCAGCGGGGGCGTGTCAGGACAAGTCTGATCATTGGAGGATAGTACACTAAGTTCCCAGCATAGCTAGAGAACTGATCACAATGTTCTCTCCTGCTTAGTGTGGTCAGTTTTTATTAGGAATGCAAGGGTACTAGCAGGAACATCAGCGATTTTCACACAAAGGAAGCAATAAAAAGATAACAGGATACGTTCTCATACAAGTACTGTTGTTGTAAGTGTTGAGGTAGCAACTTTATATGTGCCACTTTATATAAATTGCACATTCATTTTTAGCATGTACAGTTGCAATTGTAATAGCTTTAAAACTCGATACTAGACAGGTCAGCTTAAGCAATAAAAATGACCTAATCCCTAGTGTTCATAAAAAATCTGGTAATGGTGGCGACCTGCACCCTTCACCATCAGTACTGATTGAGGATTGACTGTTTAACAAATATGACCATGCCTGCTAGCAAATAAACTAAGAAATGCAAAAATACAGAAATAAAAATGCTTCATTATAGAAAAACAATTTCAGACTGGGGAAATGACTGTTTACTTGCTGTACTAACCTTTAGCCACTGAAGCAAGAATAAAAGGATGAGCTTTGGCCTGCAGATGCTGACAAAAGAACAAAAGAAACCAGAGCATGACCAGTGAGTCATTTCAAGTGGCTTTCAAGCTGTACATATTGGTAGAAATTCTTATGAAAAGTATATGCTGGTAGTGCTTTCACTTTGTCTTCTCTTTAAGATAAACTCAGTGAGTTGCCTATAGCAGAAATTGAAAGGCACTCTGTTGGGCAATTTAAGCCCTCTTATCATGATTGGTTACAATACCCCCCCCCCCCACACACACACACACACACACACTCCCGCAGGAACCCTCACATGCCTTCAAACACCCTCTGCTCAGATTCATAGAAAACTGAACCTGTAAGTTACTATGGACAACAGGTTTTTTTTTATGCTATAGTTTTCATAAATCAAGCCCACTGCTGTTGGAGACCTCTAAGTAGTAACACTCTTATGTTTTTTTTTTTTTTTTTCTATTGCAGTTATCTAAAATGGAAACCCCAATCACAATGTACAATCTATCTTTGCACAGTGAACAGGATAATCTATGCCATACATTAAAATGTATTTCAGTTCAATTCTGGTTTTGACTGTTTACTTAACTTCGCTGTGCCATCACTAGAGGAGACACTTCCCTTAAATGGCTATTAACCTTTAACAATGAGAAAAGTCAAACAATGATTTTGAAAGCTTTCTTTGAACAATGAAAACTCAAACAAATACAACTATAGCACAGAGATTGATAGACAGGAGAAAAAGCAGGGAATACAAATTCTACTTTTCAAGAGGATTTTGTGGAACTTTAGTCAGAAAATTAAGTCCTGCTAGATGACTTCAGGCTGGACCCTTTTGCAGGTATAGCTATGTAAAACATTAAAAATAAGTGCCTATACTGTTTAAAATCTAGTAATACACTGTCTCACCCTGTTCTGCACATGCTCCGTTGCTCTCCATTTTTAGGCATTTTTAGGCACTGCCGTGATTGTAGAGGCAGATCTGCTGACAGCCTTAAAGCAGAATTAAACCCTCCTATCCTTTACAGCCAGGGAAGCTGCTTCTGTTTGATCTGCAATGGCTACGATGCTGCACATGTGATCAGTTATGACACCAGACATTTGATGGTTTAACGGTTTGGTTGAGGACACAGTGACAGTTAGCAATCTCAGCATTCCAGGAATGGAACTGTTTTTTGAAACCGTTAAATCAATGGTTTTAGTTTCGCTTTATGATTTACAGCTGCTCAGAGGCTCTGGGCTTCAGCAAAATGGCAGCCTCTGGCAAGAACAAACAGGAGTGATGCTGGAAGCACACATTAATTTTGGTAGCATGATTATTAATGTGGAAAGTATGTTCCTTGCTAAAGAACATTATTTTTTATCAAATAGTTATGTGTTTTTTTTTTCCATTTGCTGTCCAGATTAATATGTTATCAGTGTTGTGGAAGTTAGAAACGAGCCAAATGTACCTGGGCTCAGTTTGAGGCGGGTCCAGTGAACAGAAGTTTAGGTGCAGAATCCTAACCTTATTAAAGTCAATGGGAGCTTAATGTTAAAGATTAGTTCTGCCCATTTTATAGATTGATAGGCAAGGAATTGTCAAACAAAAGACATGGGGGTTGGGCACCATCCTGATAAAATAAAGCAGAAATGTTTTTTTTAATTCAGTTTTTACGTTTATATATTTTAATAATGCTTAAAATAAGAACATAAAATGCAAATAATAATTTAAATAATATGCCTGGGGGATGCTCTTAACCTACCTGTGAAGTTGAGCATCTGTACAATGTATACAACCTGCTACAGCACAACTGACATTTACAAAGAAAAAAACACCATTTATTGACAGCTTCAGCCTCATACTTCTGCTTGTAAACAAATGGTCTGGGATTATTTATGTATAAATGAATCTGCACTTGGAATAAATAACCTCCAGAGCTGCTAACATTTTTTTGTAACCTGGGAAGGTAATAAATGGTAGGTACCCTCGGAGCACCAAGTACCAGATAAGTCCGCTCCTTCTAGTTAAGAATCTCCCCCATTATCGCTGTGTTCAACCAACTGTTTCAAATCTTTTTTTTAATTTAAAGGTAATCTCTGACCATTTAAATGGTTAGCGATTACCTTCATCTATACAAGATCCTTATCCTTGATGAGGGTCTGGTATAGATGCTATTGAAAAAAAAAGAAAAAAGAAAAAAAGACCATTATCCTCTATAAAAGTCTATAAAAGACCCCCCCCCCCAAAAAAAAAAAAAAAAAAACATACCAAACTGAACTCAGAGCCTTATCCTTAGAAGAGGTAAACCACTGAAAAGATGGTGTACCTTAATATAAATTCCTCTTCAGGTCTGACAATAGCACCTGGAATGTATTATTGTGAAAAACACCTTTTCTTTCTAAACCATCTTGGCCCCTTTGTTTACATAACTGGGGATTCCTAGAAGTAAATTAAGGGGACTGGATGACATTATTGGTAGGAAACTGTCATATTTATATTTATATATATATATATATATATATATATATATATATATATATATATATATATATATATATATATATAAGCAGGAGATTTTTTTTTATTATATATGATATTTGGCTCTTGCCAAACTCACGTTCAGGACCTCATCCTTAGCAGAGCTAAATCACTGAAAAGGTAGTGCTGGTTGAGATAAATTCCTATGTGAGTCTGACAACTGCTCCTGTTCTTCCACTTTATCTAGTGGCTTACTTGGTGGACATGTTGCCATTATTGTGACTCTATAGGAAATACTAAAACATGCTTGCAAGGGACAGATAAAAAATGGCATTACAATCAAAGATCTAACTGTATTTACAAAGCTCTTCACACCTGTAAATCATTGTCCTTTCACTGGGTCACACTCACTTAAACATGTTGCATGTTTCAGCAGGACTTAAACTTATAACCAATGTCAGTAGCTTATCTATTTTCTATATAAGCCATATCCTTCTACAAGTCTATAAGGGTACATTGAGCAATCTACTTAAATGTTATATTGTACGTTTAAAATAGACTTATCTTTTGGTGTATAGACCTACGTATGTTATAAGTAACAGATATCAGAGCATAGAAAATACAGTTTTGTACATTTATTCCAAAGTACATTACATTTTGTCATTTCAGCAGTGTAACACCAATGTTTACTTGCTATTAACTCAATTTCGGTAACTGGTTTTATAGTCTGGCGGAGATCTGTAAAATATTATGATGATTCGTAAGATGTGAGTTGCCCTTAATCATGCACTATTTTGTCTTCTCTTAAATGCTATTACATTCTCTGTGCAGATTACTTTGCAGTGCTTTTTAATGACCTTAATGGTTTATACTACCAGAGGGATTTTCATTAATATAAAGTATAATGATACAGTACATCCCATTTAAAAATTATTATTGCAGCATCACATTTTAAGATTGATGCTGGACTAGAAACAAAAAAAAAAATAAAGTAACTAGCTGGAGAAGAAACTAGTCAGAAAATAGTTAAGAGATTAAGATAGACTACTAATCATGCAATAAGGGATATTTTATTGTTACATTATCATTATTCTGTTTCCTATGCTGCTGTGCTTTTCCTCAGTGGTTGTAAACGTGTCATTTTTTGTTCAAGATATGAAACAATCTCTTATGATCCTCAAAATACTTTAATATGAAAGACATATTATGCAATATACATTTTCTTCTGACTGTTTATTTGATTAGCTCTTATACAGCATGTTTCAAAACTTTGCTGAGTAAAATTTCAGAAAGACAATATAAAAAGCCTCTCCACCTAGATCAGGGTTAGTAGAACGGCTACTTGGTAACAATGATACTAACATTAGGGTTACCCTACTCAAATTCTCACACTTTTAATATTGTTGATTCAGGAGACAAGACACCAACCCTGTTAAGCCAGTTTAACCCTCATAGTGGAGAAGAAAATCTATATTGACCCCATTAATAGCAGTTGTGTGAATTATCTGGATCAAACACTCCATTTGTGAATCCCACTACTTATAGATGAAGATGCCATTACTAGTAAGAAAGGTATTCAATCCAAATTTAAAGTCACTCTATTGACCCTCCTTACCTCCTTTGTAAAAGTATGATCACCCTTAGACCTTGTTGACTTTAGCTTCAGCTTATGACAGCAGTGTGGACAGTAATGCCACGTACACACGAGCGGACTTTATGGCAGACTTTGTTCGGCGGACTTTTCAACGGACTTTACGATGGACTTTCCGAATGAACGGACTTGCCTACACACAATCAACCAAAGTCCGACGGATGTACGTGATGGCGTATGACCGGACTAAAACAAGGAGGTTCATAGCCAGTAGCAAATAGCTGCCCTAGCATCGTTTTTTGTCCCTCAGACTAGCATACAGACGAGCGGACTTTTCGACCGGACTCGAGTCCGTCGCACAGATTTGAAACATGTTTCATTTCTAGGTCTGTCAAACTTTTGAGAAAAAAAAGTCAGCTGGAGCCCACACACGATCGAATTGTCCGACAGACTCCGGTTTGCCGGACCAAGTATGCCGTAAAGTCCGGTCGTGTGTACGCGGCATTAGGTTTGAAAGAAAATTTTGGTTTCAGTATGCCACTTTAAACAAGCATCTAGAAGGCTTCAGCAGGTTTTTAATAATCTTCAAGTATTGTTGACACCTACTGAAGCTCAGAAGTTTGAAAGTGACAGTCAGTACTCCCATTAAGATATGTACACATTGATCTTTTAAAAGCTGAAGACTGTGTGAACAAGGTCTTAAAGCATACATATAGCCTTTGGTAGTTAAATAAAACAGACCTGATGCTCCATCATTGAAGTTTTGCATTTTTAAAGCCTTGAATATATAGATATATACTGCATACTATAATGGTATGTAGTTATTCAGTTTGCATAACTAAAAATGTAAAATATTGCATCTAGGGAAAAAGAATCCCCTGAGAGAGTACAACATTGGGGATACAGTGTTAGCCAGCACTTCAGAAGAAAAAGATTTAAGGGAATTTATTTCAGATGATTGCAAAACGAGCAAACAGTATGACCAGGCAATGGGAAAAGCAAATAGAATTCTAGGATGCATCAATAGAGGGATCACCAGCAGGAGGAAGGAGGTTCTGATTCCCCTATATAGATCTTTAGTGAGACCTCATTTATAATATTGTGCCCTTACATAAGATACTGATGAAATAGATCAAGTCCAGAGACGGGTAACAAAAATGGTGAAAGGTCTGGGGAATAAAACATATCAAGAGCGACTTCAGGAACTTAATATGTACAGCCTGGAGAAAAGAAGGGAAAGGGGAGACATTATTGAAACCTTTAAATACATCAAGGGTGTGAATATGGTTCAGGAGGGCAGTATATTCGATATGAAACCAAAATCAAGAACACAGGGACATGACCTCAAACTAACTGGAGGAAAGTTCAAAACTAGTTTTAGAAAGTATTATTTTACTGAAAGGGTAGTTGATGCTTTTAACCGCATGCCGACCAGACGCCGCAGTTATACTGAGGCAACATGGCTCGGCTGTGGGAATCGCCGTCATGGTCTGTACCATAGATGGCCACTAGGGGGCGTGTGTGCACCACCGGAGGCATGCGTGCGCACGCCCCCCGCTCGGCCATGGGGCCAATGCAAGTGCACGGCGGTCGCAATCACCGCTGGGCTCCCGTGATCACTCGGGGGAAAACACACAGTTTCCGGTTCTCTGAGGGGAGGACAGACAGATTGTCTGTTCATACAGAGTATGAACAGACGATCTGTCATATCCCCTGCACAATCCCCCCCCCTTCAGTTAGAACACGTACTAGGACACACTTAACCCCTTCACTGCCCCCTAGTGGTTAACCCCTTCACTGCCAGTGACATTTTCACAGTAATCAATGCAATTTTATAGCATTGATCGCTGTAAAAATGCCAATGGTCCCAAAAATGTGTCAAAATTGTTCAACGTGTCCTCCATAATGTCACAGTCCTGATAAAAATCATAGATCACCGCCATAACTAGAAAAAAAAAAATTAATAATAAAAAAGCCATAAAACTATCCCCTATTTTGTAGACGCTATAACTTTTGCGCAAACCAATCAATATACGCTTATTGCAATTTTCTTTTACCAAAAATATGTAGAAGAATACGTATTGGCCTAAACTGAGAGCATATTTATTATAGCAAAAAGTAAAAAATATTGCATTTTTTTCAAAATTGTTGCTATTTTTTTGTTTATAGCGCAAAAAATAAAAACTGCAGAGGCGATCAAATACCACCAAAAGAAAACTCTATTTGTGGTAAAAAAAGGACGTCAATTTTGCTTGGGTGCAACATCGCACGACCGCGTAATTGTCAGTTAAAGCGACGCAGTGTCGAATCACAAAAGTACTCTGGTCTTTGGCCAGCCAAATGGACCCCGGGCTTAAGTGGTTAATAAACTTCCAGCAGAGGTAGTGAGACAGTCAATAGTAAATGGCTTCAAACATGCTTGGGACAAACATAGATCTATATTCAGACAATAAAGTTAACAAAAAAAATGGGCAGACTCGATGGTTTTTTCTGCTGTCGCTCTTCTATGTTATAGTTATAGAATCCTGGCTTTCCAACCCTATTCTAGCCCCCCATTACCACCCATACTCCCACCCCTGATAGTAGTCATGCTTTCTTAGCTTCCAATTTTATATCATCAGCACACAGAGAATAGCATTTAGTACTTCTGCATGTATTAAAATACAGGCTACTGGTGTCAGAATCTGAACTAGAGCTCAGCTGTTCACCATACTACTCCTGCTATATCGTGTTCAGCATTCTTTGACAGCTTGTTCAGTAAACCATGAAGATGGTACCTCTACAGTCATGCACCATCAGTAACTAGTCCTTAGATTATAATTCTTTTATCATACTATTTAGCATGTTGCAAGAAGATCTCATTTGTCTTTACAATTGTTTAGCTCTCCAATTATAGGATTCATCTTAATGTCTTAGTTATGGCAAACATTTGATTCATGGTAAGAAGTGTGTTTGAAGATTTTTGTATTCTAATTCCATTAAAGCCTAACTCCAGGCTCAGGTATTTTATGTTGATAAATCTTCAATGCATCCATTTACAAAGCATAGCACAGTGATCACATTTGTACTGTGCTTTTTGAATGGCACAACATAGTGAGGGAGGTTGAGGCACACCACACCAAAACTGGTGTCGATCATAGATGCCATTCTGAAGCAGTGAAAAGGAAGTGCAACTCCCCACTGTGCATATTAGAATCCTACAGTGAAGCTTAGAGAGCTGTTAAAGTGTTAAAAAAAAGAAATCACAGTGTGTTAAAGCGGAACTGAAATTCCACCGTAACAAACTGTGAGCAGGCAAGCTTTTATTGCAAAAGAGACATGTGCTGTCTCTTCTGCAATAAATTGCCCCTACCTGCCTGTTCACTGTCTGTATTGGCACTGTAAACTGAGCTGCACATGTACAGTTTCCCATACAGAACCAGTCTTGCACATTTGCAGGAGTGATGTCACCCCCCGCCAGCCAATGAAGAGACTTAAAGTCTGGCACTCGGCGCTGGCGATGGACCATCAGCTAGGTTTTTAGCCTTTAGTTCCACTTTAATTAAAGATAAATAATAATAATATTTAAAAAAAAAACATAAAATAGCTGCACCTGGAGTTGGGCCTTAAATATATGCAATAAAGCAGAATTAACACACTGATTTAATGGTTTTCCAAAACGGTTACATCCAAGGCACGTCTTTAATAATAACGGTTACAGTTACTAGTGTACTTATGTTAGCTCTCAACCAAACTGTCAAGCCATAAAAATGGCTGATGTCATAGTTAATCACATGTGCAACACCATTGCAACTTTAGATCAAGCAGAGGCTAAGATGGTAGCTTCCTTGGCTGTAGACAAGAGGGTTTAGTTCCTTTTTAAAAGAAACATTTATTTATAGCAAATGTAAATTAATACCTTGCTATTTTCAATACAAACACACAAAGTAGACATTGTAATGCAAGGAATAAACATTTGAGACTCTATAGTTTAAAGATTTAATGATTGTATTGCACGTTATCACTAAGAAAAGTCAAAATAAAAAAAGCTCACTTTAATTATGTTTCTAAACAAATTCATGGGTTATTTCAGTAAACTTACAACACCTACACAATTTTAACACAGCTGGATTCCTTGCATGTACTTGTATCCTTCTGTGTAGAAGAGTAACATCAGTAAGTCACTCACTTGGTCCATACATTCCATTTTCTTTTGCTAATCTTTACTAATACTGTCAAGGCCTGCTGTAAACTCTAAACTTCCTATCCATTAATCCCTATCATCAGTGTGACATCTCACTGTGCACTACTCATCTTACTGGACCACTCAGCAACTAAAGCATATTTTTAAATGGGAACCAGTGCAAATCAGAACTGTCACATTTTATGCTTACACTGCTGCCCAAGCTAAAATGTAATTTTATAATGATTTTTACAGCTACACATATTTGCCACATAGTTTTCAACTTTAATCATTTATTATATATCATTGTGTAATTGTACAAAAACCCATAACAACCAAAGCAACTTTATTTACTGTATCTTTTTTTAAATATATTTTACTGGACAAAACATTTTACCACACCACTGATAGACAATCCTGTATAAAAATGTTTGCTCAAACACTGAATACATTAGGCAAATGTTTTTTCTTAAAACATGTATAAAACATGTTTCCTGAGGAGTTTGTGTGATATTTTACTTCTAGATACATTTGTTCTGAGGGGCATATGAGGGTCATGTGGCAACCAACATGGAATTTCAAAATGGACTACTTTGAATTGTGTAACTACTGTTCAGTAGATATACTATTCTTTAAAGGCACTGTCCATTCTATTTATGCTTTATTAAAGTAATCCTTAACAAGCCAGGACAATTTAAAATGATCATAAGATTAAAAATATTGCATAAGCAGATGCATATAAAAACAATGTTTTTTATAAGCAAATCTTGACTTATCCTTTAAAGCTTGACCACATTCTAAACCATAATGTTCTAATAGCTTTAACTGGATCTTTACTATAATGGGTGGTCTAACTCAGCCTTTTTCAACCAGGGTGCCCAGGCACTCTGGAGTGCCTTCAGATTTCTTTAGTGGGTGCTCTGGCAAAATGCCAATAAATTGACAAAAATTAATATACAAGCCAGCGGTGGATGACACCTGACTTTTAGTTACACAAAGCCACGGTTTTCATTGTACACTATTACAACCTTCAATCTGCTAGCATCCTAACAACCAATGACATTATCTGTTGATAAGGAGGACATCGGGAGCCTACATGGCATTATTGTTTGTTCCTCCCCTGCTCCTCTGCGTCAGCAATGGGGTCACATTAGCTGAGTACGGCAGAGAAAATGAGAGAGAAAAGAAATATTGGAATACTAGTCAGTACCCCTGTACAAAGGTGTGTTTGCTTTAGAACAGGGGTCTCCAAACTGTGGCTCGTGGGTGCCGGATGTGGCCCTGTGCTTGCCTTTATCCTGTCCTTGGGGCACTATTCCCTCAATTGATGCAAAGTACTAGTCATTTCACTGACACCAAAGATGTGGCACTATTCCTCCATCTGATACCAATAATGAATTTTTTACTCCCACTGACCACCAAGCCTATGGTATTGTTTACTCCCACCAATGCCAGGACATTTTGTACTCCTGCTGGCCACAGTTCCAGTCCCCCTAATGTTTGAATGGCAGTAAATTTGTTTTGAAAGTTTGGAGACCTCTGCTTTAGAAGAATAAATCATCTCTAATGTTGGGTGTCCTACATGTTAGGATGTTGCTGCATTATGTAGAAATATTAGTTTAATTTTTTACATTTTAGAATGGGGTGACTTGAGATTGTGCAGAATTTTAAAGGGTGCCTTGACTGGAAAAAGGTTGAGAAATACTGGTCTAACTCATCAATTGGGAAGTTTGATTGGGGAGCAAAGCCAACCTAAAAATTTCAAAGGAAAAGTAAAGAACTGTGAATCTCTTGGTCTATTAATTATTTGGACATGCTGTTTTCATTGAAGCATTACATGCTTGTTTTTTGTACTAAACAGCATCTGATCCACATTTAAAAAGGCAAGAACAAATATGCAAACTTAGTTAACCCATATTAACCTTAAATAATCTTGCACTGATCTGACAAAGCTAAAATGCTGTAATCTGTCTGTCACCAGTTACTGTTTAGTCATGCCTACCTGTTCTACTTTTCTTGCATACACACGGTCACACAAAGTTCTCGGAAAACCCGATCGTTCTGAACGTGGTGATGTAAAACACGTACGTTGGGACTATAAACGAGGCAGTAGCCAATAGCTTTCATCTCTTAATTTATTCTGAGCATGCGTGGCACTTTGTGCGCCGTATTTGTGTACACACGATCGGAATTAAACGACAACGGATTTTGTTGTCGGAAAATTTTATAGCAAGCTCTCAAACTTTGTGTGTTGGAAATTCCTATGGAAAATGTGTGATGGAGCCTACACACGGTCAGAATTTCCGACAACAAGGTCCTATCACACATTTTCCATCGGAAAATCCTATCGTGTGTACAGGGCATTAGGGTGTTTGAACAAGACCTGTGACTTATGTGTGTCCTTGTTCAAAAAAAGTCAGAGCAGTACAATTTCTTTTCTTTTTTCTTTTTTTTTTTAGGTCATACACATTTTTATACATTTTTTTTGATAAATACAATCCTCCTACGTCTTTCTGAATCATTTTAAATCTAATTGCTTTCTGAGTAAAACTTGTCACTGTAAATGGCTGCCATGTAGGTTACTACATAGAAGTAATTATACCTATTTGATGCCACTTGTCACTGTAGTTCTGAAGCATCATAAATTAATCTATGACTGTTCGAGGATCATTTTTATCCTTTTCACCAGAAATAACTTTTTCTGGTTTATTATTATGTTTAAAATCCCTTTATGCATTTGTTCACATATTATAGCTAGGGCTAATGTACACAAAATAGTCTTAAATCCCCAAGCAAAGTCTATTGAATAAACCGGAAGCCCAAATATCTCCATTTAGTTTGAGAATAAAACAAGCCTGAAAGATGAACCAGAAAGCAGCTTGTTCCTTAGGAAGGATGAACATCACAGCTGAAAGTAGACATAGGGGTCATATCTTCTACATGTGTTTTTGGCTAAATTTCAAAGTGGCTCCTTGACAACCATGTCCTACTGATGCTTAGAGTCCTAAGCCTGTAACATTTTTGCTAGAGGATATTGTATTCTCAGTACAGATGGAAGGAATCTGACAACAGAAAAGCATTGGGGCTGATAATGCATATTGAATTGCCTAAAATCACTTCTTGGCCTTGTCATACTTTCTGTGCATGCTGGCAATGTCTCTCATCTTAGATGTTACCACTCTATCTATATGTATATCCATATGCATAAAAATGTCAATTGGTCCACCCACACTTTTCCTACAGAAGATCCTCTGTGACCTACAAACACATAGGGAGCAATACCTTATAATAGCCCTGCCAAGGCCTGATATAATTAATCTACCCTTTTTCACAGAATGCATGTTACCAAATTTTAAGTGTTGTAACAGTGCCATGTTGCTCCTCTTCACCTTTCGGTGAAACGTTGCAGAAAGCTGTCACTGTATTCTAGCTTGTTCTTTTCTTTTCCTATAGTGGTTGTTAGGGATGAGCCGAACACCCCCCTGTTCAGTTCGCACCAGAACATGCGAACAGGAAAAAAGTTCGCTCGAACACGCGAACACCGTTAAAGTCTATGGGACACGAACATGAATAATCAAAAGTGCTAATCTTAAAGGCTTATATGCAAGTTATTGTCATAAAAAGTGTTTGGGGACCCGGGTCCTGCCACAGGGGACATGGATCAATGCAAAAAAAAGTTTAAAAACGGCCGTTTTTTCAGGAACAGTGATTTTAATAATGCTTAAAGTCAAACAATAAAAGTGTAATATCCCTTTAAATTTCGTAGCTGGGGGGTGTCTATACAGAACAGTCAGAACAGTCTGAGAAGCAAAATGACATTTCGAAAGAAAAAATTCCATTTAAAACTACCCGCGGCTATTGCATTGCCGACAATACACATAGAAGTTCATTGATAAAAACGGCATGGGAATTCAACACAGGGAAACCCAGAACCAAAATTTCAAAAAAAAATGACGTGGGAGTTCCCCTAAATTCCATACCAGGCCCTTTAGGTCTGGTATGGATTTTAAGGGGAACCCCGGCCAAAATTTAAAAAAAAAATGACGTGGGGTCCCCCCAAAAATCCATACCAGACCCTTATCCGAGCACGCAACCTGGCAGGCTGCAGGAAAAGAGGGGGGGACGAGAGAGCGCCCCCCCTCCTGAACCGCACCAGGCCACATGCCCTCAACCTTGGGAGGGTGCTTTGGGGTGGTTGTGGGGGTCTGCGGGCGGGGGGCTTATCGGAATCTGGAAGCCCCCTTTAACAAGGGAACCCCCAGATCCCGCCCCCCCCTGTGTGAAATGGTAAGGGGGTACTTACCCCTACCATTTCACTAAAAAACTGTCAAAAATTTTAAAAATGACAAGAGACAGTTTTTGACAATTCCTTTATTTAAATGCTTCTTCTTTCTTCTATCTTCCTTCATCTTCTTCTGGTTCTTCTGGCTCTTCTGGTTCTTCTTCTGGCATTCTCGTCCAGCATCTCCTCCGCGGCGTCTTCTATCTCCTTCTCCTCGGGCCACTCCACACCCATGGCATGGGGGGAGGCTCCCGCTCTTCTCTTCATCTTCTTCTTCATCCTCTTCTCTTCTTCCTTCTTCTCTTCTTCATTTTCTTCTCCGGTCCGCTCCGCACCCATGCTGGCATGGAGGGAGGCTCCCGCTGTGTGATGGAGTCTCCTCGTCTGACGGTTCTTAAATAACAGGGCGGGGCCACCCGGTGACCCCGCCCCCTCTGACGCACGGTGACTTGACGGGACTTCCCTGTGACGTCACGGGGAATGCCACAGGGAAGTCCCATCATGTCCCATGCGTCAGAGGGGGCGGGGTCACGGGGTGGCCCCGCCCCCCATTATTTAAGAACCGTCAGACGAGGAGATGCCGTCACACAGCGGGAGCCTCCCTCCATGCCAGCATGAATGCGGAGCGGCCCGGAGAAGAAAATGAAGAAGAGAAGAAGAGAAGAAGGAAGAAGAGAAGAGGATGAAGAAGAAGATGAAGAGAAGAGCGGGAGCCTCCCCCCATGCCATGGGTGTGGAGCTGCCCGAGGAGAAGAAGATAGAAGATGCCGCGGAGGAGATGCTGGACGAGAATGCCAGAGGAAGAACCAGAAGAGCCAGAAGAACCAGAAGAAGATGAAGGAAGATAGAAGAAAGAAGAAGCATTTAAATAAAGGAATTGTCAAAAACTGTCTCTTGTCATTTTTAACATTTTTGACAGTTTTTTAGTGAAATGGTAGGGGTAAGTACCCCCTTACCATTTTAACACAGGGGGGGCGGGATCTGGGGGTTCCCTTGTTAAAGGGGGCTTCCAGATTCCGATAAGCCCCCCGCCCGCAGACCCCCACAACCACCGGCCAGGGTTGTGGGGATGAGGCCCTTGTCCTCATCAACATGGGGACAAGGTGTTTTGGGGGGCTACCCCAAAGCACCCTCCCAATGTTGAGGGCATGTGGCCTTGTACGGCTTTAGGAGGGGGGGCGCACTCTCGTCCCCCCCTCTTTTCCTGCGGCCTGCCAGGTTGCGTGCTCGGATAAGGGTCTGGTATGGAATTTAGGGGGAACCCCACGTCATTTTTTTTTTTTTATTTTGGCCGGGGGTTCCCCTAATATCCATACCAGACCTAAAGGGCCTGGTATGGAATTTAGGGGGACTCCCACGTCATTTTTTTTTAAAATTTTGGTTTGGGGTTTCCCTGTGTTGAATTCCCATGCCGTTTTTATCAATGAACTTCTACGTGTATTGTCGGCAATGCAATAGCCGCGGGTAGTTTTAAATGGAATTTTTCCTTCGAAATGTCATTTTGCTGTCAGACTGTTCTAAACACGGGAAACATGCGCCCCTTTACAGGCATACTATAGACACCCCCCAGCTACAAAATTTAAAGGGATATTACACTTTTATTGTTTGACTTTAAGCATTATTAAAATCACTGCTCCTGAAAAAATGGCCGTTTTTAAAACTTTTTTTTGCATTGATCCATGTCCCCTGGGGCAGGACCCGGGTCCCCAAACACTTTTTATGACAATAACTTGCATATAAGCCTTTAAAATTAGCACTTTTGATTTCTAGACTTTTAAAGGGTGTTCTGTGGCATTCGAATTTGCCGCGAACACCCCAAATTGTTCGTTGTTCGGCGAACTTGCGAACAGCCGATGTTCGAGTCGAACATGAGTTCGACTCGAACTCGAAGCTCATCCCTAGTGGTTGTAAACCTCAGACATGAAATTTAAGCAAAGCACCTATTTTTAGAGGGGTTACTGGCCTCTCTCCAAAGCACTAAGTATGATTTCTCTATAGCCCTAGCGTCGGTTTTCATCCGTCGGACTAGCATACAGATGAACAGATTTTTCGACTGGACTTGAATCCGTCGGAAAGATTTGAAACACGTTTCAAAATCTGTCTGATTTGCGACCGAAAAAGTCCGTTGCAGGTCCGATGAAGCCCACACACGGTCGGATTTTCCGATGGATTCGTTCCGTCGGACCAGTCTGTTCGAAAAGTCTGCCCGTGTGTACGCGGCATAAGAGTTTTCGATCAATTTATTTAGATACATAGAACTTTATTGAACACTGTAGCTGGTGGTTTAAAGGAAACCTGTCAAGAGAAAAATTAGCCTGTTTTTTTATTGTTATCCTACTGAAAATGCTAGTTGCTTAGCTGTCAGGTCCATATATTCTGTCATAAGAGTTACTGACATGAAACAAGCATACAGATAAGGACTGAACTTTTCCTGGGCACTACAAACTTGCATACTTCCAAGTTTGTGAGGTATAAAGGTTTACAGTGAGTAGATCAGCATAAAAGCACACATATCCTATTTTCAGTAAGGGATCAGTAATGCCATAGTTTTCCCATTACATATTTACATGAACACAAATGTATCAGTGTCACCCTCTCCAATAGAAAAACTTTAGTTCACTTGCAGTGTGAACTGTCAATTCGCTGCTTGGGCCTTTGGCCATGCCGGTCACTATTTACAGTCTGTATGGAGAAATCTTCAATGTACTGCACTGGTTAGGGCTACAAGGTTTAATAGAAATGTTTTCCGCCTGGTATAGGTAACTACTAGGGATGAGCTTCGAGTTCGAGTCAAACTCATGTTCGATTTGAACATCGGCTGTTCGCAAGTTCGCCGAACAGCGAACAATTTGGGGTGTTTGCGGCAAATTCGAATGCCGTGGAAAACCCTTTAAAAGACTATGGGACAAATCAAAAGTGCTAATTTTAAAGGCTTATATGCAAGTTATTGTCATAAAAAGTGTTTGGGGACCTGGGTCCTGCCCCAGGGGACATGGATCAATGCAAAAAAAAGTTTTAAAAACGGCCGTTTTTTCAGGAGCAGTGATTTTAATAATGCTTAAAGTCAAACAATAAAAGTGTAATATCCCTTTAAATTTCGTAGCTGGGGGGTGTCTATAGTATGCCTGTAAACGGGCGCATGTTTCCCATGTTTAGAACAGTCTGACAGCAAAATGACATTTCAAAGGAAAAAAAGTAATTTAAAACTACTCATTGCCGTCCGACAATACACATAAAAGTTCATTGATAAAAACAGCATGGGAATTCCCCACAGGGGAACCCCGAACCAAAATTAAAAAAAAAAATGATGTGGGGGTCCCCCTAAATTCCATACCAGACCCTTCAGGTCTGGTATGGATTTTAAGGAGAACCCCGTGCCAAAATAAAAAAAAAAACGGCGTGGGGTCCCCCCAAAAATCCATACCAGACCCTTATCCGAGCACGCAACCTGGCAGGCCGCAGGAAAAGAGGGGGGGACGAGAGAGCGCCCCCCCTTCTGAACCGCACCAGGGCACATGCCCTCAACCTTGGGAGGGTGCTTTGGGGTAGCCCCCAAAACACCTTGTCCCCATGTTGATGAGGACAAGGGCCTCATCCCCACAACCCTGGCCGGTGGTTGTGGGGGTCTGCGGGCAGGGGGCTTATCGGAATCTGGAAGCCCCCTTTAACAAGGGGACCCCCAGATCCCGCCCCCCCCTGTGTGAAATGGTAAGGGGGTACAAAAGTTTTTTCCTGTTCGCATGTTCTGGTGCGAACCGAACAGGGGGGTGTTCGGCTCATCCCTAGTAACTACATACTATTTGTCATTAATTGACAGGATCATGGGGGAAGCATAGCTATCTGCACAACCTCCCCCCCACCCCAACATGGAATTTTGCCATAGGACTTAGCTGTATCAAGCATTCCCATGGGTTACCATACATCAATATGTATAGTGCATACCATAGGATTACCCACTGTGTGAGCCTGCTACAGGTAAGTTGATCTTGCTATGCTTTATAGAAAACTACTGGCCATAGTAGCACTCGCAACACTTTAATGTGAACTTGACCTATCCTAAATGTTTTTAAGGTAGCAACAGTAGTTTGGGTTTCTTGGGACCACTGTAACCTCAAGTTGTACTGAACATTGAGGTAATATTGGACCTAAGAAACTCACATGAGGGCAGGGCTTGAGATTAAGCCATGCTTCTCCCAAAACAAAGCCCAAACCCCTTATCATTTAACTATTAAATGTGTAAGCCCCTACTGCCTACTGACAGTTGAATGACAGTGAGTAGTACATTATATCAGGTGAGGCGGAGCCTAAAATTGGACCTTAAAGATATGCATTAAAGCGGAACTAAAACCAATGATTTAATGGTTTCCCAAAACAGTTACATTCAAATTATGCCTTGAATGATAACTGTTACCATTACTAGTGTGCTTATGTTAGCTCTCAACAGCTCTCAACTGTCAAGTGATCAAATAGATGGTGTCATAGCTGATCACCTGTGCAGTACCATGGCAACTGCAGATCAAACAGAGGCTAAGGTGGCAGCTTCCTTGGCTGCAGGGCCAGATTGATCATAAGGCAAACCGGGCACTTACCAGGCTGCAAGTCCTTGTGGGGCCCCAGGCAGCTGGGCTGCTCTTTGTGCCCACGCTGCTCACCTGGCCTCTCCACAGCCGCCCGGCTGCCAGTTAAGCTCAGCCATCGGCACCAGGGGGTGGAAACATGAAGGGGGAGGAGCTAGAGGAGACACCTTCGGCCTCCCGCGGCCTCACGGCTGCCCATAAAGGTTCACATGGGGGGGCCGGGGGGCGTGACTATGAAGGGGGGAGTAGCTAGAGCAGACACCTGCTGCAGACACCTTGGAGCCAAAAAAGAGAGAACGTGAGTGCAACCCCCCTGTAACCTGGATAGGAGGAGCAGTGGGGGCGGCTGCATATAGAAGAATCATTCTCTCCATCTTCCTCCTGCAGTCTCTGAATGCCTGCAAGAGAGATAGGAGAAGCAGGTATTCCTGGACTACAGAAGTAAGATGGAGAGAATGATTCTTCTATATGCAGCCGCCACTGCTCCTCCTATCCTCCTATCCCGCTTCATTCTGCTGCCTCCCCTGTGCTCTCCACTCCACCCATACTCTTTGCCCCCTCATGCTCTCCTCCTCCCCCCATGCTCTCCGCCTCTCCCCCAGTGCTCTCCAGCCCCCCAGTGCTCTCTACCTTCCTCCATGCTCTCTGCCGCCCCCCTGTGCTCTCCACATCCCCCCATGCTCTCTGCTTCCCCCTGTGCTCTCCACATCCCCCTTGCACTCCACTTCCCCCCTCTGCTCTCCACATCCCCCCATTCACTCCGCTTCCCCCCTGTGCTTTCCACATCCCCCAGTGCTCTCTGCTGCCCCCTGTGCTCTCCACCTCACCCCGTACTCTCTGCTTCTCTCCTGTGCTCTCCACATCCCCCAGTGCTCTCCACTTCCCCCTAGTGCTCTACACCTCTCCCCATGCTCTCTGCTTCCCCCTGTGCTCTCCACATCCCCTAGTGCTCTCCACTGCCCCCCTGTGCTCTCCACCTCCCCCCATGCTCTCTGCTTCCCCCCTGTTCTCTTCACAACCCCCAGTGCTCTCCACTGCCCCCTGTGCTCTCCACATCCCCCAGTGCTCTCCACTGCATCCCTGTGCTCTCCACATCCCCCAGTGCTCTCCGCTGCCCCCCCTGTGCTCTCCACATCCCCCAGTGCTCTCCGCTGCCCCCTGTGCTCTCCACATCCCCCATGCTCTCCGCTGCCCCCCTGTGCTCTCCACATCCCCCAGTGCTCTCCGCTGCCCCCCCTGTGCTCTCCACCTCCCCCCAGTGCACTCCGCTGCCCCCTGTGCTCTCCACATCCCCCCCATGCTCTCCACTGCCCCCTGTGCTCTCCACCTCCCCCCTGGCTCTCAGCCTCCCCATGCTCTCCACCTCCCTCCATGCTCTCTGCTGCTCCCCCTGTGCTCTCCGCCTCCCCCCATGCTCTCCGCTGCCCCCCTGTGCTCTCCACCTCTCCATGCTCTCCACTGCCCTCTGTGCTCTCCTCTTCCTCCCTGTGTTCTCTGCCACTCCCCTGTGCTCTCACCCCACCCCATGTTCTCAAGGTTTCTCCCTGTGCTCTCCACCCCCCATGCTTTTTCCTGGTCCCCCCTCACCCCCCCCAACACTCTCCAGGGGGATTCTTCAGGGTGAGAGTGGGGAAGGGGCTGGTTAAAATGTCATGGGCTGCTCAATCCAAAATGCCCGGGCATATTTTTTGTCCCAGTCCAGGCCTGTTTGGCTGTGAAGGATAGAAGGGTATACTTTTGCTTTAGCTTTTGCATGTGAAGATTCCATGTACAGGGCTTAGGATACAAGGGATCTACAGGTGAAATTTACCATAGGCAAATGCAGACACTATATGTTTTCTGCACTTTAGCGCTGTTGTTACCTGATAAATTATTTTACTCTCAAATGTCTTTAGCAGTTACCTCACAGTAGGTGTAATTTCAAACTAAACTCTTTCAACTCATTTTGGATTATTTTTCAGAACAAGAATGTAAGACTAGTTAAATCACTGATAAAAGCAGAAAAATGGAGGTCAACTACACTTTAACTATCTACTGTAGGCAATAAACATGTACCATAAGTTTGCTGAAGTGTTCTATATATACTATATCTCTGCCTTTGTTTATAGGCAATATCCTTGGGAAAAGGAAAAATGCATAGCTAGTCTGAGCAAATGTGTTTTTAATTCAACAAGGGCGATTGAGAATGTGTTTTGTTATGTTAGGGAGGAAAAAATGCAATAGAAAAACAGGGACGCATAATCTGAAGTTCCAAAGAGTTGTCAGAATGACTGTGATCATTAGACAGAAAATATAGCTAGCTCTCATCCCCTGAAGCCAAGAGACATTTCCATGCAGCTGTGTGTGTGTTGTCAGACTTAAAAAAAAAAAGATGGAACTGCAAATTATGTAAGAAAATGAGTAGAATTCTGAGTGCAATATATTGTTTTAGAGCTTTGGCATGTACAACAGCTTTTACTTTCTCCATTTTATTTTAATGTCATGATGTTCTACTTTTTTATTTTTTAATATGACTACAAGTCCCATCTACCTCCACCAAAGACAGACTTGTAGTTCTAAATGCAAATGCAACACGGGTGCCATAATCAGTGCACTCATCACACTTCCTCCACTTCTCCAACTGAAAGCCTCTACAGAGGTATGGGCAGAGAGCTGGAGGAATAGTAAGCAGGAGCATGAGGTTGCCCCTGTAATCCACATATCACTGGTGCAATGCTTTGCAGGCTCCTGTGGAGAAAATAATGAATGCACATTTTTTGTCCTGCAAAAATATGTGCATTTATCATTTTTTTCTTAAATGTGAACCAGCTTAAAGCAGCCAATTTAGTTTGAATGGGTTGCCAATGCACAGAAAACACAGAAACAGAAACACAGAAAAAGCACCACAACATACAACTGCACATAACGTGTGTTGCAGTAACCCATCACAAAGGTGTGTTTCAGCGCTAACGAGAACCCAAAGCCTCAGAGTGTAACTGGATGGTTACTAATATGGTTCATAAATACACTCACACAATTAATGTGTATTCACCTGCTTCTAGATGAGCAAACACAGAATCAGAAAAGTAAAGGGAAGAATAGTATATGCAGCAGAAGTTATCCTATTCTTTCAGTATTTTTTGCTGCACTGTTGATATAGAGAATGCATAATTTTTTCCTGCCTTTGCTTTGCTAGGGTGCTTCCTCACAGGTACCTATGAAGGAACAGATTTGGCTCTTAGATTTTGTACTGTTTCTTTAGTATCATTATTCTATGAATAGTGGGAATGTAAAACACCAATATTCAATGATGTTGCCCTTTCAAGGTTCTGGAGATTCCCAGACTGATAAACAAATGGGCACTGCCCACACCTATAATTGGCCTTTGCAGCAAGGAGCATATGAAAAGAAAATTCCCAGCACAACTTACAGACTAGCCTGTAACCAACAGAATTATCCTGTCTAACAGTATGCATTAAAAACGGGGGTTACATTTGCACACATTTGCAAATGCATGCATACGTTGCAGAGACACTTCACGGTACCCCAGTATTATCTGCAGTCCTAACTCTAAATTTTGAGAGCCTCCATAGTAGAAGCACATGCATTATAATGGATATGCAGAAGGCAGGTGAGGCTGGAGGGAGCCCACCCCACCTTAAATACACAGGGGTGCACTGGACACCCAGCATATAGCACAATGGCAGCGAAGGTGTCAAGTGCGTCCCCTCACCAGTATTCCAACAGTACAGACAAATGGACACTGCCCATACCTATAACTGGCATTTGCAGCAAGGAGCACATGGAAGGGTGATGCATCTCAAACAAAACCAAAGAAAATTCCCAGCTCAACTTACCGACCAGCCTGCAGCTTCCCAGATTGACCAGACAAGGCAGTGGAAAAAAGGAAGGGAAAGAAAATTATGAGCAAAGACCCTCATATCCCTATTATATCCCTCCTAAACCCAACTGCTTCTTGCACTAAAAAATTTATGTAAAACATTGAAAAGAACCAGCTATGTTAGAGACATTTGCTTACTACCTCTCTACCATCTTGTGTTTGGAACTGAGGGAGGATTGGAAAAGGTAATAAGCTGCATGATGTTATAGTCTACGTTTACCTAGAAACATGGTGTTTGTTAGTACCGAATGGAAATATGCTGCTGATAAACCCCTAGCTACAGTTTGGGCCTCCTTCTGTTACACTACTGCATTTGTCTGATAAGCTTTAGTAAGAGGTTTAGGAAAGAAGAAAAATTTGAACAGCTATAAGAAGGGAGCACTCAAAGAGGGAACAGCTGTCAGGGCCGAGAAGATGAAAATACAAGAAAGTCTAAGATTAAAGAAAGCAAGGCCCCAGGCATTATCTCTTCTATTACAATGAAATTCCACAGTCCTTTCCCCTCCATTTTGTGTATCCATTTGAGATGTGATTGCTTTGTCGTGGTATGTGAGTCTTGTTGCAGCTTGTTTATGGAAAGGGCAGAAAGCTGATCTAATCTGATTAGATGTATCATGGGATTTATCATAGTTTATTCGAGCACAGAAACATTATATTTATTGTCAAATGAATATACAAACACACAAAAATGTATATGTCAGCTTGAACTTAAGGGTACTTGTACATACTTTGTTGCTGGTGCCTTTTTCAAATGGTATATACCTTTTCAGGAAACGATATTGAAACAACATGAGAAACAGAAGAACATACACAACACAAGAAAATGATTGCCTAAGTGCAGCCAAAATAAAAAAAAAAAAAACATAAAAATCAACACAAGGGACATACATTGCAGACAGTAAGATGTGTCCCTTGTTGATGCCTTTTCTTTAAGGTGAAATCCTCCTCTGTCCATGTTCTCCTCCACCCTGCTGCCATAATCTTCCACTGTGGCAGGGGTTAATATAACTAAAGGACTGTCACAGGCTCTTATGCACATAATTTCCTTCCAGCTGCTGAATTCATAGAAGCTGTATTACAGCTTCTGTGAATGGAAAGCAATCCATCAATGGAGGATAGACAGATGATTGATAGGTTCACCCTCTTCATTCATTGAAGCTGTAGTATGACTTCTATGAATGGAGCAGTTGGGAGGGCATAGTCAAGCTTTCTTGATGAGAGCCTGTGGCATCCCCTTAAGCCGGCTTCTGTCGGACTGACCCCAGTACACACAGGCCAAATGTCAGGTGGTTTCTATTGAATCAGCCAATGCCACATTCGGCCCGTGTGTACTAGGGTTTAGTTCTATTAACCCCCACTGCTTGAGAAAATCACGGCAGCAGGGGGTGGGGGGTGGAGTTTATGGATGGAGGAAAATTTCACCTAAAAAAGAGGCTTCAGCACAAAGGATAGATCCTACTGACTGGACACATCCTACTGACTGTAGGTTCCTGTCCCTTGTGCTGGTATTTTGGCTGCACTTAGGCTTTAAGGATATAATATTTTATTGTTCATGAGAACATGCATTTAGAATTCCATAACCAGTCAGTCTGACATAGAAATAGGAATAGCAATTTCAAAAAGCCCAGTAACATGTGTTTCCATTGACAAAAAAAGCATTTTGGTCAAGAGTTTAAAACCTCAACCAACCTTGGGTAAAATAAAGAACCATGCCAAGGGTGATAATGGACTATGTCCCCACCTGGACACAGTTTGTTCCCAATAGGGGTGTCCGGATAGACTGGTGGCATGTCCGATATTACCAATGGGTTTTTGGATCTACCTACACACAAGGTTAATACAGTTTTACCTTTATTGCTTTTGTAATATCTACGTTGACTATGTTAAGTCACACTCATATGTAGATATCCGTATAAGAACAGAAATTGGAGAAATTTTTAATTTTCAATAAAAATATGTTAAAAAATAAATACAATTTTTTAGGCATGTTACTAAGGCCTGCCATACACGGTTCGAATCTCGGCCAGTTCAGTAGGAACCGACCGAGATTCAAACCGTTAATGGGCAGACTGAATGAACCAAGTTGATGGATCGATTAACTAGGGGTACAACCAGCCTGCTGAATTCTCATACGATTATGCTATAGCCACTAGAAATAATCACTGTCTTCTCGCAGCAGGGACGCCTTCCCCTGCCCACCCGCTGGAAGCAGACAATTGCTTGGCAGGAGAGATTCTCCTGTTAGCACTATCTGTGTTAAATGGGGAATTGTGCAAATTTCTTTCTTGTATCCCGTGGTTGCAGGTAAGACGTTTGCACCGTATATGGCCGGCCTCACTTAGAATTCATTATGATAAGATTCCTTAACAGTACTAACTGCTTTGTAGGTTATGCAATGCATTTCTGAATAGCTAGCAATAAAAGTGAGCTACAGTCACTGATGTAAGAGAGAAACACTCTTGTAATACGTTTCCTCCATCTCGTTCCTAAGCCACATGTGTGCTGATGGCTGAAAAAAAAAATAATAGCTCTACTAATACAGTAGTGCTGAGTGTGTTTTGATGTCTTTTTCACCTGTCAGTCTTGATTATCCAAGTGATGACATCCCGCACTATACACAAAAAAAAATCATTTAGTTGACATAGCTTTAATACTGGCTCAAGAGTTCATCAAATATTTTGAAAAGTATTATACACTTTAAGGTGGTTTCAGAAGCAATAAATGGGTGGCAATGAGATATTTGAGATACAGAATGTTATATAGGATCAAGTACTGTTTTTAAAAAAATAAAACAGAAATGTTTCATTTGTTCTATGTGCCTATAAAACCTTCCAGGATATTCCAGATAAGCACTATGCCAAAAAACTTTTTTTCAGGGTTGTATCAGTTGATGGGGAGTTTAAACCTCTGTCAAGATTTTTTTTTGGCTGTGTCCCCATTGAGGAGATTTTATCTCTATCCCTGTGCTAGTGTCACTAGGACAGGAAGTGCGGGGGAAAACTTCATCTAGCTCTTCCACACAACAGGAGTGTCCTGGATGGCTTAGACATTCGTGGACATCGTTGGAGAGAGAAGGGGCTCAGGTAAGTAATTAGTGGGGGCTGTGGTGGCTGCTACACACAAAAGGTTTTTTATCTTAATGCATAAAATGCATTAAGATAAAAAACCTTCTGCCTTTACAACTCCTTTAAGGTTTGCAATGGAGCGTATTTACTAAAGGCAAATAGACTATGCACTCTAATTTTAGCATCACGCTGAAAAAATGCAAACACAGTAATATACAATATAAATCCAAAAAACACATCATCCTCCAGTGACTGAAAGGTTAAATGCAAATAAGTCCACATGCAAAAAGAAGGTCTTCTTCTTATTGTTTATATGATAATATATGTGATGAACATCCATCACCAATAAAGGAAAATGTTCAATCATGAAGCCACCACCTCTTATGAAAAAAGTGCAAGCTTACCGATGTGTATGACTCTCTAGTTAAAGAAAGGTCATCAGAGCTTAGAACCAAACAGCTTAGGTCATCAAAGCGTGGCTCCAAAGGTTCTCCTAAGAGGCAGATGACTATATGATGTTGTCAACTTAGCATCATCCCATAAAATTTATCATAAAGACATGAAAAATACAACGCATTCCTCGCCGCCCAAATACAAACACAGCACCCGCACTTTCGGGAACTCAAAAACGCGATGGCCTCAGAACTTCACCAAACCCTACGCATTTCGTCACACATGATGTTGCATTGTATATCACTGTGTTTGTATTTTTGCAGCGCAACTCTTTATGCCAACACTGAAGTTGCACTGTGCATAATATCTCACAGTATAGTTGCTGCTCCAGCCAATTTTATTCAATTCATTCACTTATATACAAGTGCAGTTTTTGTTTTTTTCAAATAACAAGGGGGAAGGAGAAGGCCTCAGGGTGGGTCCTCCTGGAGATGCCATAGTTCCCACATGTGATTGTGAAGCTCCATTCTGTCCTGTATTCTAGCAGTCAGTTTCTCCATCAACGCCACATCTTGAATCCTAGCATACAAGGCATCTGAGTAGGGAGGGGAGCGTTTTTTCCAATTAGGAGCTATAAGGCAGTGCACAGCCATGACAATATGGTGCAGCAGCTTCTTATAGGGTTAACACATTTTTAGGGGGATAAGCCCAACACAAAAAATGTTGGTAGCATTGGGATAGATACCTCAAAAAGGCGACCCAGCAGTTGTTGTACTGAGTGCCAAAAAGGGGTAATCAACGGACAGCTCCAATATATATGGAAGAGGATACTCTTATCCTTGTGGCAATGCCTACAACAATCAGAACTAGTAGGATAGATGGTGTGGAGCACATGCGGTGTCAGGTACCAAAAGTAGAGAATTTTATACGCGTTTTCCTTATAGAGGGTACATAGGGAGCTTTTAGCTGCCTGAGACCAGACCACCTGCCACGCCTCCACAGGAATTTCCTCACCTAGTACCTTCTCCCATCAGAGCATGTAAGAGTGTTTACCTTGATCTTGAATGGTATAGGCATTCAATATCCAGTAAATGTCGGAAATCAGTCCCTTCCGCATGGTGCCTTCCAAAATCATATGTTCAAAAGAGGACAGAGAGGAGAATTGCAAAGTTGGGGTTACGGTTTGGGTGTAATGACAAATCTGCAGGTATACATAAAACACCTGGCGAGACAGATAAAATTTATCCTGTAGTTCATTAAATGGCAATAATTTAGGAGACCTGGGTACCACCAAATGGCCAAAATGGAATAGGTTCCCCGACGCCCAAGGAGAGGACATCAGGAACATGAGGCTGTCGGGCACTTTGCACGGTTTCTTTTTAATTTAATTTATTTTTATGATAGACTGTGCACTCTGCAGTGCAGTTGCTCCAGAGCTCAGTAAATGAGATGAAACTTCACTTTGCAAAGAACACTCACATGTAAAGAAAATGTAAATAAAAACAACATTTTTGCTTGCATATGAGTGGATAATGGACATCAGCAGAGCTTCCTCTTATTTACTAAGATTTGGAGTGCACAGTCTATTTGCCTTTAGTAAATCCACCCGAATGTGCTTACTGAAGATTCACTATACTTTCCTCTTTAAATAGATATTATTGTTTCCCTTTTGTCCCTTGTTAACTCTGCATATTTACTAATTCAAATAACTGTTTTTTTATATGCCCTTTGGTATCTCCATGTGCAAAAAAAAGCAACATTAAACACTAAGCTAGAAAAAAAAAAACTAGGTGCTCAACATTAACTAGACCATCGTGATTCTGAGCATTCCACCGACACCTCATCACAGGTGGATGCCTACATTCTGCCATTGATTAGGAGCTTTCTGCCTCCTGATCACAGATAGCTATTTATGGTAGCAGCCACTCAAGGGAATGAAAGCAGGAAAATGGAAGTGAGAAAAAAACTTGATTCCAAACAGTCCTCAGATAATACATTGTCTAGATCTGTACAATATATCAACAAAGGGTGAGGGCTCTTATCTGCTTTTTGTCATTGAAATATAGAACACTGCTTTCTTGATAAAAGCATTCACATTAAGGTTTTGTTCAATGTTTCTAACACCTTTTGGCATTATTTCACTGTCACACAATATGATCTCCCTTTGTCTTAAACTGAATGCAAACAATTTATTGTATAAAAATATGGTTTGTATGTGGTTCTTTCAACCCAAAAGTTTTTCTTTCTCTATTTATTATGTAACAAAAGAAAAAGAACAATAGGGCCGCATTTGCAATCTTGGTTTTTATCTCAGGATACTGGTCTTGCTCCCTCAAAAAAAGTTTGGAAATGTTTATGTGAATAGGGAATCACATGGCCACTGGCCTTTGTTAACTTTATTGAAGTGAGCTCATGCTACTGCTTGTAGATATAGATGAGCAAATTATGAAAATGTGGATTGGTTGTGCTTTGCATAAACTTTTTAAAAGCTACTGAATCTCCTAAATTGAAAATTATTCCAAACCGGACGTTCTATTAACACCAATGCATATCCAACCCAGGCTCCAAAAAAAAGTGTGTATTATAAAGTAACAAACAATGTTCAGATTGTTTTGGGAAGCTCCTGACATCCCTGATGGGATGCCTGAGGGGATGATGGGGCCAAATAAGAGCCACTTTACAAATCTTACCATGTATGTTAAGATATGAGGGTCCTGGTGGCACTGGCAGTCAAGCGAAGTGTGTACATACATTAGGAGAAGAAGGCAGAAACGGCCTTTGAGGGAGACATTCATCTTTTTCTCCAAGTAGTACTTTGTAAATCTAAACCACCAAAAAATAAAACTGAAGCTCAGATTTGGATTTTATCTAAATTTAAGGTAATCTGAAATTCAGAATTCCCCCTTGTTCAGAGGCTACGAGGATTTCATCCAATGTGCATCAGACAGCTGATGTGTTCCTGCATTAGACCCCAAACTAAGAATGCTCCTCCTGGAATAAATATTCAGGTGCAAAGGTTTTGTGACTGCAGGTTGCTCAGCACAGGAAATATTTTCTTATCCTTTTCTCCCATTGTGCTTTTGTGAGATTTCATTGTGTATTTGTGAGATTTACAGATTTTAAAAGGATAATGCTGAGATGCAGACTACACACAAGAGGCCAGCATCTTATACCTTCGTGGGGCATTTTGGCATTTTTTACATACAAAAGCAAATTTTTGGGCATAGGCAACAGAGAATATGGCACTCCAGTTCTACTGTGCTGAGTAAACAAAACAGGTAGACCATCAGTTTCTATGGCAGGCACCTGTGCAAGGGCATTCTTGAGAAAGATTTTGGCATCTAGAAGGATCGAAATGCACCCTGGCCATATGCATTTTTTTGTATTTATGAATGTTATTAATGTAAAATGTGGTCACTAATGCTGCATGAATACTCCAGACCGTGCAAGTGCTAAAGTCATAATTTGCGATTCCAATCTTTTTTTGCTGTCCAGATCCCACAGAACATCACAAGCGTTGCTTGTTAATACAGACCCCACATTTTATGAAGCATTATTTTCTATCGCCGAAAGTTCATCCAAAATTAAAAGCAGGTACATGTAAAAAAAATTCACTTTGCATATTTAAAACTAATTTTCTGTGTTTTGTCTATACTTCTTCCTTAGTAATATGGGATTGATCAAAAAGAAAAAGATTTGCATAGCCATTCGTATACACCAATAGTGAAAGTGCATATAAATCTGTTCTGTGTGCATAGGGCAAAACATGACAAAAACAAATGTAAATGAGGCTATATCTTGCACTGTTCCAATTTAAATAATTGATTTAAACACAAAATACCACATTTAGCTACTAGATAGAGCTCTCAGTATTGGAGGGATTTCTTATAACACTTTGCTCCATCTAGTGGCCAAATGCAATTGTTTCTGTTTAAAATCAATGATTTACATTAAAACATCCCAGGGTATAGCCTAGTTATGTTCACACATTCGCACATAAGAAATGTACATACACTTTCACTGGAGGAATGGCTATGCAAATTCTGTATATATCAACTGTTAGTTCGACAACCAAATCAAGATGGCATTTGCAGATACTCATGCAATAGTGATCTATGTTAGTAAAAAGAATGAGGGGCTGGAGCAGCCAGAATTAGGAGCAGCGGTGCATGCAACCAATCATCTTCTATTTTCAGCTTGTTCAGTAAAGTTTTGAAAATGAAAGATAGAAACTGATTGGTTGGCAAAGATTCTGGCTTCTCCAGTTTTAAAAATAATTCCCATCAATGAGTTTTTATTGAAGAGCATCATATACAACTGCTGTAACCTATCCGCAATTATATATATACATACATATATATATGGATACACAATGGTTATAGTTTAATTTTTAGACTTGTAAATGTAGAGGTTCTATTAAAGTCAATAGGAGAACATTTGTAATAAAAGAGTAGAAAGAAACACATGGAGTAAGGGATATAGGGATGTGTGATCCTGAGATTTTGGCTTTAAGCCCTGAGATGTAACTAAAATCCCTGAGTCTCAGGATCAGACCGGCTCCAAGGTATGCCAACCAGTGAAACACACGTTATAAATAACATTTCAACATATATCTGATTCAGCTACCTGAAAAAAATGAGTACAGTTGTGCAGCTGTATGTCTGCATATGACAAATTGATGATTTCTCTATAAATATTCAGATGATTTTTTTCACTAAATCATTTAGGCTCAGAATTGCCCAGATCATCTAGTACTTTCTTCAGTGACAAGGGTCTGGAACCATTTGCTTGTTTATATCTTCTCCACTTGTCAATCTCCTGGACAAGACATTGAAGGACTGTCTCACTCATATGAGCTCTGGCTACTGGCTAGCTTCAGGGTTTATCCCTCCAATGACAGTCTAGTGACAGTCCGGACAAGAGTCTCCTGAGAAGAAACAGCAAGGCACTTACAGAATTACCCACTCTTCACTTCTGTAGTCCACCTAAGCATTATCTGTTATTACCAATGGCTGTTTTTTTTTTTTTTTTTTTGCAGTAGAAACAGCTATTAAGCAGTAAAGGACTGTTTAATTGGTCACGGAGGGCTATTTTTTTCAGCTGCCAATATAGACTGTCCAATTTTAGAGGTGGAACACCTGAGACTAGACACTGCAGTTAAAAATTGCTTTAATTCCCCCAGTATAATGTTTTTAATAGGTGTAATACACACACTTCTTTATTTAAAAAAAAACAAAAAAAAAAACAGTTTATTGTTATCATAGTCCTACAAGTCTGACAACATTTTTATTTATTTTTTCCTCCTATAACTAGAATCACTGCTGAATCTTTCCTATAATAGCAATGCTTTTAGTGACATTAGTTGTCAGAATGTCCATTCCTGTGTAATTGTTCCATATACTTATAAATAAATATTTTCTGAGTTAAACCACAGGGGCATTTGTTATGGAGCCAGCAGCAAAGAAAAACAAGAATGATGCAGAAAAATTTATTGGTACATAAAGTACATGTATATGTGTAAATACATTTATTTGAAAATTCAATTTGTGTAAAATACATATATAGCACATTCACATGTTTTATATGCTTTACAGCATACTGCAATATTTTCTAAAATAAAAAAATAAAATCCACCCATAGCATAGTTGTTGTTAGTTACCATGCAATTTCAACTGTCAGGCCTGCAGTACGGGTTTCAAATGATACATTGTAATTAGTTTGGATGAGCAATAACTTTTTTTTTCTATTAGCATACCTTTAATTCAAAAGCCACATGGAAAGTGCATTATTTCCAGTCAAGGTCATGGAGTTTGGTAGACCCCTAGTGTTGCCAGGGGTCTACTACTGTCCCCAGACTGATGGGCAGTAGATGTCCGATGGCCAGACCAGGTCCTAGACAGGTCAACAAAGCAATGATAGACAATAGAAGACTTAATAATCTGCTGATCAGAATAAGCACAGACACAAAAAAGGAGCCCAAACAGTGCACAGGAATAATCCAAGCCATTTTAGGATAAGTTCAGCTTTAGGAGCATGTTGACGCTCAGCCACGTCATTCAGTAAATAATAAACTACAAGGCCCGTCCTCCACCATGGCAGACTGGCTTGTAGTATCAATAAACTGCAAGGGTGCTAATCGGCGCACTCGCAGTTCATTCACCCTGCCTATAGCTCAGGAACTGTCTGCACAAAGGTATGGGTAGTGAGCTCTAGGCAGTGTGAAGGAATCTGACACTGCACCCATGACCCACAGATTGCCGGTGCAATGCTCTGCAGGCTTCAGTGGAAAAAATAATAAATGCATATTTTTTCCTGCAAAAATATGTGCATTTATTTATTTATTTATTTATTTATTTTTTTTTAATTTTTCACAAAAGTGAACTTAGCCTTTAACAGATGGATAGAATTCAGTGACAGATCTCTATCCAGGGCACACAGACAAACCTCTTAATCAGGCACATGCTTGAAGTTCTGGTCTTGGTTTAAAGCCTACCAGTGAGGGCAGGTGTGCACAGTAGGGACATGAGCTGCAGTACTGAGAAAGGACCAGCAGATGGTGAAGGTTTAACCACTTCACCTCTAGAGGATTTACCCTTCCTGACCAGGCCATTGTTTGAGCTTTCTTTTGGTGTTATTTGATTACTTTTTTGGGCTATAAACAAAAAACAACCAAAAATTTTGAAAAAAAAACAATATTTTTTTACATTCTGGTCTAAAACACATCCAATAAAAAATGTAAAAAATCAAATTTCTTCATCGATTTAGGCCGATATGTATTCGGCTACATATTTTCGATAAAAAATCCCAATAAGCGTATATTGATTGGTTTGCGCAAAAGTTACTGCGTCTACAAACTATGGGATATTTTTTATGGAGTTTTTTTTTTTTTTATACTAGTAATGGCCGCAATCAGTGACTTATAGTGGGATTGCGATATTGCGACAAACTAATCGGACACATAACCGACACTTTTGCCACTTTTTTAAGGACCAGCGACATTACTACAGTGATCAGTACTAAAAATATGCACTGTCACTGTACTAATGACACTGGCTGGGAAGGAGTTAACGTTAGGGGCAATCAAAGGGTTAAATGTTTACCTAGCTGGTGATTCAGTGTAGTGGGGGAGGTGCTTTTACTAGTGGAAGGCTTGGATCATTGTTCCATCTTTACAGGAACACAGGATCCATGCCTTCTGTACTGGCTGTATCTGTATCTGCCTTGTTTATATAGGCAAAATAGTAAAAAAATGAATTGCTATGCGCTGGGGTAGCAATCAAACCCCTGAATAGTAACGTGCCACATCCTAATAGTAGAGAATTATTTGGATAAGGAAAAATGAACTTTAAAGGCACATTTGAAAACTATAAACAAATTTTAATAATTCACATACATTAACAACATATAGTGTACACATTCAATAAAATACATTGACATAAGAATTGCAGAAAAAGGAGCATTTGAATTAACAATTAACCCGAAATGATGGAAAAAGCTGCTTAAATACTTCCTGTGGGGCTGTACTTGGTATGTATCGAGCAGAACCCACACTTGAAAACAGACAGATTGTCCTATTGTGGTGTTTAATGGTCCTAGATAAATTTATTTTAAAAGCTTGCTCAACATGTTTCGCAACCAACAAGTCACTTCTTCAGGAGCTTGTATGTCTCTGTTTGGAGAGATGAATCATAGTTAGGACATGGCATATATATTTTTTCCAGTACATAAAATACATTGTGCATACCTGTATGCATATATTAAGGCATGTGAACTCACCTAAAAAAGGTGTTTAAGGAATCGTCTTACTGCTTTCCCCCACTGATGGAGCATTACCGATGACCAAAAGGTTCCCCCTCCTGGTAGATAGGGAGAGGAATTCCATGGGGCTCCCACCCCAGGCAACCCGGACAGCCACTGACAGATGGAGGTTTAGATATGGGGGTACATCCCGTAGCTAAAGTGATTATAAGGTATGTATGTTGGTATCCACTGGTTTGGGCATTGCTTAGATATTTTAAGGGCTATAGTTTACAGTTAAAGTCAGATAATAATATTAATTTGGGCCATACTTACTTTTTTATTGCAACCTGATATTTATTGCGGATCTGTACAATATAGCGGACTAATGACAGAAATTTTTTATCTGAAAGAAGATACGTAGTATGTATTTATATTTTTATTTTACAGTGTATGTATATTCATAATATTTAAAATAAAAATTATTAACAACCAATTGGATTCGTTATATATAATTAATCTATATGCTTTTCATTTTGGTGTATAATTTTCAAAATATATATTGTTGAGCCATACTGACATATGTATTTTTGGTGCAAACATTGCTAGCCATTCATTGTAAATTATTGCCGGTACCAAAGATTATTTTAGAAAGATTATAAGATTATTATTATTATTATTATTATACAGGATTAATATAGCGCCAACAGTTTACGCAGCGCTTTACAACATTAGGGAGGACAGTACAAGTGCAATACAATTCAATACAGGAGGAATCAGAGGGCCCTGCTCGTTAGAGCTTACAATCTAGGAGGGAGGGTCAAGTTATACAAAAGGGTAATAGCTGTGGGGGATGAGCTAATGGAGAAAATAGTGCAGTTGTTAGATGGAGGCAGGATAGGCTTCTCTGAAGAGGAAAGTTTTCAGGGATTGCCTAAATGTGGATAAATTTGGAGACAGTCTGACAGACTGGGGTAGGGAATTCCAGAGGATGGGCGAGGCTTGGGAGAAGTCCTAGAGGCAGATATGGGAGGAGGTGATAAGAGAGCTAGAGAGCAGGAGGTCCTGGGAGGAACGGAGAGGGCGATTAGGTTGGTATTTTGAGACTAGGATAGTGATATAGCTGGGGGCAGAGTTGTGGATGGCTTTGTAACTTATTGTTAGTATTTTGAATTTAATTCGTTGGGCAAGTGGCGGCCAATGGAGGGATTGGCAGAGGGGGGTAGCAGACACTGAGCGGTTTGTAAGGTGGATGAGTCTGGCAGCAGCATTCATGATGGACTGAAGGGGGGATAGTCTATTTAAAGGTAAGCCGATGAGGAGGGAGTTGCAGTAGTTGAGGCGAGAGATAACAGGGAGTGAATCAGGAGCTTTGTGGTTTCGTTGGTTAGAAAGGGACGTAGTTCAGAGATGTTGCGGAGGTTGAGGCGGCAAGCTTTGGAAAGTGATTGGATGTGGGGTCGAAAGGAGAGTTCAGAATCCAGGATAACACCTAGTACCCAGACATGTGGGGACGGGTGGATGGTTGTGCCATTGCTCTTGACAGACAAGTCAGGGGAAGAGGCACATGAGGGAGGAAATATTATAAGTTCGGTTTTGGTTGAGTTTGAGTTTGAAGTTGAGTTTGAGGAAGTGGTGTGACATCCATACAGATATGTCGGTTAGTAAGTTAGTGATGCGCGAGGAGACTGATGGAGTGAGTTGAGGGGTGGAGAGATAGATTTGTGTGTTGTCAAAGTAGAAATGATATTGAAAGCCGTGAGAGGCTATCAGCTGACCCAAGGAAGAGGTGTAGATTGAAAATAAAAGAGGTCCAAGAACAGAACCTTGGGGGACCCCGACAGAGAAGGGAAGAGAAGTGGAGGAAGTAGAATTGTAAGTCACACTGAAGGTGCGTTGGGATAGGTAGGATGAGAGCCACTGAAGAGCACAGTCACAGAGACCGAGGGGGTAAAGTTTTTTGAGGAGGAGGGGGTGGTCAACTGTGTCAAAGGCAGCTGAAAGATCCAGAAGTAGGAGTACAGAATAGTGTCCGTTGGTTTTTGTAGTTAGTAGGTCATTTGTGAGTTTTAAAAGAGCAGTTTCTGTGGAGTGTTGAGGGCAAAATCCAGATTGAAGGGGATCAAGAAGGTTTTTTTTAATGAGGTGGTCACTCAGTTGGTTGTAAACCAGGCATTCAAGGAGTTTAGAGGAAAACAGGAGCAAGGAGATAGGGCATAGGTTGTTAAGATTGGTAGGGTCCAAGGACGGCTTTTTAAGTATGGGGGTGACCAGTGCATGTTTTAGAGCATTGGGGAAGATGCCAGAGGTGAGGGAGAGATTGAAGATGTGGGTTAGAGAGTGTAGGATGGAGTCAGAGGGTGACCGTAGCATATGAGAGGGAGAAGGGTCCAGGGGACAGGTGGTTAGGTGGGCGATAGAAAGGAGTTTAGCAACTTTGTCTGTAGTAGCAGATTTGAATAGGGGGAGTGTCAGTTGTACCTGTTGACATGAGGTCTTAGCTGGGGGAGATACCTGTAGAGCGGAGATTTCATCTCAGATTGTATCAATCTTGTTTTTTTTTTTTTTTTGAGTCAGTGGGTGGAGGCGGTGGAGGACAAAGTAGAGAGTTGAAGGTAGAGAAGAGTTTACGGGGACTAGATGAGAAGGTGTTAATAAGAGCTGTAAAATAGGTTTGCTTGGCAGTGTGGAGGAAAGAATAGTATTTTTGGAGGGCAGATTTGTATTGGTTGAAGTCTTTGAGAGACTTAGGCTTGTGCCACAGACACCCCAAAGCGCGACTACGTTTTTTGAGAATTTTAGTGTCATATGTTTGCCAGGGTTGTAGGGGTTGAGGCCTGATTCTGCGTGTAGTGAGGGGAGCTAGCTTGTCCAGGGTGGAGGACAGGGATTTATTGTAGATGGACGTGGTTTGGTTGGGGCAGGACAGGGGAGAGATTTTGTCATAGAGGTGGTCAGTAGCAGAATAGAGGAGAGAGGAGTTCAGTTCAGATGGTTAAAGAAGGGGTTCCCATTTCCAGCGTAACTGTGATTTGGTGTTCTATTGTTGGTCCTATTCTGCGGGTGATGATCAATCTGTTGACGAGGAAATCTGGGATGCCTCCATCCCTCTGAACACCTGAGGAATGGAGCTCCAAATCACAGGTACGCTGGGAATGGGTATCCCTTCTTTAACCATCTGGAGCAACAAGCAGGCACTTAAACACCAACTAATCAACTTGATGGCTGATAGCTGTACTATCCTTATTTTTTTAGGACTTATATCATCTTGCCATCTTTTTTGAGGCATTCTAAGTATACCACTACAGGCATATATATATTTCTAAAATAATCTTTGGTACCGGCAATAATCTACAATGAATGGCTAGCAATGTTTGCACCAAAAATACATATGTCAGTATGGCTCAACAATATATATTTTGAAAATTATACACCAAAATGAAAAGCATATAGATTAATTATATATAACAAATCCAATTGGTTGTTAATAATTATTTATTTTAAATATTATGAATATGCATACACTGTAAAATAAAAATATAAATACATACTACGTATCTTCTTTCAGATAAAACCATTTCTGTCATTAGTCCACTATATTGCAGAGATCCGCAATAAATATCAGGTTGCAATAAAAAAGTAAGTATGGCCCAAATTAATAATATTATCTGACTTTAATTGTAAACTATAGCCCTTAGAATATCTAAGGAATGCCCAAACCAGTGGATACCAACATACATACCTTATAATTACTTTAACTACGGGATGTACCCCCATATCTAAGCCTCCATCCATCAGTGGCTGTCCGGGTTGCTTGGGGTGGGACCCCCATGGAATTCCTCTCCCTATCCACCAGAAGGGGGAACCTTTTGGTCAGCAGTGATGCTCCATCAGTGGGGGGAAAGTAGTAAGATGATTCCTTAAACACCTTTTTTTAGGTGAGTTCACATGCCTTAATATATGCATACAGGTATGCACAATGTATTTTATGTACTGGAAAAAATATATATACTATGTCCTAACTATGATTCATCTCTCTAAACAGAGACATAGAAGCTCCTGAAGAAGCGACTTGTTAGTCGCGAAACATGTTCAGCAAGCTTTTAAAATAAATTTATCTAGAACCATTGAACACCCCAATAGGACAAGCTGTCTGTTTTCAAGTGTGGGTTCTGTTCGATACATACTAAGTACAGCCCACAGGAAGTATTTAAGCGGCTTTTTCCATCATTTCGGGTTGATTCAAATGCTCCTTTTTCTGCAATTCTTATATCAATGTATTTTATTGAATGTGTACACTATATGTTGTTAATGTATGTGAATTATTAAAATATGTTTATAATTTTCAAATGTGCTTTTAAAGTCCATTTTTCCTTATCCAAATAATTTTCTACATAGGCAGAATGCCATTCTGACTGTGTACCGAACGATCAGAGGGGGCCGGTGGACATGGGGTCTGTGGGACCCGATGTGTAAAATCACAGCAGGAGGGAGCAAGCCACCGCCGGGAGCGCACACGAGCCTGACACCTGGAAGTGCAGGGTTACGTATATATATATATATATATATATATATATATCTATATAGATAGATCTATATAGATATATATATATCTATCTATATATATATAGATAGATATATATATCTATCTATATATATATATAGATATATATATATAGATAGATATATATATATATAGATATATATATATATATACGGGATCCTGTGCAGCATGTCTGCCCTGTAGCAGTAAATGTGCTATAGAACGGTCAGCAAGTGTTTAAGGTTAATTGTTACAGTCAGTTACACCTGAGTTATAGGGGGTTATTAACTAAAGGAAAATAAAATGCTCACTTTGCAGAGTGAATGTTCACCAGGCCTTGTAAATATGATGAAGCTGATCCAATCTTGAGCAAGCAAAAATCTAATATTTAAAAAAAAGGTTTTGAACAATATTGGGCATTCAGTAAACACAGCTTCATAGTATTCACTATGCAAAGTGAACATTAATTTTGCAAGGTGAACATTCTCTACTCCTTTAGTAATACAACCCTATATGATTGTACATGAGAGATAAAAAGGGTGACCTATTGTGCAGCACTACTAAGTCGAAAGCAGAGCCAGCCTATGAAATGAGCAAATATGGATGTACCTTAGTATATAAAAAATTGCAATCCAAATGCATGGACAGGCTTTTAAACCATCAACACTCATTGATAAGATGATTTACACTATTACAAAAAATCCAGGCTTAAAGCACTATAGCTTCCCTTTAAACAAAAGGTATAATTTTACGTACAGAGAGAAATCTGCTGTACTTCCAGCTCTTCCATAGGAATGAATGTTTAATTGTGTAATTGCTCACAGCTGTTAACAACTTTGATTACACACTGGAACCAGAGCATCCTGACCAGGAATAGGAACAGCACCGCACAGTGTTATCACCATATTTAACATGAGAGACTTGCCATATACATAGGGAGAAATGATTTAGCACCGGATTCGTTTTTTATTTCACAGTGCATGTTTCTCTGTACACATTGCTGCTTTCTTTGTGCCAATCATTTTGATGGTGGAGTTATTCCGAGCATAGTGCTTCACATTTAAGAGCACAATGCAAGGATTTCCATTGCATGAATATACTGATCAGTTATTCACCTGCTGTTTTTGCTTTTCCTTTTTCTCTGCTCTTTGTCAGGGCTGGAAATTTGATGTTGCTTTATATTTCTACATCACTTTTAATTTTTTACTGTTACTAAAAATCAATATCTTTATCAGCCACAATATCCCTGTAAGACACATGAAAGATGGTTTGTTCTTTTTGGATGTAAATAAATCATTCCAAAGATACATTTGCTGCTCGTATTGGACTGTATTCCCCTCCAGAGTTTTTCTGTGTAATGGCACCTGACATGCAGTGGGGCTAACTGCTGATTGCCTTTGCTGCACCCTTATGGTAATCCTACTCCCTTTTTGTCTGCTGGCAAACCAAAATAGAAAAATGCAGTTTATTTCACAAAAACAATTGTGTTTACTGAACAAAAAAACAGATGAACCATTTCCCTATTACTGCAGAATAACTAAAATATAACATACCATTTCAGTTTATACAAAAACAAGGTTAGATGCATTTTCCTCTCTCACTTCTCCCCATTTTCAGGACATTCTTGTTGTGCTCCTGTCTGGGGTCCCCTGGGCTCTTTTACAACAGGACAGCCCAGAGACTCGATGGACTGGAACCTCCAAAACCTTCATCTGTTCCATTTGCACCTCCATTGACATTACCCCCCCCCCCCCCATGTACCCAACTTGATCCCCTGGTCACCTCTTACCTCACCAACACTAACCCTATCCCTCAGACCTTTCCCACACCATGTCACACACCATGACCAATACACCTTGCTAACCAATACTTTTTCTAACATTTCTAATTGTTCCCAATTTGGCAAACGTTTGCTAGTTTGCATAATTCAATTTGATTTACAACTTTCCATGCATGGTAGCTCATGTTGATTCTAAATAGTACCTTTGTTTGTCAGCCAACGCACCTGTACTTCAGGGTACTGTATGTATGTGATTACATATGTTACAATTCACTGTGTTATCCAAACAAAGTGAGCATTTTTTCATGCCTTGATGCTCATTAATGGCCCATTCAAAGTTAATGGTAGCTGCCTAATCACAGTGTGCATCAATGCATGAAAAAGCACCTTAAGGATAGGTGTTTGTTAAAATGTACAATTGTTTATATGTGTCTAAAATGATAATTTAGCAGTTTTAGGCATGTGCTTGTTTATTTAACATGTTTCATGGACGTTGGTTCTATTTGTAAAAACTAGACAAGGTGAATATATCCATATTTTTTCTAAAGAACATGACTTGTCTGGTAAAATGTGTATGGTTTTATTTTGGATACACTAATTCTGTGAAAGTTAGCAGGAAGGTAAAGGGCGACATATTGTTTATTTTTTTTTGCTTATTTTTTTGTAAATGTCCATATGAAGGCACATTTGCATAAATGTATTTTTAGCGCTGCTTGTCATTAACATTATTTCAAATTTGATGGATATTGCACAAAATAAAAATGTTATGATATTACACATAATAAAAATGTTATAAGCAATAACTTAGATGAGCAGCATGAATTTCTCTATAATTTTGCACTTGTTCTACAAGTAAATATAAATCATGTCACAGTAAAGTTTCATGTAAAAGAAAATTTCCTCAAAAGTGGGACTTTGAAGGACCATGAACACTCAGAAAGGAAAGATTATATATAAAATGGTAGAAATTTATTACAAAAGATAAATAGCATTATACAGTACATCAAAAACTAAAACACATGATAACAATGAGATGATCCAGACAAAAAATGAATACATAAATGATGGAAGAGGCCCAAATCAACTGTCAAAAAGACAGATAAAATCCAACGCGTTTAGACATATGAGGTAAGGGCCTTCTTGAAGGCTTTAAGAAATTTTTTTTTACATATTGTACCAGGGATGTGGACCTGAACCTCTCTCTTTTCCAAATCAATTAGTCTAAATTGTTTCTGTCTAGTAAAGTTTCATGGGGTAATCACACTAGAATACTAAAGGAACCTATACACATTTATTACTCAAGCCTGGGGACCCACTTACATGCACTTGCAAATCTGGAGATTGCATTGGTTCAAAACATTTTTTTCTTGAAATAATGTCAATATCCATCAGTGGTATTGTTTGGACACCCTTAGCCATTCAATAACCCAGTGGCTATTTATGAAGCAGGACAATGCAATACTGCAATGTTGATTTATGTAGAAGACATGTATTTCCTTTCAAGGCCAAATAGACAAGCAGACAAACATGTGTCTTCACATTTGTGTATCCCAATAGAGTAAAATAATCAAATAAGTATGTTCTGTGCACTGGATGCATAACCTTTGGAAGGGTCCTCAATGTTGGTGCTTTCCTTAATTATAGAAATTATGTTAATGATGCAGGACAAGGGGAGGACTGGGAATATTTGCCAGGGGACTAAAACACAACTTTAAAAATTTAACTTCAAGTTAACATTGGAACGTGCAGTAGGTCTGCTTTAAACTGGGTACCTCTTTTGGTCTTGTATAAAAACCCCTGACTCTTCTCTTCAGGACAGGACTATTTGATGTGCAGAGGAAAGCAAAAGCCAAGCAACTAGCATTTTAGAAGGAGGTTAGCAGTGGCATATGCAATATTTTCTTCTGTACATCAGTGATGTAACAATAACTGCAGCTTCTATGAAGCATGGGGTGGAAGGGGGGGATTAGGGCAGCTGTAAAGGCAATTTAAACACAAATCTTTATGAAGATAACACATATTTATCACTGTATTATTAAGGATTGCAAAGGGTGTTGTTGACACTGACCCTGTAACCCCTGAGAAATTTCCAATCAAGAAAAGCTGATGTCAGAGGTACAAATTGTTGTCGAGATTGTTGAGATTTGTTTTGTCTTGTTAGAAAATACTTGCCCTCAGAGTTTATTGTCATCATAGCCAGCACTGAAATTAACCCTGTATGCCTAACACAGTCTTTTTCAGGTTGTAGAAATCCTACAGTGCCTTCTCAGCTAAAAACTGACAGCTGTTTGTAGTTCTGAAAAAACACACACAGTTGTAAGAAGTTTGTAGATGTAATTAGCTAAAAGATTAAAGCATTTGCAAAGGTTCAATTTTGAAATAACAAACATGTCATAAGTGCCTGCTCTGTGCAATGGCTTTGCACAGAGCAGCCCTGATTCTCCTTATCCTAGCCCCCCTCCTGCTAAATGCCCCCATAGAACATTGCATGCTCACTCCCAAGCCGCCTCTGTGTGACACACAGAGCGTGGATCAGCCCTGCCCCCCCCCCGCTCCCTCCTTACTGGCTGTGATTGACAGCAGCAGGAGCCAATGGCTTCCGCTGCTTTGTCTTAACCAATGAGGAGGGAGAGACCCTGAGAGCTTCTGCACTCATCCACATCGATTTATCAGTCTCAGTGGAGTATAGGAGGGGGCTGAGGGGGAATCTGCACACTGAAGGATTTTAACCTTCGAGCATAGAATGTATCAGGGTAAAAAGACGTCAGCCTTTAGAACCACTTTAATGTTAAAAATGATTCCCCTCACTGATGCAACCCTTTTTCCTAACAACTTGTGTTCACACCACTGGAGCCTAGTAATTATATAGTTACATTGCATTAGGTGAGGTAATGTAATGACTATTCTGACAGATATCCTGCTACCTGTCCTCCATTTAGACATACATGTTAAAATTAATGACACCAAGGAGATTGGGGGGGGGCATCAGCATTTGATTATGGGGCCCCATGATCTATAGTTATGCCCCTGATGGCGCACTTTCTCACATCTTCAATCATCATCACCTTCCTTTGAAGCTCCTGACATTTAGTCACATAACATCTCAGAGTCACAAAAAAACACAGGTCTGAGCAGAGATCAGATATATAATTCCCAGCATCTGTTTCTGACTGCAGGTCCTGCTCCGATTAATGTCTAAATTGCAAAGCATCTCCACTCAGGGCCACTAGCCCAACATATCTTAATATTACTGGCTATTGAGAAATGCCTCCTTCCCCTCCACATCAGCCCTCCTCCCCTGTGTAGAACTGTATTAAAAATCATTTTTTAGGGGTCCTCAAACAAAGAAATCATGTAATTTAGCTTTGTAAAACATGACATACAATCAGTTGTTTTCTTTCAGGAAACCTTTAGACATTGAGAAACAGTTGAAGGCTGACATGGCTGGCATTTTTTTTTTTGAAACTGCTAGTTGCCTGGCAGTTATGCTGACCTTCTGGCTTTAATATTTTTAGTCACAAAGGCAAAGATCAGGACCCCAGAGCCCTGGTTCACATTGGTACGATTTGAAATGCGATTTGACATTTTAAATGGCACCGTCCTAATTGGTGCGGCACTTCTGTACTACTTTTTTAGTTTTGGGGCTGCGATTTACCAGCACAGATGTCTCTGAAATCGCAGCCGAAACTGGGACTGACATGTGGGAGTGAAAGCTGAACTCGCACGGCTTCATTCCCACAGCTCAGGGGGAACCTGGGCTTAACTGACTTTTCTAAACCACATACGTGTAACAGGTCACAGTAATGAAGCCAGTGAGTCAATATGATAACCAGGCATTTAGGATTTTCACAAAAAGGTCAATAACAGCAGCTTCCACATTTCTTTAATGACAGGTTTATTAAGTGATCCTGGGGCAGATTTACTAAAGTGAAAAGTGTACCTATGTGCATTTCAAGCATTCAATAATGTGAAGAAAAGGTTCTGTTTTTTTTTTTTACATACTCCTTTGTACATAATACGATGAACACAGGTTCACTTCAATTTGCTTCATACTTTAATAAATAAGGTTCAGGTTCACCTTACTTTACTGCCCTTTAAAGCACTTGACTTCACTTCACACATTAATAAATCATACCCTTAGAGTCCCACCATAATAAACCTTGAGCATGTCTTTGCCATTACTGATAAACTCTACATTGCTTTATAATATTCTTTACCCTAATAACTGGTTTGTGCCCAGCTGGGATGCCTGTAATTTCAAGAGACTCCCACAAGGTCCATCATCTTTCTTATTAATTCAGAAGGGGCTATCCTTTAAAGAGTTAATGCAGTAATACATCCAGATCGAAGTGAAACATTTATCTAGTGTCTTGTGAAATTCAGTTAAGCTGGCAAAGTACATTAGCTAGCACATACTTCTGATATTCTGCCTCCCTTGTTTATTTTAAATATTAATGTTGCTCAGATTTTTTTCAGTACATAGCATTATTGTTTCTCCTTTATTAAATTTTCGGCTCTAAATGTTTTCTGAAAGAAAGATGGATGGAGATTAATAAAGTGCAATTGAAATATTAAGTATTATTTGTCAGGGAAAAACACAATCAGTTTCTTTCAAGCCAGTGCATTAATGTTGTTTATGGAAAATAGAAAAAAATTGTTGTTAATCAGAAGCCCCCATGCTGTGGTCCTTATGGTGAAGTATATGGATGAGTGGTTAGATGGATAGCACAAACACAGATCCAGCATGGCTAGCATTGCTCATTACATAAATGATAATATCCCCTACATTGAAGGTTAAGCTTTAAATTCCGTTGCCATAACTCTAACAGAGTCCCAATAAGCAAAAAAAAAAAAAAAACAACAAAAGGCCGAATAACCAGTATATTATAGAATGTCATTATAGATTGTTTCCTTTTCAATTCAAATTAACAGAGGATTGCAATATCAGGGGAAACTCACAAAAATCCCAATGTAATCCACCCTACAGCCATATTCCGTATATCTCCTTGATTCTCCAGTATACTTAGATCGGGCCCACTTAGATCTATTGAAGAAGCTCACTGGTTTGATTCCACACCTATAGCCAGGGAATTTGGAACATAGAAATGAGTGAACTTTACATATTCCAATACACTTATTTCTCCCCCTGTTCCTCTGTGGCAGAAAATGGAGCAGCATCAGCATTTTAAAAACTATTGCACAAGCAATCAAATTAATGATCACCATATACAGCACCACTGGTTTGGTGTTTCATGGGTTTAAAATAAAATACCTCATTGTATGCCAAAAAAAATCTTACTTTAATGGTTTGGATACATAAGTGGTCACTGTAAGTACTTAATGCAGTCTACACATTAGATTTAAGGGTTAAAAATGAGTTTAAAGCTCCAGGGTACTATTATTATTATACAGGATTTATATAGCGCCAGTAGTTTACGCAGCGCTTTACAATATAAAAGGGAGACAGTAAAGTTGCAATACAATAAAATACAAGAGGGCTAAGAGGGCCCTGCTCAAAAGAGCGTACAATCTAATGGGGTGGGGCAAGTGGTACAAAAGGTTGTAGCTGTGGGGAATGAGCTGATGGAAGTGATAAAAGATTAGTTGGAGGTGTGATAGGCTTCCCTGAAGGGATGAGTTTTCAGGGATCACCTAACAGAGTAGGAGACAGCCAGACAGATTGAGGTAGAGAGTTACAGAGGATGAGAGAGGCTCTGGAGAAATCCTGGAGACGAGCATGGGAGGAGGAGACAAGGAAGCTTGAGAGTAGGAGGTCTTAAGAAGAGCGGAGAGGATGGTTTGGGTGATATTTGGAAACAAGATTGGTGATGTAGCTCAGGGCAGAGTTGTGAATGGCTTTGTATGTAGTTGTTAGTATTTTAAATGTCATTTTCTGGGCAATCAGAAGCCAGTGTAATGATTGGAGAGGGGTAGCAGACGCTGAACGTTTGGTAAGGTAGATGAGTCTGGCAGCAGCATTCATGATGGACTGAAGAGGGGATAGCCTATGGAGAGGCAGGCCTATGAGAAGGGAGTCGCAATAGTTAAGGCGAGAGATAACAAGGGAGTGAATGAGTATCTTGGTGGTTTCATTAGTTAAAAAGGGGCAAATTTTAGAGATGTTACAGAGGTGAAGTCCACTATAGAATATATAAAATGGATCCTAATTTTTAACATTATTATAATTACTATTGTGTTAGTAGTTTCAACCTACCCTTTAATATTTGCCACATGAAAACTTTTTAAGCTTACCTCGGTATATGAAGTCTCATGCTGGTAGCACAAGACCACATAGAAAAACCGTACACACATAGCAATGAAAAGTAATGTATCCTATGCTTTTGCGATTGTTAAACAAACCTTTTCTCCAACTGACCAATGGGCAAAAAAGGCCCAGCTGATTCACTTGGTTTTCACCCTCATTTTTTTTCTCAGCAAATTATTTTACGTGAAACTTTGGTTACAGCAAAGATACCCAAAACATTTTAATGGGTAAATGTGACCAAGCAGTAAAGGTTTCTTTCTTGCCTTAATTGTGGGTGTGTATGAAATGGTAGTGCAAACAGGTTTTTTTGTGGAAGCTCCTGTACTGTAAGACATGATGCAATTAGTCAGGATTATATTCTGCAACTCTCTGTGTTGGGGAGGACTGATCTAATTATATTACATATTGTTAAGCTCCATACCATATAGTACTTTCTCACAGCCTAAAATTACATTAGAGATGCACAGCAGCAAATCATTATCTACCACGATCTATACGGACACAGTTGTATAGAACTAGTATTGCTTAATTACCTTAAATTACTTAAGTAACATTCTATTCCACCGATATCTTTGCTTGTACGCAGAACACATAATGAAAATGTTTTATATGTACACTCTTATACGCATACATATTTTTAAAGTGTAGAACAGCATTAAAATATCAAAATAATGGATTATAATAGCTGCATCTTTCCCATGTAAACATACATTCTCTCTACCAATTATCTGGGATCTTGATATTTAGAGCATGAATGCCATGCCTAAAATGTGCATTCAATTAGAAGAAGATTCAGACTGACCTACATAGCAGTTCATTCATGAGATAATGCGACCTGCAGTCACAGAGATAAAAGTCAGCTGATTGAGCTGGGCTGCCTGTGCGCACTGCGGAATCCATGCTGCTAGTTTCTCTAAAATTAGACAATCTATTCTACTGAAAATTGGGAATTACACTCTTACATAGTTAGTAAATTTGAAAGCAACACAGGCCATCAAGTCCGACCACAATAAATTTCATTCCACAGTGTCTCAAATTCAAATTATTGTCTTACACATTTCCCTCATTAAGCTCTGTGTACATGTATGGGAAATGTGATCTCTTAAAAATGTACTTTAATTATTTAGATGTATACATTTAGTCTATATTTGTTTTTGTTTTTTTAACATAAACCAAAATCATAGTTTAATATGGTAAAATATAAATATAAATATACTGTAAACATACATAAAATATAGAATTGTTAATAGAAATGTTTTGTCATATTTGTCCTATTGTAAAATGTATTGCATTGTTGTTTTGTCTTCAAATCATAATATGGAAATAGTATAGGAGAATTTTTTAATTACATTATATATATACTTTTCATTTGTAATGCTTGTATTAGGCATCATGGAGGCACGTAGCCTGTATTGCTCATTGTAAAACAGTGGTTCTCAACTCCTGTCCTCAGGATGCACCAACAGGCCAAATTTTAGGTATTACCTTGGGGAGATGCAGACTAGAATACTGCATTCACTGAGCAGCAAATTATATCACCTGTGATGTATTTCAGTTATCTTGCAAACCTGGCCTGTTAGTTGGTCCTGAGGACTGGAGTTGAGAACCACTGTTGTAAAACTTTGGAATAGCATAGGGAGTGGTTTGAACATGCTGAAGCAATACCATAGATAATGCATAAGAGTCCAATGGATCCTTTTACCCATTCTCCAGGGAATGGTAGAAATTGGCTGCCCCAGAAGCTTGAACATATACAACCGTCTCAATTCTGTACTGCCTTTTAAGACTGATCACTAACACCAGGGTGGCTATTTAGAGGACATTTGATGCCTCTGAATCTTTCATTTTTGAAGCATCCACTTAATGCTAGTATCAGCATGGCAGAGAGTGTGCAGCTCTTCAGCCATATGGATATAGGATAGGTGTTTAGGCTTTCCCGCGTTGGCATTCCATTGTTTTCTTTTGGGAGACATTGCTGCATGGACACAGACTCTGTGTCCCAATATGACATGCGGGTGCATGTGGGTGCAAACTAGCCAGCCTGCTGCTAATGATCAGTCTACAAAGTTGGTGCAGGATTATGATTGTTGCATATGTTCAACCCACAGGGGAAACCCATTTTTACCACTCACTGGAGAATGGTAAAAGGATCCATTGGTCCCTTTTTCATTACCCATGGTGTTACTTCAGCATGTCTGAACCACTGTTTGTGCAATTCCATAGTTTGCATGCATCCCTGTGCCAATAAAATGCATCCCTGCATGGTGCACATAGCTAATTATGTCATGTGAACAGGGGCTTAATTTAATGAAAAACTTAATTAAGAAGGAGAAAGAAGAAGTCAGTAATAGTAGCCACTTGTCTATCAGTAGCAGATCAAGCAGTTCTGAGTTTGAATCATCTAAGTATGGGTCTATTCTTCTTTTTGAAAAATCCATTTGCTAATTTCTTTCTGTAAAACCAGCTTACTGCCTTAGCTTTTAAGTAAGAGTAGAGGCACTATGAAAAATTATAAAAATGATACAGAAGAAAGTTAGATACTAAGTTTAAGTTCACTGGCACTTAACTAATTTACAGTTACAGAGTCAGAGAATGCTAGTTTTAATCTGGAATGTCTCACAAAGATATGTTGCTTTTTGGCAGTTTTTTTTTTGCACAGAGGTTGAGGTTCAATCACCTGTATTTGTGGTGATTTTCTTTGGTCTACTGCATTAGTAGCTTTATCCTTGGTGAAATACTGCATTTCTATAAGTATTGTGGCGGTACATTGTTTATTTCTACAAACCTGGAAATGATTATGGGATCAAAGTAAAGATAGAACCTTCCACTAAGCACTCTTTCTTTAGCATCTGCACTGTTATGTCCTTTCTTGTAGCAGGTAAGTGTATGTAATACAGTTTGCATTAATCCCTACAATGTACAGTATATAGTTAATATAGATTAACCGGAGGAGACTCTTTCTCAACAAAAAAGGGTCACAATTGAGATTAACATTTGCATTTCCCTTGCCATCATGGTTACCATAGAGATGTCTTGTATTCAATCTATACATAGCGCTTAATAGTATATTATCCTAGTACACCTGGAGAAAATATGGAACTAAATATGTTTCTTTCTTTTTATTCAAATAAATCATTTGGTGCTTGGTATGACTTGTGTCAAATATTTAGTAGTGATGCCTTCACTACCAGAAATTCTGAAACCTGGTGCTACTTTTTCTTATTACCTAAATGTGACCAAGTTGGCTTATTCAATAAAGCGGCACTTATGGAAGGAAAAGCACAATGTTTTTAGTGCAGTGGTATGCTGTAGTCATATTAGCTTGGAATACTGTACTTCCTTTACTGATCTGAATGTATTGAGATCAATTATGATGGGCTGCTAGGAGTACTGGTGCATCTGTATAACAAAACAACTGCTTGACTTTAAATGCGTAGAAGTAGTAATCAATAAAGGCACTTGTTATTGTTTTCAAATTTCTTTAATCATAGAATGACAGTCCCCTTATTTCTAAAGAACAGATTAAAAAAGCTGTGGTGGGTGTATATTAATCCAAGATTTGCCCATCTTTGACAACCCAAATCATATGAAATTAACACTATTGCCCCGTACACACGGTCGGATTTTCCGATGGAAAATGTCCGATCGGAGCGTGTTGTCAGAAATTCCGTCCGTGTGTGGACTCCATCGGACATTTTCCATCGGATTTTCTGACACACAAAGTTTGAGAGCAGGATATAAAATTTTCCGACAACAAAATCCGTTGTCGGAATTTCCGATCGTGTGTACACAAATCCGACTGACAAAGTGCCACGCATGCTCAGAATAAATAAAGAGATGAAAGCTATTGGCCACTGCCCCGTTTATAGTCCCGACGTACGTGTTTTACGTCACTGCGTTTAGAACGATCGGATTTTCCGACAACTTTGTGTGACCGTGTGTATGCAAGACAAGTTTGAGCCAACATCCGTCGGAAAAAATCCTAGGATTTTGTTGTCGGAATGTCCGAACAAAGTCCGACCGTGTGTACGGGGCATAAGACTTTTTTTTTCTAATTTTGGATAGTGTGGAATCCCTATCAAGCTTTTATTGCTCTCTATGTTCCTGCTGGGGATAATGGTGGCAAAGTGGTGGGAAATCCAAACATGTCACCAGAACAAGAAATAAGGCTTAGGTCTCATTCACATAGTCATTGTGGCCTATACAGTGTAAATGAAGCCGCCTGTAGCTGTGTGCAGGTAGCTTATGTTTCTCCATGTGAATTAAGAAGCTGTACAGACACAAACTACTGTCCTAATACGACACATGAGCAAGGGTGGGTGAGCAGCCCTGAAGGCAGACGATGTGCATTTGGGGGTGCTCACCTGTTCCTGCACATGTGTCAGATTAGGGCAAGCTCCTATGTCCATACAGTCACTGCACTGGAGTGCTTTTTTACTAGACAAACTTAAGCTGCCTGCACAAAGCACCATCCACATAAACATGGCATACATTCATACTGTACAGCGCCTCCTAATGGGTCTCATAGACAGGAGTTGCAGGGAAATCTCCCTGATGGAACACAGACAGCATAAAAAAAATAAACTGGCGGGGCTATAACCATTTCCCTTTCTATCCAAACTGAGAAATATAGCTTACAGTTTAAAGGGTTACTCCACTTTCGTGGAAAAAAATAGCAAATAAAAAAAAAAAAAACAATATAGCATATACAATTGCGACGCAAGTAATATTGTAATTGAATGTTATTAAAAATTACCTTTCCTTTTCAATCTGAAGCTCTGTAATTTTCAGTGAAATGCAATGCAATATGGCTACCTGGAGGTGTTCTGTACACAGAATGTGTACAGAACGCCCCCCAGATATGTAATTTCCTGCTTGTGTGATTGGCTAACGGATTTTCCCAGAAGTCTTCATTTAGATACAAATCACATATCAGGCATCCCCTGCAACAAAAATGTTAGGACATCACATCTAAAAGGTTGCAGACCCTGCAATTTTCCTCATTTGAGGTGCAGGTGCAGCAGCTGATTGATAATTATGAAACCACTCACATTAGAGTCACTTACCACACAGACACAGACAAACACACACACAGATTTCTTCAGAATAACAAAAGGTAGGAATCAAAAACAAAGTTTGTTAAAATCTTTGCAATGTACATCGATCACCCAGAGAGGAGTGTTTTTTTTCTCAACAAAAGTGGAGTTTCTCTACGCTGTCTGCACAAAGCTCTAGTTGCATAAACATGGCACAAATTCATACTGTATGGGCCACAGTGCCCCTATGAATTATCCCCAAACCATCCAATGGAGACATCAGTACTATTACTTCCCAATGGGTCTCAAAGACAGTATAAAAAAACACAGACAGCATAAAAAATAAACTGATAGGGGTGTAATCCTTCCCCTTTCTATCCAAACTGAAAAAATATCTTACAGTTTAAGTGTTATAAGGCACCAGAAATGTATTAATTGGGAAAGTAACACCATATCTTTTACTATGTATGCATTGCCCCTAATGATCATATGAATTTCCAGGCTGCAGATGGTAAAATACTATGTTTAGGTTCCCTTTATTATATTTTTAAGGCACTTTGCACCCTTTATTAGTTCTGGGAAGACTTGCAGAGATAAAGGCATATACATGTGCAAGAGATCTTGTCACATTTGAACAACTTTTTTTTAAATCTATTTGGTACCTGTAATGATTGATTCCTATTGCATAAAAAACAGAGTGCATTTTCACTGTCCCAATGTTAAACTTGTACAGACACCCAATAAATTATCTGCCAACGGCCCTGCATTTTTCAGCTGAGATGACCAGCACATTTTACTACTAGTTTAAATGATCTGGGAAGACATTTTATAGTCGCTCAATTAATTTTAATTCATTTTACAAACAGGGAAGTAAAACTCCAATATGCCCTTCTTTCCTCCTTGACCCAAAATGAAATTACATAGAGATTTGCTTCCCAAGCTCTTCTCACACCGTTCTTTCCTGTATGAACAGAAATGACAAAATATCTAGTTTTATTCATAAAAATTAGATGTGGAATTATATATTTTTCTGCCTTGAGAGAATGTATTTTAAATGTGGCTCGGATTGGCATCCTGACAGAGAAGAACCAGCTTAGTATTAAAATAATTAATATAACATTTGTTGTATAATGAGGGGCTATTTAAAATCAGCAGCACCACTTAGCCAAGAGCTCCAGGTCGTGATGTGGTTCATAAGTTCTTTAGAATGTGTTTCCATTTAGTGGTTTGCTTCAGGCTGCAGAGCTGACTGGAGTGATGCCCATGTCTTGCTAAAAAACTTTCTACAAACCATTTTCTCATTACCTTCTATGCACTAAGAAATGATCACTAAATAGGTAATACACTTTATAGTTCACATTTTAACCACTTAAGGACCGAGCCTCTTTCTGAGATTTGTTGTTTACAAGTTTAAAACAATTTTTTGCTAGAAAATTACTTAGAACCCCCAAACGCTATATATTTTTTCTCTAACACCCTTGAGAATAAAATGGCAGTCGTTGCAATACTTTCTGTCACACCGTATTTGCACAGCGGTCTTTTTTTGGAAAAAATATAGTTTTTTAATTAAGAAAAAAGACAACAGTAAAGCTAGCCCAATTTTTTTTATATTGTGAAAGATAATGTTAGGCCGACTAAATTGATACCCAACATGTCACGCTTCAAAATTACACCCGCTTGTGGAATGGCGACAAACTTTTACCCTTAAAAATCTGTAGTTTAAAAAATTCTACAGGTTGCATGTTTTGAGTTATAGAGGAGGTCTAGGGCAAGAATTATTGCTCTAGCTCTACCGATCACAATCGATACCTCACATGTGTGGTTTGAACACCGTTTTCATATGCGGGCACTACTCACAAATGCTTTCGCTTCTGCACAGGAGCTTGGCGGGATGGGGAGCGTTTAAAAAAAAAAAAAAAAATTCTTATTTCTTTTACCTTTTATTTTTTATTTTTGCACTGTTCTTTAAAAAAAAAAAATGTGTCACTTTTATTCCTATTACAAGGAATGTAAACATCCCTTGTAATAGAAAAAAGCATGACAGGTCCTCTTAAATATGAGATCTGGGGTCAAAAAGACCTCAGATCTCATATTTACACTAAAATGCAATTAAAAAAAAAAAAAAAAAAAAAAATGGCCCTTTAAGAGCTATGGGCGGAAGTGACGTTTTGACATCACTTCCACCCTGCAATGATAGGGAGACAGGTGGGAGCCATCTTCCCCTCACTCGTCTCCATACCATGCCAGGAGAAGGATCCGATCGCCTCCGCCGCTACCAACAGCTCCGTTAAGTGGCGGAGGGCACCAGAGTGCGGCGGGAGGGGGGCCTTCTCCCGCCGCTGATAAAAGTGATCTCACAGAGAATCTGCCACAGAGACCACTTTTATCTGAATGCGGACCGCCTGCTGAAGAAGAGGATACTGCGGTTATGGTAGCTAGCTGCTGCCATAACAACGGTATTCCTCTTCAAAATAGTGACGTAAAACTGCGCAAGTGGTTAAAGGACAATATTTACACAGGGAATATACTTGATTGTAAAGTCTCCTTTTATTTTAAATAACAAACATGTTATACTTACCTGATCTATGTAATGGTTTTGCACAAAGCAGCCCAGATCCTCCTCTTCTCGGTCCCTCTTTGCTGCTCCTGGCCCCTCCTTCCTGTTGCATGCCCCCACAGCAAGCAGCTTGCTATGGGGCACTCTAGCCGAGCTGCAGCTTTGTGTGTCCTTTCAGACACGGAGCTGCCATTTGGCCCCACCCCCTCTCTCTTCTAAATGGCTAACTGACTTTGATTGACAGCCGCAGGAGCCAATGGTGCCGCTGCTGTGTCTCTGCCAATCAGGAGGGAAAGTCCAGAACGGCTGAGGGATTCGTGGACATTGCTGGACAGAGCTGGGGCTCAGGTAAGTATTAGGGGAGCTGAGGGGGGCTGCTACATACAGAATGCATTAGGATAAAAACACCTTCTGCCTTTACAACCCCTTTAAGTCTCCAAATCAATCAAAAGAAAACAAATATTGGAGTGATTTTGCTAGCCCTGCGTTATTTCTCCCCAATATGCATTACACTTGCATGTAAAAAATAAGTTACAAGTTATGGATACACATAGTGAAAAATTACAAACAGTTACAAATTGTAAAGTAATGGAAATAGACAGTGCTAAATAGTGCTAAAGGCAGAGAAGTATGGCCAAAGCTTTTTTGGTCATACTTCTCTTTTTTGGGTCACAGGAGTGCACTTACTTTTATCTTCCTGTGCGGATAGCGGCCTATAGCCCGCTGTCAGCTGACACTGCAGAGCCGCTCTGGGCTATGATAGGAACCTGACCATATTTTTGGGATCCACCCAGCTGCCTGATTGACAGCTGGTTCCAACTCTCAGTGAGGCTGAGAGTCAAAGCCAGCCGAACCTGCCCCTCTCCAGCCTGGGGCTCCAGTTTGACAGTTTATTTTTTATAAACCCCAAACCTTTCCCTTAAATTTAAAACTGTGCGTGTGTGTCTATTAAATTGTATGTAATAATCACTTGTCACTTTCTTTGAGTATTCCTTTGAAGTTTATACACTGTTTTTTAATTTTAGCATTGCAATTCTTTTATCTGGTTATTGTGAGGGTTGTACAGTGCATTGAAAAAGTATTCATACCCCTTAAAACTTTCCACATTTTGTCATGTTACAACCAAAAACGTAAATGTATTTTATTGGGATTTTATGTGATAGACCAACACAAAGCGGCACATACTTGTGAAGTGAAAGAAAAATGATAAATGGTTTTCAATTTTTTTTACAAATAAATATCTGAAAAGTGTGGAATGCATTTGTATTCAGCCCCGAGTCAATACTTTGTAGAACCAGCTTTCGCTGCAATTACAGCTGCAATCTTTTTGGGGATGTCTCTACCAGCTTTGCACATCTAGAGAGTGATATTTTTGCCCATTCTTCTTTGCAAAATACCGAGCGATGTTGACCACGCCCCCTAAAACGTCACAGTCCCAGCATGCCCAGGGACTGTGACATCATTAGGGGGCGGGGTCTCCGCCTATATAAGTCACAACGGAGCCCTCAGAGAGCAGTCCAGCCGGAGAGAGAGTCGTGTCAACATCTGGAGAAGAGAAGAGGGAAGAAGCCAAGAAGCCCAGAAGCCCGGACCTCTGCTGGCAAGAGAGCTACCTGAAGACAGCAGAGGAGCCGGCCGAAGAACTGGAACACCGGGAGAAGAGAGTGGAGAAGAACCAACCGGACGCCGGGAGAAGAGGAACCGGAGGAACCCCCGAAGCCGGAGGAAGACCCCCCCGGAGCTGTTTAATAAATTATTTTAAAAACCTGTGTAGTGTGTTTTATTATTGACGCTTTTTCCCTAGGTGAATGGGTAGGGGTACCATGTACCCCATACTCATTCACATAGGGTGGGGGGGCCGGGATCTGGGGGCTCTCTTATTAAAGGGGGCTCCCGGATTCCGATAAGCCCCCCGCCCGCAGACCCCGACAACCAACGGCCAGGGTTGTCGGGAAGAGGCCCTTGTCCTCATCAACATGGGGACAAGGTGCTTTGGGGTGGGGGCCCCACAGGGCGCCCCCCTCCCCCAAAGCACCCCCCATGTTGAGTACGGTACGGTACGGTTTAGGAGGGGGGGGGCGCTCGCTCGTCCCCACCCCCTTTCCTGACCGGCCGGGCTGCATGCTCGGATTGGGGTCTGGTATGGATTTTAGGGGGGACCCCACGCCGTTTTTTCCTCGTAGGGGGTTCCCCTTTATAATCCATACCAGACCTAAGGGCCTGGTATGCCCCGCGCTCACCGCAATAGGAAAATCTGTTTTTCCTATTGCAGCGAGCGCGAAATGCAATACCCTGCCCTCGCGTCGTATCTGGTCCGTCGGACCAGCATACACACGAGCGGGCTTTCAGTCAGACCAGCACACACACGAGCGGACTTTCCGCCCGAAACTGAGTCCGTCGGATAAATTTAAAACATGTTTCAAATCTTGGTCTGGCGGACTTTGGGGAAAAAGTCCGCCGGAAAAGTCCGCTGGCGCCTACACACGGGCGGATTGTCCGGCACACTCTGGTCCGCCGGACCAAGTCCGCCGGAAAGTCCGACCGTGTGTACGCGGCATTAGTTTTCAGTCACACATTGCATTTTGCTTTTAGGCCAAAAAATTCAGTTTTGGCCTCATCTGACCAGAGCACCTTCTTCCAGATGTTTGCTGTGTCCACCACATGGCTTCTCACAAACTGAAAACAAGATTTATTATGGCTTTCTTTCAACAATGGCTTTCTTCTTGTCACTCTTCCATAAAGGCCAGATTTGTGGAGTGCATGACCAATAGTTGTCCTGTGGACAGATTCTCCCACCTGAGCTGTGGATCTCTGCAGCTCCTCCAGAGTTACCATGGGCCCCTTGGCTGCTTCTCTGATAAATGCTCTCCTTGCCTAGCCTGTCAGTTTAGGTGGACAGCCATGTCTTGGTAGGTTTGCAGTTGCCCCATACTCTTTCCATTTTCGGATGAAGGATTAAACAGTGCTCGATGAGATGTTCAAAGCTTGGAATTTTTTTTTATAACTTTACCCTGCTTTAAACTTTTCCACAACTTTATCCCTGACCTGTCTGGTGTGTTCCTTGGCCTTCATGATTCAGTTTGTTCACTAAGGTACTCTAACAAACCTCTAAGGGCTTCACAGAGCAGCTGTATTTTTACTGAGATTAAATTACACACAGGTGGACTCTATTTACTAATTAGGTGACTTCTGAAGGCGATTGGTTCAACTAGATTTTAGTTAGTGGTATCAGACTAAAGGGGGCTGAATACAAATGCACGCCACACTTCTCAGATATTTATTTGTAAAACATTTCGAAAACCATTTATCATTTTCCTTTCACATCACAATTGTGTGCCACTTTGTGTTGGTCTATCACATAAAATCCCAATAAAATACATTTAAGGTTTTGGTTGTAACATGACAAAGGGGTATGAATACTTTTTCAAGGCACTGTATATTTACTTTATTGCAAGTAGCTTACATTTGAACAATTTTTGCTGTATTGGGACACCTGCCTTTACACGCACGTGAACTTTATGCCATCCCAGTCTTAGTCTGTAGGGTTCAATATTGAGGTGGCCCACCCTTTGCAGCTATAACAGCTTCAACTCTGTCCACAAGATTTAGGAGTGTGTCTATTGACATGCTTGACCATTCTTCCAGAAGCGCATTTGTGAGGTCAGGCACTGATGTTGGATGAGAAGGCCTGGCTTGCAGTCTCCACTCTAATTCATCCCAAAGGTGTTCTATCGGGTTGAGGTCAGGACTCTGAGCAGGCCAGTCAAGTTCCTCCACCCCAAACGCGCTCATCCAAGTCTTTATAGACCTTGGTATGCTGACGCCTTAAGAGTTCCTTTTACTGGAGCTAAGGGGCCAGGCCCAACCAATGAAAGACAACTCCACACCATAATCCCCCTCCACCAAATGATTTGGACCACTGCACAAAGCAAGGTCCACAAAGACTGCACAGTCCTGACCAAAACCCGATAAAACACCTTTGGAATGAATTAAAGCGGGGACTGTGAGCCAGGCCTTCTCATCCACATCAGTGCCTGACCTCACAAATGCTCTTCTGGAAGAATGGTCAAACATTCTCATAGACACACTCCTAAAACTTGTGGACAGCCTTCCCAGAAGAGTTGAAGCTGTTATAGCTGTAAAGGGTGGCCAAATCAATATTGAACCATACAGACTGGGATTCCATTAAAGTTCATGTGTGTGTAAAGGCAGGTTGTATGTAGATCCAGTAGCCGGAATCCTGAATGATCCGCGTCCCTCTCACCGACTCTGTGGTCTCCTTTCCACTTATATCACCGCTGTCCTTTTAATAGTATCCACCGGAAAGTATCCATATATATTGAGAAGAGAGGAGCCTCATAGCGTAAATCCAAAAAATGTATTTATTAAAACAATGCAGCTTATAAAATAAAATAAAACTGGGAGCTGACAGTCGGTGAGAGGGACGCGGATCGTTCAGGATTCCAGCTACTGGATCTACATACACTTGCCCATTACCCCTGCAGGGGTTGGGCGTTCCAGTGAGTGAGGGGACAAGTGGGGGTTCAGTCTAAAAAGGTTAACATCAGCTACACCAAACCTGTCTGGGATCATTTGGATGCATACACCATCTGCTCACAGGGATTTTCTTCACATCCATAGGACAATTTTTATTGGACTTTATAAAGAAATTTTTTGGAGTATTTGGTTGCACGGAGGACTACCACATAATCTTTCACCATTCAACTCATACACTTTTTTGACATATACTTTTGTTTGTTGTACATCACCTTTGGGATTTTTTAATCAATATCAGAGTTTTTTTCTGTCATTTCTAGATGTCACTTTTCTTTGAACATTTATTAGTGGGATTTTTAATGGGGATATAATTGATGTTTTAGCTTCATCCATATGAGCTTTTAATTTCATTTCATATATTATTTTGGTAATTTGGATATTCAATATTTTACATGCCACATACATTTTAACAAGTTTTTTTTTACTGCACTTTCATTATGTTTGTTGGTGCACTTTGATGCACATAAATTTTCTCATAGTGAGGTGTGAAGTAATAATCTGGTTTGTGAACAGCGCCGATTCCCCTTCCATAGTTTTTTAGATTAACTAAAAGTCTGCTAAGACCTACATAGATAAAGATCAATAGTACAGGATAAAACTAAGTATACTCATTCTTGATTTTATTGATAGATTTCATTAATATTTAGATCTTTGGGGAAAAATACATACACTTTACATTCATTCTTTTTTTTTAAATCTGTACTACATAGGATTGTTACATGTACAGTACTGTAAACGTATTTATTATTATTATTATTATTATTATTATTATTATTATTATTCAGGATTTATATAGCGCCAACATTTTACGCAGTGCTTTACAATATAAAAAGGGAGACAATACAGTTATAATAAAATACAAGAGGATAAGGAGGGCCCTGCTCAGAAGAGCTTACAATCTAATAGGGTGGAGCAGGTGGTACAAAAGGTTATAACTGTGGGGAATGAGCTGATGGAAGTGGTTAAAGATTAGTTGTAGACATGATAGGCTTCTCTGAAGAGATGAGTTTTCAGGGATCGCCTGAAGGTAGCAAGAGTAGGGGATAGCCGGACAGGTTGAGGTAACGAGTGGAGAGGCTCTAGAGAAATCCTGGAGACGAGCATGGGAGGAGGAGATGAGGGAGCTTGAGAGTAGGAGGTCTTGAGAGGAGCGGAGAGGACGGTTTGGGTAATATTTGGAGACAAGATTGGTGATGTAGCTCGGGGCAGAGTTGTGAATGGCTTTGTATGTTGTGGTTAGAATTTTGAATTTAATTCGCTGGGTGATTGGGAGCCAGTGTAGGGATTGGAGGAGAGGGTTGGCAGACACTGAGTGGTTGGTAAGGTGGATAAGTCTGGCAGTAGCATTCATGATAGACTGAAGAGGGGATAGCCTATGGAGAGGTAAGCCAATGAGAAGGGAGTTGCAATAGTCTAGGCGAGAGATAACAAGAGAGTGAATGAGGAGCTTGGTGGTTTCATTTGTTAAAAAGGGGCGAATTTTAGAGATGTTACGGAGGTGAATTCTACAAACTTTTGACAACGATTGGATTTGGGGCTGAAAGGACAAGTCAGAGTCTAGGATTACACCTAGTACCCTGGCGTGAGGGGAGGAACTGATGGTTGCATTCTTGATTTTAATGGAAAAGTCATGGAGGGGGGCATGTACAGAGGGGAATAGTAATAGCTCAGTTTTAGAGAGATGTAGTTTAAGGAAGTGGTGTGACATCCATGCTGATATGTCAGTTAGTAAGTTAATAATGCAATCTCTGTAGAGTTTGTTGTATTTTAATGTCAATGCACGCGGTCTAACGTGTCAATAGATTTGCAATTGCACTGCGTGTTGGCAGATTGCATGCAGATTGTAAGCTAACAGATCTGCCAGACGGAGATCTGTGTGTGTGTGGTGGCCCAGCAGACCAGTCTGCGAACCAGCTGTTGGGTGGTGGCAGGCTATTGCTTATTGTGTGTCTCGTGTGTGGGTGTGAGGACAGTGGGTAGAGTGATTAACACCAGGGTTCTAGCTTGCAGGATAGCTGGAGGAACCCTAAAAGTGTGTAGTAATTGCTAGACTGCTCCCCAACCCTTGGTGTGCACCAGATTGTATGTAAGATTTGTATCTGCCTGTGTGGGGTCAGCTAGCTGGATTGGAGTGAAGTCTCCATCTAGTGGTGGCCAAAGGTAGTGCTGGCTTTGAATCACAGCCAGTCTTGCTCAAAATAAGTTCCCCCTTATTCCCTTATACCCCCAGTCACGGAACCACGTCTCGGTTAGCTAATCGCCGTGGGCGTGCATATTCGTGACAGATTGATTTATATTCTAAACCTCTTGTAATTTGATGGGGATTACTTAAAAAGTTAAAGCCCTGGATGGAGGGGGGTATATTTGAGCACCCTTAATTAGGATATTAAATCTATAACTAGTCTTATGAAGGAAAAATTTCATTCTGTGAATGTTTCTGCTGATCTATACTGTCCCTTTCTAAAGTTTGCTAAATGTATTAAGAAGATATTCCATTATAATTGCTCATTTAAACACACCAGTATGAACCTTACAGGGAATTATTCAAGAATAATATATAGCAATGGCTTCATCCTAGATTTTTAAATAATTACATTTAATTAGGTCTTCAGTTAGCTATCTAAATAATAATTAGGTGGGGATGTTAAAGTTCAAGATCATTTTTTGGCTGACAAATAACTATAAGCAGTTGAAATATATTAATTTGTGTGTAATTAGTAAAGCAAAGAAATCGAATATAGCCACTTGGCCATACAGAAAGATAAAGACATTTAAAAAAAAAAAAAAGATTGAAAATCAAACTACTATAAAAGCATTCTCTGACCTGCAGTATTATGTACAGTATTCAAATGATATCCTTCTCTGTAGTGATTACCTTTAATATTAGGGGTAAGAGAGCTGGAGGGCGCTATAATAATTCTGATTGTGACTCACATCACAGATCTGTATTAATGACTACAAAATATACAGCATATGACATTATCTTTCTAGCTTCTAAACATACAGTATATTATTAATATTGCACAGCTGGTAGAAGAACCTTAGCAAATGTATAGTTTATATTTACTAGAACCAGAACTATTTGTTCTATATCAATAAAAAGTTGTAATAACATTCATATTATTAGTTTATTTTTCAGAAAATACAGTTTTATGGTGTAAAATATTACTATAAAGGCATCCGTATAATTGCATATATCCCGCACATTTTTGTCACAGTTTATTAGTGGGTTCCATAAAAGGCAATAATTTGAAGATATAATGTGAGCTCTTAATTTTTGCCATGATAAAGAACTTTATGTTTGCTGAAAATATTTAAATAGTATTTGTGCATAAAATATGATAACTAGTTTTGCAGCCAACACATCTCGGGTTCCCCAGAAAAGTAATAAAAAAAAGTTGTTTTTCTTTTCTTTCATAAAAACTCTAAAAAAGGGAGACTGGAGTGACTATATTGTGTGAAATCATCTACCAATTACCACCCAACTCTTCAGTCTTATTTGAATCTGTATAGCACTCGAGGGTCACAGGTCACAGCAACCCTTATGTTCATCTCTTCAGATCTGTTGACAGCGGACACCTTTGACTTCAGACAAGAATTGGATTTGGCGAAAGGTCTATTATTGTTCTTACAGATGCATATTAGATTTACTCTGCATCTTTTTTGTTTTAGAAAAAAAAAGAGTTCTGTGCCAAGGGCTGAATCTTCTTTGTTTTTCTCTAAGGTACTTTTTAGAACTGGACTTAGATGCATAAGAAAGCATTAGAGATGAGATAATGCAGGAGTCTGAAATCGATCAATAACCAATGTAATTATATGTTTTATACCTCCTGAATCATTTATTCCAAAGTTATAGATAAAATTACAACACAAATTTTAACTGCTTCCCACCCGGCATGGCGGGGGCAAGCATCATTCTGGGAAGACATTCCCTCTGGGGTGCTGAGTGGTGCGATCTGTAGCCGCTGTGTCCACTGGACTGCAGTGATTAGCTCTGGGCCCATGTGATCACTGTGAACAATCACAGCGATCATATTACCAGTAGTAAGCAACAGTTGTCATTCATGATGCCATTGTTTACTACTGTGATCGCTGTGATTGGTCACAGTGATCTTGTGGCACACGGCCAATCACATGGGCCCTGTACCATGTGATAGTTGTGGCCAATCACAGCAGTCACCGCAGTAAACAATGGCATAATTATTGGTGCAGAACACAGTTAGAAACAATTGCTTATACAGTAATCATGATTGTATAAGCAATTGCAGTGTAAAAGAAAATCCCAGACCCCCCAGAGTAGTACAGTGTACACTGTTCTTGTGACAGTGAAAAAAAAATTATTAGCGTCCCTTATCATGGCCACAACAGTCAAATTCTACCTATTCACCCCCACACCAGTCACAGTGTCCCTGATCACTGCCATACCAGTTCCAGTGTCCCTGATCACCACCACGCCAGTGCTTGGTTGCCTCTGCCTGCTACCTGTACTAACCCTAGCCTGTTTATTGTTCACTTTTCTGCCTGCTTCCTAGACCAGTCCTTTGCCTGTTTACTGACCAGCCATGGCCTGAGAACAACTGAGCTCTTGGAACCACAGGAACTCTTTTGTTCTTTTTTTTTAGCCTCCTGTACTACCTGGCCAATGAACATAGCATTCCTGGGGGAAGGCAGAAGGCAAGGCTTGCTTGACTTATAGGAACTGGGACTGCACTAAGCTATATTCCCTGGCCACTTGTATAGGGGGCGACCGTTAAAAGTTTTAAAATAATTGGTTGATTTGTGTAATACACAAGATACAAGTGTCCAATATATACTCAGTCCACAAAGTGAAAAAATCTCACACATATGGTATTGTTAGTAGCAGAATGTGTTTTGAGTTGAAATTATATGTATGCCCATGCTGTATGTGAGAAATATCTTATTCAATTGACAGCTTTGTGTAAAAAAATAATAATTTTAATTTTTTTCCCGCATTTTCCAAAAAGTTGTGGAAAAAAATTACATCTTCAAAAGACTTACCATGCTTCCAAAAACACTTTGGGTGTTTACTCTCCAAAATGTGATCATTTTGTGGGTGTTTCTACTGTTCTGGTACTCCAGGGCCTCCAAAAATCTGATAGTCAGGAATATAGCTGTGTAATTTATGCCCCTGGAAAGCCAGCATGAAGGTGCTCTTTGGATTTTAATCCTCTCTATGTGGGTAGTCTGTAAAAAAGTCTCATATATGTGGTATCACCACACTCAGAAGGAGTGGCAGAATGTTTTTTGGGATGTAATTCTAAGTATGCCTATGCTATGTGTTAAAAAATATTTTATTATTTGACAACTATGTGTAAAAAGATACATTTTCATTTTTTTCCTGCATTTTCCAAAAATGTGTGTCAAAAAAATTATATTTTCAAAAGACTTTCTGTGCCTTGCAGAAAATACCTTGGGGTGCTTAATTTATAAAATGGGGCCATTTTGTGGGTGTTTCTCCTGTCCTGGCACTTCAGAGACTCAAGAAATATGATAGAAAGTCAAGAAATTAGACACATAATTTATTCTCCTGAAAAGCTTAAATGTGCTCCCTGGATTTTGGGGTCCTCTATGAATCTAGGCTCTTATGCATGTGGTATCCCCATATTCAGGGGGGAATAGAAAAATGTATTTTGAGGTGTAATTAAAAGTATACCTGTGCTGTGTGTAAAAAATAATGAAAAACACATTCTGTTCAATTTATTTACTTTCCAAACAAGCATGACAAAAGATTACAACTTAAAAAAAATGCTTCTTACTATGTACCTTCTACTGTCTACTTTGCAAAAAAGGGGTCATTTGTCTGTGTGTGTGTGTGTGTGTGTGTGTGTGTGTGTGTGTGTGTGGGGGGGGGGGTTATTGTGCTGTCCTGGCATTTTTGGGTTTCGAGAAATGAGATAGGCAGTCAGTACATCACAGGATTGATCATTTTTCAAATATATATACCATAGTTTGTAGACTCTATAACTTTAACATGGACTAAATAATACAAGGCTTCTTCCGCTCTTTTTTTTTTAACAAGTTTAGCAGCCATCTTCACCACAGCGTGACAGCTTATATTTAATACTTATACTCATATGCTTGAACATTTTGAAGACCCCTCATATATCCTGATTTGGGTTGTTTTAACCAAAGAAATGTATGAAGAAAGATCACAGCCTAACAAAAAAGAAAAATGTTTTTTCTTGGTGTCTTGCTTTTTAGACCTGTTCTTGGGGTTATTTGGGCGCTCATTCAGAAAATTGATTGGCTAGACTTCAACATCCCTAGTTTCTTAGATATGGTCAAGTTTATGTAATTTTTAGTCTGTTTTCGAAAAGATTTTGCCGATCAACTTGTTCTTATGTTACCTAGTTTGTGTTTTTGCGTACAAGTTAGCAGAAATAATGAGAGTGTTTACATACTTCCAACTGTAATTTTACGTTGGAAACATTTGATTCTAAAGTGTTAGTTATTAACTGTAATATAGTTATGATCATATAGAAGGTGTGTGTTTATTTCCACTCATAGCATTTTATTTTTGCAGAATGAGCACTGCAGAGGTTATGGCTACTTCATACTAGTGCATCCCAAAGTAACTTGATAAGTGGTATATGGCATTTATGCTTAAATAATTTAGTATAGCACTACCCTTACTTAAAGCGATTGTAAAGGTTCATTGTTTTTTTTTACATAACAGACATGTTATACTTACCTCCTCTGTGCAGTTGGTTTTGAAAAGAGCAGCCCAGATCCTCCCTCTATGCTGCTCCTTGCCCCTCCCTCCTATTGAGTGCCCCCACAGTCAGCAGCTTCCTATGGGTGCACCCAAGCCGAGTCACAGCTCCCCGTGTCCATTCAGACACGGAGCCTTGACCCGGACGCCCCCTTCTCTCCCCTAATTGGCTGACTGACTTTGATTGACAGCTGCGGGAGCCAATGGCGCCACTGCTGTGTCTCAGCCAATCAGGAGGAGTGTCCCTGATGGCTAAGACACTCATGGACATTGCTGGAGAGAGATAGGGCTCAGATAAGTAATTAGTGGGATGCTGGAGAAGCTGCTAAACACAGAAGTTTTTTTTTAATCTTAATGCATAGAATGCATTAAGATGTAAAAACCTTCTGCCTTTACAACTCCTTTAAAAGTGATTTGCATATATATATACATTATACATTTACACGTGTGTACATATGTATACATTACAATAAAATATAAAAATGAAATAATTAAATACAAGATTCCTGTACTGTAAAAATCCAATATGTATATGATCCAAAAAAAAGTACTGCTAATGACTAAAAGTGCATGTAAATGATGCCATTAAATCCAAAATCACAGTGCTGTAAATGAAACAAATAAAAGTGCATATATGCATTAAAAATCAGTGTCTCAACAAATCACTAAAATGGCAATGAAATCCACAATCTCAGTGCTGTCAAAAAAATTGTTTAACCGCTTGCTCGCCTGCCGCTGCAGTTTTACTGCGGCAGAATGGCACAGACAGGTGAATCGCCGTCATGTTATGTCGCTCCTCAAGGCGGACGCCCCCGGAGCCGTTGCCGATGCAGCGAGAACTGGGATCCCTGTGTGTAAACACAGAGATCCTGGTTCTCTGAGGGGAGAAGTGACAGGTAGTCTTTTCATACAAATAACAGCGATCTGTCATCTTCCCTAGTCAGTCCCCTCCCCCCTTCAGTTAGAACACATACTAGGGAACACAATTAACCCCTTGATCGCCCCCTAGTGTTAACCCCTATACTGCCAGTGACATTTTTACAATAATCAATGCATTTTTATAGCCTTTATCGCTGTATTAATGCCAATGGTCCCAAAAATGTGTCAAAATTGTCCGATGTGTCCGCCATTATGCCGCAGTCACGATAAAAATCGCAGATCACCGCCATTACTAGTAAAAAATAATAATAATAATAAAAATGCTATAAATCTATCCCCTATTTTGTAGACGCTATAACTTTTGCGCAAACTATCAATATACGCTTACTGTGATTTTTATTACCAAAAATATGTAGAAGAATACATATCGGCCTAAACTGAGAAAAAATTTGCTTTTTTAAAAAAAAGGGCAAAATTATTATAACAAAAAGTACAAAATATTGTGTTTTTTTCAAAATTGTCGCTCTTTTTTTTGTTTATAGCGCAAAAAATAAAAGCCACAGAAATGATCAAATACCACCAAAAGAAAGCTCACAGTGCCGAATCACAAAAAGTGCTCTGGTCAGGAAGGGTGTAAAATCTTCCGGGGCTGAATTTTGGTTAAATTGCATAAAGTAAGATATAGAGTGTGTCCACAATCCCAGTGCTACAAGTGATTAACTGTAACTACATGAGTCCAGAATTCCAGGGCTGCAAATCATCTACTGCAACCACTTGATACTTGTTGTGTCTTATTACACTTGGTTTTGGCACACCATATGTGCTACACTTCAGTTTCTACATCCACTGTGCTCCACCATCAAATGAATTAATCGCTCACCTTATTCTTTGACCCATAAATCATAGGTCTCAATGCACTTGTTACTCCTCTCACCCTCAAATTGATTCTCCTTCTCTGCTCTCCTAATTAGAGGAAGGAGAGGGATCAGCAGAGTAAATAATAGCATGTGATTGGTGTGATGACCGACCATGGCAATCACATGATATTCAGTCCCTTGGATCTACTCGGTACATGGTCTCTGTATGCAGAGATGTCTAATTGTCAGCGATTAGCAGGTGGAACAGCCACCCAACAGCTATTTACTGTATCCAAAGTTGTTTAGAACTGGCACTGGATCGATAACAGGCTGTTGATCTGCCGTTTAAAGATGTACCCTGTTAGAAAAGGAGTTAATGAGAAAAATAGAAAAGAGCAACAAGTCATAGTAACCAGAGAACTCATCTTTAGTAAATATGATCACCGTAATCTAAAATCAGGTTGGATGCTATGAGTACTCCACTGTAAATATTACCATCGTTCCTTGTTCACTTGTCACTGACTGGCTGTCTGACCTAATTATAAATGGTTATATGGGCTCTGCTTCAAGGAAAAAATATTTGTGCGAGAAACTATCATTGAGGAATACTCAAATGTTGCAAGCTAGTTCTGGGGCAGGAATGGCTAGATTTAATGGAAACCTGTATGATACAACTATGAGTATTGTCATTGCTGACTTGGTTTTTTAAGGGTGCAGGCATGGAGGCTGTTCTGATCCTGGCTTTAATACTAAGAAGTAACTGACATGAAACCAGCATACATCGCAGAAGGATCAGGATGAGAGCCACTTTGCTTTCACCTTTAAAAACAAAGCCGCCATTTTAAGCTTTCATATTTCCGCATTATGTTTTTCCTTTTTTCTCTTTTTCTACAGAGATTTATTTTAATTGCTCTAATATGTCAGTACCAACATAGCATTATGAAAACATAAACCACTTATAGTTTCAAAATGTTCAGATCAAATTTTACGCTTTAACCTCACCTGGTTATTTATTCAGCTAATAGATATGTGTTCTTAATCCCTTTATCCTCTTGTTTTGATGGGCAAGAACTTTTGATGGCGACAAGATGAAGAGTAGAATACATACACATCAGCGGCTCTCTAATCCATTCTGTCAATGTTTTTCACATTAATGTTCTTTGCAAACAAAGTTTGCGAACCTTAGTCTATGATATCATCGTGGCCAGTGGTGCAGAGTTAATCAGAGTTCTCTCAAAGGATTTCAAATATACTAAACTCCAAATGCATGAGCAACATAATATCTCTTGTGAGTCTAAATTAAATTGATTCCTGCCCTTATAGGATAGGTGCTAATCTGCTATATAAGAGAAGGATTTGATGCAGTGGAAGAAGCAGACAAAACAGCTTCTTCTAAATGCCACTAAACAAGTGAAAGTCAATCCAGATAGTCTTTCATTTCAATCCTCTTTTTCCTTACCCCAGCTTATTTTCCTTAACTTTAACTTAAGTCTGGGGTATTAACCTATGTAGCTTAAACAGTTACTGATATTGGAAAGTGCCAAATGCACATAAAAGCATGCACACAGGTTGGACTTGATGGACTTGTGTCTTTTTTCAATCTCACCTACTATGTAATTATGTGATTATGTAAACCCCAATACAGTTTTTCTTAATCTTATTTTTGAAGATATTCATTTAAAGGGGTTATGGCACTTTATACACTAAAGCTTTTTAGTTCAGCATCTTGTATGTTTGACATATTGATAAACCCAGTGTGTTGTCTTTTCATGTCAATGTTTTTCATTTTTATTAAAGTCACCCAAATCCTGTTGCTTGGTTTCCTGCATAAATCATTCTAGAGAGACCTATTAAAGGCTAAATAATGAGGTAGCAGCATTGGGGTGCTCATAGATATTAGATGACAGTCTGATGATTTAGCCTTTTTGATTCAGTGTCTATGGGGGCATCATACAACAGCCTGGCGGAAGTGTTCAATGGAGCACAAAAATTGGGTAGGTTCAAAAACCATGTTCAAAAACTACCTTTCCTATTTTATTATCCAAAAAAGGAGCTCTTGTGTGACATTCTAGTTTAGGGGAGAAACTATTCTCAGAGTTGGCATGATACTTTTAAATCTTACATGTCTGACCATTTTCATATATCTATGGCTAGCCTTGAATACCATGTTAGATTGTTTACCTAGTAAGATATTAGGTTGCTGAACTTTACATCCAAAAATGTTGGGTGCCTGGCTGCCATGATGAAACACAAAGCTCAAGTGGAAAACATCAGTTGCTAATTTACACACCAGTGACTGTAACAAGCGATGATGATGATGATGATAATAATAATGAAATCTACGTTTGGCGCTGTTTCCCAATATAGGAGTAGCTATTGCAAAGTAATGTCTGTGATCAAAGTTTACATTTATGATCTTGAACTGGAATATGGGTATTTAGAAGTATGTACTTTTGGTATTGTCTCTTTTAACTGAGTCATCAGCACAACTTAATTCCACTTTAATTTTTGCAATTAAGAGTTGTGCTCTAACATAATTATACCCCTTATCGATTTAAAAAAAAAATTTGCAACATAAAGACTACAAAAAAATGCATTAGGTAAGCTTTGGATTGTGTAAAGCTTTGCACATGCATGATGTGTCTGACTGACAGAAAATAATTGTAAGGGAAACTGAAGAGTGGGAAGAGAGATCGTTCTTCAGTCAAAATCTTCTTATTTAAGGCCTGTTTGGCCTAATATTAAAACATGGCAGTTTTCATCTATGGCTTCCTACAGAATTGTTTTGCTTCGTGACAATTTAAAACATTTGTCCTGTGCTAAGTCAATTATGTAAGCTTTACAAAGGTTAAATGTTCATCATGTTTAAGGGGGGCCAAATAAGGGGTAAATGCTTTTTTTTTACCTATGTACAGCTGATCCTGGTCGAACTCCAGCCTCCTCCATGTACACTGCAGGCTTAAAACGGAAGTAACCTCAGTGATACTTTGCTTTGTTCCAATGGTCCAACTCCTGCAAGGTCCTTCACCGGTGCCATGATCATCTCCCCAACTTCTTCCATGTGCCAATCTTAGGACATCTTGATTGGCTGATGCGGGATGACATCACTCCCGCACATGTGCAGGAGTGTAGTCATTCCCTGCACACAGGCACTGTGCCAGAATGTAAACTGAGCTGCACCTTCTACAGAGCACGCAGGTTTTTTTTTATTTTTTGCAGAAAAGACATTGCATGCCTCTTCTGCAATTAAGAGCCAGTCTGCTCCATGTTTTTTTTAATATTGGTGTTTAGTTCTTCTTTTATGTTCCTTTATTGTACATAATGACTCAGAGGCTGTACTCACAGACAGGAGTTTCGGATGGAGGAGGAGAGCACTGAAGCTGAGCCGGCTGGAGCAGGGAGTCAAGTAATTCAAATAGCCTGCACTGTACCCCTAGACATAACAAGCATTGATAGATTTCTTTCTAATCCTTAGAGTTGGGTTTTAACTAATATAGAGCTGTATAAGATTATATCACAAATAAATACAAAGATGAGTTAATATTTCCTTTATAGAGGACACAACATATTGAATGTAGGAACGAGCTGTTTACATCTTTAGTCTTCAGTGCAAAGTCAAATTTAAATTATAGGTTGGAAGGGAGGCAAAAGTCAACAAGTAATAACAGACAGTGGATGTGGGATGCACATATGACTGTTCTTGTCATTGACCCTTTCAGAAGGGTAAAAAAATGACTAGTTAGTACACTGGTATCAGCATGTGTGAATAGAGATGTGTGATGGGTGAAGCTTGCAAGACTGTGAGGACACTTTGTTAAAAGGAACTGACAGCACAAATGAATTCCTTCTATTCATTTTAGCCATTTCTAATCTATATGAGATTTATAATAATGCCAAAGCTCAGTTTTTGCAATAGGATGAATTTCACAGTAGGTTTACAGACAGATTGTTCAGTGGTCTAGTATTTTAGATAAATAACAATGGTGCTGTCTGAGTCTTCAGTCTCCATCATACTGCCCTGTTGCTTTGCTTTCTTGCTTTTCTCTTTTCAGGTTTTCTTTGTATAGAAGAAATAGAAGAAATATGATGCGTTGAGATTCAGCTGAATGTTTCTTCCCTGGATTTTATTGTTCTAAAGAGAAATATACATTTTTGTAGGTTATAAAGCCTTTGGAGCAGCAAAGATGTGTTTCTAAGCATGCTTTTGAACACTGAAATGGTTCTTTTTCAAACTCCATCTGAGATCTTTGGAAGAATTGACATTTTATTGACTTGTGGAGGTGCATCTGTCTTCTCTAAGGCTCAGTGTGCTACTGTACTACAGACATACCAAAACAATATATTTTCCATTTGAGTTAGTGGATAGGATCCTGTATTACAAGCTGATAGTGATGATCCTGGACTATAAGCTGTAAACCTTAGGGGGGCTCTTTGATCATCCTTGAAGAATTTACTTATATGATACATATGACAACCTATTGACATAATATATGGGTTTACCTTTTTAGCATATAGTAAATTGTCATCTACATTATTTTTTCTATACCTTTTTGAAAAAAAAAATGTAATGGACCTCAAGATGATATTGTCAAGTTTTTTTGCATGCTCAGAACTTTAGAGCATACGCTGAAATAGGTACAAAGACCTTTCATTATATACTAATAAGCACATATCCACTACAAAAGAACTGACATGTCTGTTATTTAGGATAGTAGAGAACATTGCAGAAAATACACTAACTTTTACCAAACAGTCAACAATCATATTTCATTGTTTTGTCTACGCTAAACTTTTGGCATTTTATTGATTGCTGAGGGTTATTGTACTTCACTTATCAGCAATGCTTCTAGCACTGCTTTGTTAAATTGCCTTCTATTGATCTTGGGGTGCTGTGTTCTCCTAGATGATTTCGTTTTCCTGATCCTAGTTTTTTGTTGTTTTTTTTTTTTATTAGATTATGTCTCTCGTCGTTTGCCAATACCTCTGGTGTGATAGCTCACGCTTGCTTCTGTCTGCTATTTTAGAATGGCCAAACACTATCCTGACACCTTATCCTGACTGCTATCCACCTTATTTTATTTATTTCCTTAATTGACCAAAATCATAAGAACATAAACTCAGTACATTAGGTATTGCACAGATCAAGGGAAAGGAGGCTTTGCAATGTTGTATAGTGAATGGTCTTTATAACTTTACATTGAAGGTTACCATCAGTGTCCTTTAATTTAGGCTTATGGTTTCCTTGTTCATGTATGAAAAGGTGAGGAATCCCATTACAATGACAAAACTGCAAAGTCTGAATCAAAGTAAGCATGAACTCACTTGTACGAAATGAAAAGCAGCAGGCTTTATTGAATTCTAGTAATTTGAAATGACAAAATTGCAAGAATAGATTCTATATCTTATATTTAAAATACATATTTCTGAAAAAGCTATTCCTGCCCGAAGGGTTTTAGCAACAGATTCCACTCTGTCAATAGCCCCTCCTCACATGAATGGTTAGCATTAAACTGGTTACTGAAAACAACTGTTCACTAATAGTGTGAAAAGCAGAAAAGTAGGACCAATCATTCAGGTCAATTAGCCAAAACATTTGGTTTTACGTAGGACAGAGCAGCCATGAAATTTAGATGGACCTGACTAATTGACGAAGTTAAGAGATGCTTAAATTTGCTAAACTTTCAAAAGTTGACTATTTGTTGAACAAAGGCAGGTCTATTTAGTAGTGTTATGCAAGGAGCAATGACAATTTGCAAAGCTCAGTGGCCCGTAGTAACCAATCTGATTTATGCTTACTGCAACTAGATCATGAAAGGATGAATTCAGTTTGCTATGTGGTCCTGAACGTTACTCTTTCTCTCACTGAATAAACCTATGTCTGTGCAATAAATGTGTCTTATTTATTATTTTTGTATTTTTGTATTTATTAGAAACTGAAAGGACAATGGTGTCTGTATTTTATGAAATCTGAACTGTAATGAACTAGGTAATTATGTTTCTCAGTAAACACACATTGATGGAACAACGGCAATGTACAAAAATGACTGAATAACGATTATATATTTGCCATCTGTTCCTTCTTTGTAAGGGCATTTCCCAATTCTTAAGGTATGCCCTCAGAATTAATTTTCATTTAATGTTTGTTGATTAAACTCTACTAGCATCTTGCTAGCATGCTAGCAAACTTTTGTTTTTACAAAATAACGTAGGTAAAATATAATAAATAAATAAGTCAAGGTGGTACTGCATGCAAAATGTTTTGTACATCTTCAATGATTTTCATAGGTGAAAGAGTGCATCTACTATTTTATTATCTCTCTATATTGACTTTATTGGGTGTATTCCATTTAATCTTTACTTATTCTGCATCCATAGATACATACTCCACAAATGACTGAACTGAATTGCTATGTTTACTTTGCATGCTGGTTTCAATATCCACTGTCATTAAGCATAACAAGGACACATTTATCAACCCATTTAAAGTACATGTAAACCTTGTAAAACAACCCATTCAGTTTAAAATAGAAATGAAAGGCAAAACATTTGTGTATACATATATAAAAAAAATTACAAAATCATTCTTTCACATTTTTTATAATTGATCACATACCCTCCTTTCTCTGCTACATAAGAGCTAGAGGAGGAAAAACAGCAGTACACTAGTTATAGCAGGTAATGTATGAGCAGGCTGAGTTCCCAGAACAGCAAGAGTACTGCCCTAGTGTGGTGAGTTATTGATTGGACACCAGATAGGCCAAACTGGCAGGAACACCAGGGATTTCACACAAAAGAAGCAATACAAAGAGAACAGGATACTTGTTTTTATACAAGTACATAGCACAGCAGGCACTTACAGCGCCTTAAAAAAGTATTCATACCCCTTAACATTTTCCACATTTTGTCATGTTATAACCAAAAACGTACATGTATTTTATTGGGATTTTATGTGATAGACCAACACAAAGTGATACATAAATGTGAAGTGGAAGTAAAATGATAAATGATTTTCAAAATTGTTTACAAATAAATATGTGAAAAGTGTGGCGTGCATTTGTATTCAGCCCCCTTTACTCTGATATCCCTAACTAAAATCTAGTGGAACCAATTACATTCAGAAGTCACCTACTTAGTAAATAGAGTCCACCTGTGTGTAATTTAATCTCAGTATAAATGCAGCTGTTCTGTGAAACTCTCAGAGGTTTGTTAGAGAACCTTAGTGAACAAACAGAATGAAGGCCAAGGAACACACCAGACAGGTCAGGGATAAAGTTGTGAAGACGTTTAAAGTAGAGTTAGGTTATAAAAAAATATACCAAGCTTTGAACATCTTATGGAGCACTGTTCAATCCATCATCATCACCTGCAAACCTACCAAGACATGGTCATCCACCTAAACTGACAGGACTGGCAAGGAAAGCATTAATCGGGGAAGCAGCCCAGAGGCCCATGGTAACTTTGCAGAAGCAAAAAGAAAGAAGGAGGGCGCACCGACCTAGTGCATTACCACTGGTAAAATGTATTATTTATTATACCAGTTATACTGGTATTTATTATACCAGTGGTAATGCACTAGGTCGGTGCGCCCTCCTTCTTTCTTTTTTCTTTAGCCTGTGAATACCCATTATTCTGAGGAGGGCTGCAAGATGGCAGAAACCACTGAATGTATTCAGTCATACCACACATTGAGGAGCTAGACACCTGAGCACAGGAGAGATTTCTATTAACTTTGCAGAAGCTGCAGAGATCCACAGCTCAGGTGGGAGAAACTGTCCACAGGACAACTATTAGTCATGCACTTCACAAATCTGGCTTTATGGAAGAATGGCAAGAAGAAAACCATTGTTAAAAGAAAGCCATAAGAAATCTTGTTTTCAGTTTGCGAGAAGCCATGTGAGGGACACAGCAAACATGTGGAAGAAGGCACTCTGGTCAGATGAGACCAAAATTGAACCTTTTAGCCTAAAAGCAAAATGCTATGTGTGGTGGAAAACTAACACTGCACATCACCCTGAACATGCCATCCCCACCGTGAAACATGGTGGTGGCAGCATCATGTTGTGGGGATGCTTTTCTTCAGCAGGGACAGGGAAACTGGTCAGGTTTTATGGAAAGATTGATGGAGCCAAATACAGGACAATCTTAGAAGAAAACCTGTTAGAGTCTGCGAAAGACTTGAGACTGGGGTCGAGGTTCACCTTCGAGCAGGACAACAACCCTAAACATACAGCCAGAGCTAAAATGGAACGGTTTAGATCAAAGCATATTCATGTGTTTGAATGGTCCAGTCAAAGTTCAGACCTAAATCCAATTAAGAATCTGTGGCAAGACTTGAAAATTGCTGTTCACAGACCCCTCCATCCAATCTGACAGAGCTTGAGCTATTTTGTAAAGAAGAATGGACAAAAATGTCACTCTCTAGATGTGCAAAGCTGGTAGAGACATACCCAAAAAGGTTTGCAGCTGTAATTGCAGCAAAATGTGGTTCTACAAAGGATTGACTCAGGTGGCTGAATACAAATGCATGCCACACTTTTCACTTATTTATTTGTAAAAAAAATTTAAAACAATTTATAATTTTCCTTCCACTTCACAAGTATGTGCCACTTTGACATGACAAAATGTGGAAAATTTCAAGGGGTATGAATACTTTATCAAGGCACTGTATCAGAAATATAAAAATGTTGGGTTTACATATTATTTAAAGTGGAATTAAACTCTGCTAAAAAAGAAAAAAAAAAATCTAAATTGGCCCCCCTGGGAGGAAAATGCCATAATGTGCTTGTATGCACAGCATACTATCACATTATGACAGACTTACATATTAAAGGAAGCCCTCCAGCCCTACACTGCCAGTGCTTGGGTGCTTTCATCTTCTCACAGTCTTGCTTCTGGGTTCACACTGTTCAGTTGATTAAATGGCCAGGCCACGATTATGTCACTCTTGTGCATGAGCGCAGGAGTCACTTCATCTAAGCACAGAGCAGGTGCCGTAAATGTACTCTGAGCGTGGCTCTGTGTACATTATCACTGACTGACAAGGGGAAGCATTTAAGACAGAAGAGACCATGAGGGTCTCTTCTATAATAAAAATCTTGCTTGTAAGAATTGTTTAATACCTCTTTAAAAGAACAGTCTGCGATGTGTCTATGATTGACTTTGGTCCAAGTAGCTCATTAAGTACATGAGGATGAACACGTTGGGTAGGATTCCTTTGATATTTAGTAGTCTTTTCCCTGTTACTCCATTTTTTCAGCCAGCTCTAAACATTATTTGTGTGCAGAATATTACAACAGTTTTGTGCGTTTGAAAAGACAGCAAGCAGGCAGATATATTGTGTAGAGCTACATTCCAAGTCCCTAGAACCCACAGACAAGGGACCAACACAATTAAGTCAGCAAGATCAATTGTTGCCCATGGATAAATGAAATAGGTTCTTGGGAACTTGTATCATGATCTTGACATGTGTGTCAGATCTATCAAGAATAGTTCTTAAACTTTCTTTCTCCAAGCATGATCCCCTGTTTCAGAAGAAGAAGAAGGATTATTGCATGTGTTTAGTTTGCAAAAGCTGTTCTACTTTAAAGTACACATTAACACAATACAAAAATACCTCTTATGATTTTTAACATAGTAATATAATTTCAAAAATAATTATCTGGTCATCCTGCCATTAAGGTCCATGTTTAGGCACTTTCTGTTATGGGTGACAACTCTCCTGTATAGTCACCCTCTGACACAAGCTTCCAGTAGAGACTATATGCAGCCATTCCAATGCTCATTGCACAAGTACATTCCATCAATGTCACCTTTAGAAAGGCCACCCTGAGCATTGACAAACAGCTACTACTAGAGTGCATGCATGCATACAGGCAGTAGCTTTAAAGAGGCGGCAGGACACCAGCAACACTGAAATGCAAAAAAAAGTGATACAAATGTGAAAACAATGTTTTCTGAAATAAAAAGAATGACAATTCATGATAGAGTGCTTGGCATATCAAATACCATCCAGTTAGTGTTTAGATATACTTTAAACTATATATATATATATATATATATATATATATATATATATATATATATATATATATATATATATATATATATTTTTTTTTTTTTTTTAATTTTATTTTATTTATTTTTTTACCACCTGCCTGCTAGGTTGAGTGCAGACTATGTGGTCGTTTGGATAAATAACATCAGCCTCTAACATAGGTGTTACTAAAATTGTTGTTGCAGTCCTGAGAGAAGGTTGCCAATCAAAACTCCTTGAGACAAGAGGTGACAGGATAGGCTTTACACCAGATGTCACGGCAACCAACCGGCTTCCATTTTTCCACTTATGCCGCGTACACACGAGCGGACTTTTCGACGGACTAGGTTCGACAGTCTTTCCGACAGACTTTGCAGCGTACGTCCGCCGGATTAAAATAAGGAAGTTGATAACCAGTACCCAATAGCTGCCCTAGCGTCAGTTTTAGTCCGTCTGACTAGCATACAGACGAGCGGATTTTTCGACCGGACTCGAGTCCGTCGGAAAGATTTGAAACATGTTTTATTTCTAGGTCCGTCGGACTTTTGGAGCCCACACATGATCGAATCGTCCGACGAAGTCCAGTCCGGTTTCTATTTTACACACAAGAATCAAAGTCTATAGATATATTGTTATAATTATATAGTACAAATATATTGCTACCAGTCTATAACACAACAACATTATGAGGTGCTAGTGTTGTAACCAGAAACTGTTTAGAATGAAGACCATACATTACAAAGCTAAAGCCCTCAACAACTGCAAAACATCCTGGAAATTATTGATGCTTATTTTTAGGCTGCTAATCTGCTGAGGTAAATAATTAGTAATCTACTTAGTGCGGAGATATATTTACAGTTGTAGTCACTTGCATTTTACTTGGTCTTTGTTACTTGTCTTATTGATTATTAAGCTTTCCATTGCATGGAGAAATTTTTAAAGAAGCAAAGTGAATTCATACTCATTTACTTTGAATCATTAGAGTTTAACCTTCTATAGCAGAATAGGAGACCCTGACATGCATTTCTAATGTGCCCTAAATATCTTCTTTTCATTCCTACATGCACATGGATGGACTTGTTAGATGATCGTTTGCTATATAATTGTGTTTTAAATGGTGCCATAGGACACATGCTTAATTATTATTTTTTCATTATAGTGATGACTTCAATTTAAACATATGAATAAACCATAGCAATATATGACTGTAGCTGCAATAAAAAATAGAAATCTGGCACCAGATCATCTTGAAGTAAAATTGTTGACTTTATTTTAACCCATCAAGACATAAGAAGGGGTCAATTTCTACAAAAGATTGACATGTTTCAGCTACCTGTATGGGTCTTAATCATTATGACTAGGGCCCATACAGGTGTAGGAATCTGGTGCTGGATTTCTTTTATTGAATCTACTGTATGGACAGTAGCTAGATTGTGTCTCCAGGCACAGGCATCTGATCCTCACCTTTATTTGTGTGGAATTGGGGTTGAAGCACTGCACCTTTTTTGTTTATATGACTGTAGCTACCTGAATATGTGAATCGCTCTATGTGGCCTCTGCAACACCTAACACAGAGTTTTTCAAACTAAAATCATGTGTCATGTCTAAATTCTTTAATTATACATAGACTGGCTAGGCCATATATTTGCTACATACAATCATGCATCTTGGGCCCCTGAATTTTTTTGTGGAGCAGGCCTGCCATGGAACCTGCAAGCTGCTTGTTCTGCATTGTATATATTTTATATGGATGTTTATTGTTTAATTTTTGGGGATTGATGAATGATGAATGTTTTTTTTATAGCATCTTGGTACCTATTCTTAAAATGCCACAATAGCACAATTCTTGTGTTTCAAATAAAACAATAATGCCTGTGTCAATATCTTCTTCGCACGTTTTGGAGTGGGAAGATAAACCTGAACAATATCATTTTCAGGGTGTTCAGTAAGTATCAGAGGACTCATTAATCTTGATTACTTCCCCAATAGATAGCTTCACATATCATCTTTTATTCCGACCCATGCACATAGAGATAACAGACATCTGAAAGCCCGTTGTGGGAGACTAAAAGAAAGCTGCTTCATAAATATAAATCTGACACAGCACAAGACAAATATTTAGAGTATGAAAAAATATGACAAGTATATATGACAAATATGAGGGAATGATGTATTGTGTTTAACATGGGGAATCGTGCAGAAAAATCTCAGCTACCTGGTGCATCCTAATAAACTATGAACATCCGGTGTATATTAACGTTTTATATACTTAAGTCATTCAGTTTAATTAGAAGACATAAAATTGCCTGTAATTAAATGTTCTGAATCTAAACAGTTTTTATATTTTTACAGACATCATGGATAACTTTCAGGCTGGGTTCACACTATTGCCAATTGGATGCAGGTTTCCCTGCATCCAATTCGCATAGCAGGAGATTGTGACCGGCTCTCTTTGGAGCCGGTTCACATATCTCTGCAGCGGCTCCGGTGCGATATGTACAGGAGCCCTGTACATCTTTTGGTCCGTTTCAGGTCCGAATTCAGCCAAAAATTCAGGCTGAAATTGGACCTGAAACAGTGAATGGAGACGCACCGGACTCCTGCTGTGATCCGCTGCGATCTCTAGTGTGAACCCAGCCCTATTCCTTTGTTCATTTTTTTTGGTATATGTAGTAACTTAAGGCTTCATGAACGTATAAAGGAAACCGAAGGTTTGAAGTAAAAATTACGATAAAGTAAAATAAAGGTCAAAAGGAATCCAGATTCAATTTCGAAAGAGAACCTGTATTAGACTATGTACATTAAAGTATTTACATACTCTAAACAAGCAGACAAAGAGCTGTAAACTGAGCCATCATTCACCTCTGTAGCAGTATGTAAAGTCAAAGGGGGTATGAGGGCATCCAGATCTACATGCTAGTAGTAAATTGCTGGCTAAAATATTGAATTCAGAGAGCCAGATTGACAGCCAGGTAACTAGAATCTTTAGCCTTTCAGTAAGCAAAGGTTTTCTTTACCATAAGTTTGTGTCATGTGCTAGAAAGTGCTGTTTATTGATCTAGCCATTCATTTACAGCTAAGTCTACTGCAGAGCATTGTGCTTCATAGCATTTAACCCTATCAATTATTCATACTCGTACTTATCAGAAGTGCTTAATTTAATCCATAGATATAGTGCATTTTACTATGCATCCAACTTGACACCATCAAAGGTTATTAAGTGGTATATAATTAAAGGGGTTCCATGGTCACAGCATGCACTTTCATTTTATAACATCAGCATTGTAATAGCAATCCAAGCACTAGTTAGTTTTGACAATCCAATATAAGTTTGAAAAATCTCCTTTCGAGTTGTGAGTTCTGCCTGTCTGCTGGCCATCTCTTTCCACAACTGGATTCCCTGCAAGCTCTGCAGCCTCTTTTCTGCTGTTTACTTCCAATTTCTAAGGACTACATTTCCCAGGGTACCTTGTTGCCTGCAAGTAGTGATTCCTGTACTGACTCCACCTCCTGAAACTCCTCTTCTCAGCACCTCTGTAGTTCAGTCAGCAGGCTCTGTGAAATCCGTGACACTGCAGTGCCTACTCACAGGTCATAATGCATATATGTGTCACAATCCAAGAAGGCAAATGTGTGGGGATTGTCACAAAAAAGTTTACTATATTCAAGATCCTTCAGATTATTAGGAGTAGGCTAGAAATAATTGAAATAGAATGTGTAAGTATATGTATGATTTTACATTTTGACCATAGATGCGCTTTGACCATAGATGCACAGGTTTACTTAAAGTGATATTACATTTTTTTTTTTAAATAACAAACATGGTATGCTTACCTGTTCCTGGCCCCTCCCTCCTGCTAAGTGCCCCAGGAATAAGCAGCTTGCAATGGGGGCACCCAAGCAGGCACGCTCCCGAGCCCATGCTCTGCCTTTCAATTCAGACATGGAGCCGTGACTTGGCCCACCCCACCCCCTCTCTCTCATTGGCTGCTTAGCTGTGATTGACAGCAGCAGAAGCCATTGGCTCCCACTGCTGTCCTGGGTAATGAGGAGGAAGAGTCCTCGAGAGCCAATGCTTTTGTGCATGTCGCTAGATTGAGAGGAAGCTCAGGTAAGTATTGGGGGCTGGGGGGACTGCTGCACACAGAAGGTTTTTTACCTTCATACATAGAATGCATGAAGGTAAAAAACCTTCAACTTTTAGAACCCCTTTAAAAACGCAAGATTTTCTAACCCAAGACTTATGGTGTCCATACATGCTTTAATAAACGATAGATCTCTTTTCCAAATGGTCTCTTTTGATAGGATTAATTAATCTATAGTCATCAGCCCATTCGATCACTATGCCACACAGAAGGAAGTGGATTTTGTTTGGTAGTTGAGGAAAGAGTATTATCGATCATTTTACATCAATTGGCAGCATTGAGATACTTGTTCATGAATATAATAACATTTCCATCTATCAGATTATGTGATTACATGGTGGAAACAGAGAGGTGAGGAATATAATCAAATCTCCATTTCCACCATGTACTCTCATAATCTATTCAATCAAAATATGATTGTATTCAAGAACAAAGTATCTCAGTGCTACCAATTGATGCAAAGCGATAGATAATATGCTACCCTGGCTGCTGATCAACTCAGTTTGGTGGAATATGATCGAACTTTCATTTTAAATAATTGGAAGGAAAGGTACGACTATTTGATTTTTTGCAGATTGTTTTGACACATTGATCGGATAAATAGTATGCAGCGTGTATGGCCGCAATATGACCAACAAATCATTTTCCAAGGTTCACGTAATCAGTTTTAATATAGAGAAGGTCCTTATAGCTTAAACCATTGGATCTTTTCCAGTGGAACTCTGGAGACTCGATCAAAGGTACCATTTGTAGAATGCTTAATCTTCTCACAGCAGTGTCCTGTTAAGTGATGAAACAGCATTTTCAGCAATAGCAGCCCGAAAAAAAAATATCACAGAAAATTCAGGTTATTACTAAATGAATGTTGAAGTGAAAATGGATAAAAAAAAAACTTCAAATAATTAAATACTTCACCAAAAATAAGTAAGTGGGATACAATGTAATTTTCTCCACAGTTGTTGCCGCTTGTGTGGTTGATTATGAACAAGCACCATTAGTATGGTTATTTTATGTGCCAGACTGTGCTGTTGAACTCAGAGGCAGTGAATGGCATTAGCAGTAATTTCTTAATCTGTCAGGGAATTAACGTGCCATTGCCAATAGATGCAAAGTGATATGCAGTCACTTGTAATTGTCCTTCAGTTGCTATGCATCAATTGTATGTGGGAAATGCTGCATTGGGAATGGCAAACTGACTTTGAAAGCCTGTTATGGTCACTGTCAGTCACTCAAATGAAATCTGCCTCTCTGTTGCCATTTTATTCTTCCACAAAGTGTTGATTAAAATATATCACAACTATTTTGCTCTTTCAGGCTGAGATAATGTGTGAATCCCAAAGAAAAATTCACAACTCTGTGTGGTTGAAAAAGAAAAGCAGGTGTTTTTTTTTTTCATGTACAAATTTGCTTTTTTTAACCTTGTGCCCTGAAGGCTTCAACACATTTCATACCTTGCTCCTGCTCTGAACACTATTTCATGTACTGGCTCATCAAACATATTGCGACTTCTACTGCAGGGGAGTTCAGAATATGTTTTTCTTCTCTGAAAGTCATTTTTATTTTTTTTTCATAATTAAGTATTAATTGTATCTGACAAAAGGTAACGGACGATTTTGTGCTTTTTGCATGTTAACGCATACAACTTTAGGATGTCAAATCCACTGTGAATTTGAATTCCAGTTAGTGAAAAGCCAAGGTTTTATATAAAAATATTAATAAAATCACACTCAGATAAAAGGTGCAGCTGTCTTTTTTATTATTAGATTATAGAACAAAGGAAGCAGCTATTACCTTGCAAAAGGCTGGAGAAAAGTAGGGGTGCTGTGCATATTACCCAACCATGTGTTACCTGTGAATCCTCTATTGCAGGGGTAAACTTTTTAAACAAAAGGGCCAGTTTACTGCCCTTCAGGCTTTAGGGGGGCTGGACTGTGGCCAGTGTGAGTAGAAAATGTCCCGGCATCAGTAAACACTGTCCCGTTATCGGTTTTAACAGGAGGAATAGTGCTCCATTGATGCCCAGACAAGTTTGGCTCACCATGAGCAATTGTTTATGTTCATTGATGAATGGATGAGTGTTTTTATGTAACTTTACCGCTGTATTTTATTTTGTATAATAACTATTTTCATACAAGTGTATCATAGTATATTGTGTCCTGTATCACAGATTGATACAAAGTGATTTGTAATTAATAAATAATTCTATGAATGATATGAATAAGTTATCCATAAGGTATCCATTCAGTGACATGCCTCATACAAAGTCCCATTCCTTTCTCTTTTCTCTTTTCTGTTGCTTAATACACATTCAGTGATGGAGGCTTGTCACTGCTATAATCAGGTTGTGTCAGGTTGCATTAGTATAGTGCTCCATCGATGGTGTCAGTGGATGGAATGATGCCCCATCATTGATCATAGTAGGAGGAACAGTGCCCCATTGATTATGTCAGTGGGAGGAATGATGCCCCATCATTGGTCATAGTAGGAGGAATAGTGCCCCATCGATAGTATCAGTGGGAGGAATAGTGCCCCATCACTGGTCTTAGTAGGAGGAACAGTGCCCCATTGATGGTATCAGTGGAAGGAGTAGTGCCCCATCACTGGTCTTAGTAGGAGGAACAGTGCCCCATTGATGGTGTCAGTGGAAGGAATTGTGCCCCATCATTGGTCTTAGTAGGTGGAACGGTGCCCCATCAATGGTGTCAGTGGGAGGAATAGCGCCTCATCACTGGTCTTAGTAGGAGGAACAGTGCCTCATCGATGGTGTCAGTGGGAGGAATAGTGCCCCATCATTGGTCTTAGTAGGGGGAACGGTGCCCCATAGATGGTGTCAGTGGGAGGAATGATGCCCCATCATTGGTCTTAGTAGGAGGAATAGTGCCCCATCGATGGTGTCAGTGGAGGAGTAGTGCACCATTGATGGCATCAGTGGGAAGAATGGTGCCTGAGCATTGATGTCATTTGGAGGAATAGTGTCCAAGGGCTGGATAGAAGCAAGCAAGGGGCCACATCTGGTCCCCGGGCCGCCGATTTGGAGATCTGCTCTATTGTGTCTATTTTATTTTCTGTATCGCCACTAGGATTTTCACTCCTTTCCTGGTACCAAGGAAATGAAAGAAATTTTCTTCCAACGTTTGATAGTAGAAGTAACACGTCTTATCCAGCGCATAGATTCCCTACATAGATTCACATAGGAAAACCCTATTTTTAGTTAATCAAAAATCCTATTTTTCATAAAGCCCCAATTAAGGGAAAGTTTTTTCTCTGACCCCAAAAAGCATTGAATATTTTTTATTGTAAACCAATAAATTGATTTGGACTCTTTTATCATTTGGTCTGACGCTCCCTTCATTGATACACATTTCCCCCAACAGGCACAGTGACTGCAGCAAAAAACTGTTTTGTATAGAATAGGGAAAATTTAGAACCTTCCTCAGGTGTTGATTGCTGTCTGTATCTTTCTGTCATGGTAATATTTGTTGTCTTCATTTCTTGTCTTGGTGTCACTGAAGCAGGAAATTAGGAAAAATCTCACTAATGGAGTCATAAACAGCCTTGCCTAACACTTTATCATTATTCAAATCTTATCATTATTCAAATCTGTAAAAAAGAAGTCTTAGCAGGGGGAACAATAAACCTCTGCAGAGAGACCACTGCTTCCACGCACAGACCATGCAGCATGATGGCAAGTTACTTCTTCCAGCTGATGCTGTTTTCTAAAAAAAAAAAAAAAAAAGAACTGTAAGTCTTTGAGCACCTTTTGTTTTAATGCACCCAATATATATTTAGCTGATTTAAACCTAAAGTTCAATTGGAATTTAAGCGACTCTTCCACAAGTGCATCACGATCAGGATGGTAGAACAGATTAAAACAACATAGAAATTACTTTTAAATGCATGCTGCCATTACCAAGTACTTAGCTGTGGAATCCAACAGATTTAGCAACCCCCCACCCCCCCACTTAAATCTCTAAGAAGAAAGCTGCAAATTTTACAAGCTTTCAACATCGACTGTATCAGAAAGACAATTATTCGAAATGGCCATGGCTACAGATAATGCACTATTACAATAAACTATTGATTCAGACATTGACAAATTCAGGGGGAGTGTGACTGTCACTTGTTACTGAACTTATTGAACCCCTATTATTATGATTATTATTATTATACAGGATTTATATAGCGCCAACTGTCTGCACAGCACTTTACAACATGAAGGGCAGACAGTACAGTTACATTACAATTCAATACAGGAGGAATCAGAGGGCCCTGCTCTTTAGAGCTTACAATCTAAAAGCTTAAAACCAAAAATATTATAAATTGCAGCTTACATGGCTTCATCAGTTTTCTTTTCTTTGGCTTTCCCCCCTCTGTTTTCACCTATTGATCTGGCCAGTAACACAACTCCTGTATTACTGAGGTACAAACAGCTGCGCTTCAGAGACACGGCCGTTTAGTAAAAAAAACACCCCCGGATTTTGCTGCAGGATTTTTATCATGCTTGGGTTTATGCTCCCCTTGTGAGTAGTTTCACTTTTGACTTATCATTAAATGGTTTACCAGTGTTGCACTTAGAGGCACTGTGTTTCTTTTCCTTTATTACTGGAGGGATGAGCATAGGAGGCACAGCAGGCAGCAGCATTGTCAGTCTTGGGGGAGGGTAATATTAAATGTATTAGCAGATTTAGGACCACTGACAAATTTAAACCATCTCACACTTTATATTCAGTTACAGTTCCTTCTGGGATAAAGGTTTTACATGAATAAATAAAAACTAATCTTTTGAATCACCCCTGCCATTGTTGTTTTAACTTACCGTATATACTCGAGTATAAGCCGACCTGAATATAAGCCGAGGTACCTAATTTTACCACAAAAAACTGGGAAAACTTATTGACTCGAATATAAGCCTAGGGTGAGAAATGCGCAGCTACTGTAAGTGGAAAAGAGGGTCAACAATGCCCATTTGCAGCCTCACTGTGCCCATGTGCATGCCTCACTGTGCCCATTTGCAGCTATAGGTCCCCAGAACTTCAAACTCAGTAGTTAAGGGTTCCTAGATGCCCCCTAGCCGCAGCCAAAATTTGGAAAATTTGAAAATTTGAAATGACATTGCTGCAGATGGACACAGTTGACCGACTTTGGTGCCCCGTATCTCAGGGCCACTTGGTGCTAGGAACCCCAAATTTGGTGTGCAAACCCAGAACAACTAGCACTACAACATATCCTGGGGTTCCTAGCACCAAGTGGCCCTGGGATATGGGGCCCCGAAGTCGGTTTGGAAAATGTTAAGCACTTTTCTGCAGCAGAGAAAGACATTGTCTGAACTGACTTTGGGGCCCCGTATCTCAGGGCTACTTGGTGCTAGAAACCAGCTTTGGATATGCCGTAGTGCTAGTTCTGCTGTGTTTTCATACCAAATTTGGGGTTCCTAGCATCAAGTGGCCCCGAGATACGGGGCCCCAAAGTTCTGAAAATGTCATCCTCTGCTGCAGAAAAGTGCTTGACTCGAGTATAAGCCAAGGGGGGCATTTTCAGCACAAAAAAATTTGCTGAAAAACTTGGCTTATACTCAAGCATATACGGTACATTGAATTTTACCTCCATGCTAGATTTCTGCACATGCTACTGTTCATATTCAATTATATTAATAATATAACAGGAAGATGTACCACTTCAGCCCCTGTAGAAAAACACCCACTAACTTTCCTAGGTGACAATTGTATCAGGTGTGTTCTAAATACCTACCGAGTGGAAGCCACAGTTCCATAAATTATTTATACTGTTAAAACAATGTAATTGTATTGATAGTTGACAGTTTAACAACTAGAAGGGGAAAAAAGTTATACTACAATACAATACAATCCTATATGCACAATCCTATACTCACAGTTAATTCAGAGGAAGGCATAGAAAACCCAATAAAGCCTGACACAAGTCCTTCCTGATCCTCCATAAGGCAATCTGATATTCCCTGGATCACAAGCTCCTACTGTGAAGAAGCCCTTCTGTATTTTCCTCCATATGTAAAGCATGCCCCCTTGTCCTCTGTGATGACCTTAAAGTGAATAGCTTAACACCAATTTCACTATATGGAACACTTTTGGATTTTTTACATGTTGCTCATATCCTCCCTTAACCACTTAAGAACCAGAAGGATTTGCCCCCTTAATGACCAGGCCATTTTTTGCAATACAGCACCTCGCCGCTATTAACTGACAATTGTGTGGTCATGCAACAATGTACCCAAATAAAATTGACGTCCTTTTTTTCCCATAAATAAAGCTTTCTTTTGGTGGTATTTGATCACCTTTGTGGTTTTATTTTTTGCGCTATAAACAAAAAAAGAGCGACAATTTTGAAAAAAAAAACAATATTTTTTACTTTTTGGTATAATAAATATCCCCCCAAAAAATGTAAAAAAACGAATTTCTTCATAAGTTTAGGCCAATGTGTATTCTTTTACATATACATAACATAAGAGGTTAACACTAGGGGGCGATCAAGGGGTTAAGTGTGTTCCCTAGGTGTGTTTCTAACTGTGAGGGGATGGGACTTAGTAGAGGAGGAGAAAGATCGCTGTTCCTACTTAGTAGGAACAGACGATCTGTCTCTCCTCCCCTGTCAGAACAGGTATTTGTGTGTTTACATACATAAATCCCCATTCTGGCTCTCGTGCTCACGATCATGGGTGGCCGGCAGACATCGCAATCACCGGCCACGCGTATCGGGTTGCATGCATGTTTTTATCCCCCAAGTATATAACTTTACATTTATTAACATTATACATCATTTGTCACATACAGTAGTTGCCCAATTAAACAGTGCATTGAGGTTGGGTTTTTAGCTGGCGAATCCTGTAAGGATGTAGGTCCACTGTATAGCTTGGTGTCGTCTGCAACCACTGAAATAGTACTTTTGTGAAAAGGGACTTTGAAGGCGAACTTTGAAAACAAGGGTTTTTTTTATAAAAGCATATTATTTATTTGACAAAATGCTTAAAAATGCATAGATAAAATTAGTAATCTATACAGAACATTTGTGCAAAGACAAAACAGGTTACACATAGTATACTCTTGACAAATTCAAAGGTGAGTACAAGTTCCTCCAAAAGAGGATGGACTACGTCCAGGCTCAAAACAGCCCACACAAAGGCCCCAAAATAGGACGACCCCCAGAGTGCGGCCACAACAGGGTCTTTAAATCTGGCTAGTGGTGCCTGAGCGGTCAGGATGTTGTTTTTATTAGCAGGCAGAGATTGCATTTAGTCCTAAAAATAAATGTTCTGTATAGATTACTATTTTTATCTATGCGTTTTTAAGCATTTTTTCAAATAAATAATATGCTTTTATAAAAAAAACCCTTGTTTTCAAAGTTCGCCTTCAAAGTCCCTTTGTACCTGGGGTACTAGTGTCCCTTCCTTAGGGTCCCTTTTCACAATATATTTTGGGATGTTGGCAACGCTTTATTGAGAATTTAAATTCTCCTAGTAAGTAAGGGTCCCAACACTGAAGCTTGGGGAACTCCACTGATAACCTTAAACCATTCAGAGTATAAATCATTAACCACTACTCTCTAAATATGGCCTTTTAGCCAGTTTTCTATCCATTTATAAACTGATTTTTCCAAGCCTATTGACTTTACCTTACACATTAGCTGTGGGGAACTGTGTCTTATGCTGACCATACACTATACGAAAAATTGGCTGAAATTCGGTCATTTAGACAGTTCTTTTGTTTTCTGGCCAGTTAATGGGCACAAAATTGATAATCGTTGGGATATTTTTGAGCCAAAAAAATGGAGGACGAGTTTGGAAGTTTTGTGCCAAACGAACTATAAATTGAAAGGTTAATGTGTTTCTCATCCGAACTGTTTGCCTTAGGTATATGTAAAAAAATGAACAAAATATTGATTCATTTATGTCCACTGAACGATTTATCGGTCATTACATGATGTCACTATTGTTTGCTCTAACGGCCGAATGTTTATTTTTGCGAAAATGGGTTCGGCCGATTTTTCGTATAGTGTATGGCCAGCATTAGACTTTTGCAAAGTCTTAATATATTATGTCCACTGCCACTCCTTTGTCGAAGGTCTTGCTTACCACCTCATAAGAAAGAAATCAGATTTGTTTGAAAACTTCTGTCTTTCATGAATCCATGTGTTGCTTAAAATATTTTTTTTCTTGCAAGAACTCATCTATGTGGTCTTTTACTAAACTCTCATGCACATTCCGGACTAAAGAAGTTAAACTAACAGGTCTATACTTACTTGGTAAAGACTTTGATCCCTTTTTAAATATAGGTACCACATTTGCCTTATGCCAATCCAGTGATACTATGCCAGTCATTAAAAAGTCCCTAAAAATTAGAAAAATGGCTTTGAAATGACAGAGCTAAAATCATTTAGGACATGTGGGTGTATGCGATCTGGTTCAGGTGCCTTATTCACCTTTAACCCATCTAAATATTTCTGGACCATATAAATTTTGAGGGGTTCATTTGGACTATGTCAATATCATCCCAGTTATGGACATAAGCTTCCCTATGTTCCTTTGTATACACAGAACTGAAGAAGGTATTTAATTTAATTTAATTTAATTTTATTTTAATTTTATTTAATTTGCCTTCTCTTTCTCTGTCACCCACTCCAGATTATTTTGTAAAGGGCCTACTTGATCAGACCTGATCTTTTTGCTATTAATTATATTATTATATAAAACTTTTAGTATTATTATAAAATATGTATTTAAATATCTTTTTTTCCCTAAATAGACTTTAACGAGGTAATTTGCTGAAAGTAAATAACTGATATTGCAATCTTTTAAAAGTTTGTGTAAGAATATAGCTCATTTTTAATATGTGTCGCCTATATATTCCTTGACCTCATAGGCAGAGTTGCCCCTCCTCAATACTGTGCAGTGTTACATGACCAGATGGAACTAAGGAAGTGACAGAATGCCAAATAACATAGAGAACTGATCGGTTCCTAGGCAACAGCACAAAAGATATGTAGTAATATGTTGCTGGTGAAGAGACAAGGGAGCATAAGAATTACACATGCAAAGCTATGTGGCTGACATGTTGTCTTCTTGGCTGTTTTATCACCTGTGAATACTGGAACAAAAATAACATAATATAGCAGTCAGCAACTCTTGCCTGGATATGGTCCTTACTGGTATGGGCTCAAACATATTGAATCACTTTGAGCTGTAAACCTGAAATGATTAGATTATATAAGATGCACTTTGTATTTTCAATGAGTTGACAGGCAGTAGCTAATATTAGGAAAGCTGTGCATCATAAACCTTTTGGAATTCTGGTGTATCAGCACTTTCAATCTATATATTTTCTTATGTGGTTATGCATTTAGGCATTGTTCCCCAGTTAACAAGAGTGGCATGTTGCCAACCTTGGCCCAGGTGAAGCCTAAAACATGCATGGTTGCCCAGAAGATTATTACTGCTAACAGGAGTTCAGAGAGAGAAATATCACCGCTCCAGGCAGGCCAATCAGGAACAAAACTCTCCTCTGGGCTGGAAGACTCAGGTGCTGGCAATGCTTATAGCAATGAGGTTTGAAAAAAGTCCTGAACAGCCGCACTCAAAAATGATTTTCGCCTTTATGTAGTAAAAAATCAACAAAAATACATGCCACAGCAGAGCGGACAGAAGAGCTGACGCGTTTCACACTACAAACAGTGCTTAATCATAGCTAACAAGAGTTCACAAAGACCGGCTTCAATTATAAGGACTGAAACATGCATTCTGGAACTACTCTGGCCTATCCATCCATTCTGCTAGTTACTAAAACTACAAGCATTTAAAATCAGTTTGAAGTCACCGACACATGTCTTTTTGCTCAAAACTCTGAAGGACTCACAAAGTATTAGGCCATTGGTAAAGTTTTACTATAGGTAAAGATGGGGACCTTTTGTGTAACTGAATCTTGTTACATCTTGAGTCATAGAAAAACAACATTCCACCCCAGTTAATCTGGGCATTTAGGCATAGTATCCCTGTGCTTGTTAAAGATCCTCAGGAGTGTAATGTTATTACAGTATTATGGATTCAATTTGATGACATCATTTGGAATCAACACATGCCAAGTATGATGTACATAACACAATACTGGAAATCATGTCCAGCTCAAAAAAAAAAAATAGGAAGGACATTACTACATTATAGTGTATGTGTTTATTCTTTTCATAGGAATATAAAAAAAAGAGACTAACCAATAAGCGAGTAGTTAGATACAGATTTCCCACAATTATTTATGAAAAATATTTTGTTGGTTTGTACTTAGGATCGCATTGTTTTGTAATATAATAATGGGGCAAGGCATTTTTTTGCCATTTAAATCTAGATGTATATTTTAAAGCCAAAACTTTTGTCCTTTGCTATAGCTTCTTTAAAATTCCCTGTATGCTTTTCAGATTTTTGAGTTGTAAGAGCTCTTTAATGTATTGTTCAGGCTATAAAATAGTGCTGTAACATAAAAGATTCTGATCACGATGTTCAGAAAGTATATCCTCTAAGCATTGTCCAGTTGCCGTTAAATGCTGTGGTTGACACATATATAAAGCTGTGCACTTCTAAATGAAAACATTCCCATGATTTACTGATGTGTTTGAAAAATCAGTAATACACAATGGATTGATGCTATTAGAATCTATCTTTGAAATCCTCTTGATTCTAAATCTTTGTTTGCAAACCAATAGATTTGGAAGTGATGACATCTACATCAGGTACAATATCCACATTTGCTAATATCTGAAGGTTCAACTTGCACCTGTCATAAACAATCAAGAATTCATCACCTGATACTAAAGTGTCTATGACGTATCACCTGTCTTTGGAACTGGACTGGTATTACATACAATGGTACAGAAAGGATGAAAAAGCAGCAAATAAATAAATCAAAAAATAGATATATAGAATAATGTAATTATCTGCACTATTCAGTAAAAATAAGAGCAGCCAGCAAAGTTTGTTGATAACATACAAAGTAATCATCCTACAGAGGATAGCCTAGTTCCCTACCACTGTAGGGTTCATTTCCTAAAACTGGAAAGTGCACAATCTGGTGCAGCTCTGCATAGAAACCAATCAGCTTCCATTTTTTTTTGTTAAGGATTTATTGAACGAGCTGAAGTTGGAAGCTGATTGGCTACCATGCACAGCTGTATCAGATTTTGCGCTCTCCAGTTTTAGTAGATCAACCTCCGTATGTCTGCCTTTGCAACTTGGAATGCTCAATGGGTATTCCATTACCCACCCCCAGTGTTGTCCCAATAAACAGTGCTATTGGTGGGGCATAATGGCTTTTGGCAGTGCTTCTAAGCATATATGCTTTAAACTGATATGGGTATGTCTGAGTTTTCCTTGCAGATATTATAAAATGATCAATATAATAATAATATGGAAAAACAGACAGTTATATTTAAAATGTGAGGGAAATGAGGGTACCATTGTAATTATTTTTGAAATGTAACTTGCTCTGCCAGAGGCTATGAGGCTATGTTCTCCAAAGAACATTACATGGGTTCTTGCTGTCAGGTATTGTAGTATAAAATAAACATGTAAAGCTGTAGTTAACAACATGGTGCAAAGGGCAATATTAATCAAATCATAGCTCACATAGGCTTTTGTGGGTTACAACAAATCTGGTTTTAATGGAGCATTTTGCCACTGAATCAACACTATTATATGTTCTTTCCCCAACTAGTCTATCGTTGTAACATATAAAAAAAAAAAAGATGTTGCATTTTATTTATTTAAACTATATTTTATAATGAATGTGACATTCCATTTGCCTATTACCAGCTAGTGTCACTAAAATGTCTCTTATTTACTAGTGAATATTTAATATACCAGCATCGTTTTTAGCTGCAGCTAGAGAAACATGAAAATTTAATATCATCCGGTTTCATCAAGTTTTTTTTAGGCCGGCAATGTGGAATGCTGGACAACTAAAAAAGGCATCCCAAAAAGACAAGTTGGTTACAAACTGCTAGAATAACACCTTGTACTCAAACACTGCCAAATGGCACTGTCATTCTTTAAACCATTCTCACAAAAGCACTTGCATGATTATCATTCAAAATTTTATTATTACAGATATATTAGGTTTTCTATTAGTAATGATAATTATCTCTGGCATATAGCCTTTTAATTTATATTTATTGTCCATGTTCATGTATTTTCAGAATGCAAGCTGCTTAATTTACATTATGTGTAATAAAATTAGCTACTTGAATACATTTAATCAAAGTGCATACTGTTCTTTACCTACTGTAGACACCAATTAAATTCCATGCCGAAATGCCATCGCAGTATATTGTGCTACACTAGGTAGTTACTGACATTACCGATTTTAATTGGTACTAAACTTGTGAAAAAGTAAGCTTGATTACTGTTAATACACTTTTATAGATTATTGTGTGTAGTTCTTCTAAAGCAATGGACTAACATCCCGCATTATGCTGTTACATATAACAATTGGCACAAAATGTATTTTGCCAATAGTAACCAAATTCATAGTAGTCATCACTTCAAAAAGCAGTTGAATTGGTTTTATCAATCAGACAAATTCTGGCTGTCATTTTACTGCTGCAGGTTATGAAATAAAAATAAGAAAATGATGTCAATGGGCAACAATGTGCAGCACTGTTTTTGTTCTATTTTCACATCCATCGCTGGATTTTGCAGCCACTTACATAAAGTACTGAATCTCAAATGTAACTTTTCTAGCTGCACCATAATGAGATTAGGCCTAGACTGGCAAAGCAGTAAGGTTTCCCAACCTAAATTCCAAGTTATAATTGTATTTATTAAACTTTATGAGTATTATTGTCATCCTAGTGTGCCAACACTACATTTTCTGTTTATATATTAGATGTACTTGACAAAGAAGGCAAGAGGAGAAGACATGATATAACTTGCTTTGGTTGGTTTACTAAATGAGTAGACTAGAGCATGTTCACTTTGCAGGGGAATTTTCACTTAGCTTAATGAACACTGTGAAAATTTGCTTTGTAAAGTATACCTAATCACGTGTAGGAGAAATAAAAAAGACAGTAGTTACAAATGATTGGATGATGGAAGTCAGCAGAGCTGGACTTTATTCACAAAGATTAGGAAAACAAACTCATCTATTTATGTGTACAACCTATATGACTTTAGTAAATTAACCTCAACATGTTTGTAAAGCCAAAAATTTTTTTGGGATAAAATATAGAAAAGGCGATAGAACCCCTTATCAGGTGTTATTGCCTCTAGTACAGAAATTGATGGGAAACCCAACGATACCTAATTTGTCACGAAAACAGAAGGGAATTCCCCTCTCTTTAAACAGATTTTCTTTTACCATCTGCTGTGTCTCCGGAATAGAAAGTGAAGTGAAACCTTTCCCACCGGCCAAAATATAAAATAAAAAAAATAAGACAGGGTCTTATTACCTCTTGCCTACTCAATCCAAAACTTAACATAATGCCTTGGCTTTACATACATGCTTTACTTTCTATTCCACAAACTGTGGAAGACTGACTGAAACTTATTAATAAAAATAGCTAATTTGCTAAACACCACAATGTTCCTGATGATGAGTTGATTGACTGGATAGGACAACAGCTTTTCTATGTTCAGGTTTGAATTGACACTGTGGTTAGTGAAGTTAGTAGTTAGCTTGGCTTGGAATTATTCATTTATGTCTGTTTACCAAATAAAGTAACCAGAATCAGGGAGTATCACCAAGATTTCTGATCCATAGGCATTTACACGCATGCCCTGCTGATGTAAGAGTGCCTTTTAATGGAACATATGTTATTGTAAGGATTGTTTGGTGGTTGCCTCATCAGACCATCCATCCTTAAGTGGAATTATAGGCAAAATAAAAAATTAAATTTATGATGCAGGCATTTAATTTTTTTCTTAGTCCTCCTTGTAACATAGATTTATTACTGTTGATCCTGCCAGTAAATCTGATATTTTCCCACTAACATCAGAGACAGGATGGGGCTGACATATATAGGTGAGGATTGAAGAACAGTGCAGGGGTGGGTTTTCTTACTGTTGACACTGTACTGTGTTGGTACTTGGCTGGTGGGCAGTAGGCATTGTTTACTCTCACACACCATCTGGCCAGTAAGTGAGACACAGCTGGTAACTGCAGCCTGTGTTTACACTCTGTGATGCTTACACTCTCACAGCGATCATGTGGTACACAGCCACTCTCACTGGCTCCGCACTTTTTGTTGGTGATCTGCTGTGTCCAATCACAGGTGTGCATTTCCCTGAGGATGCACAGTATATCCTCCCAGAGCAATGTAAGAGAGAACCAGGCACAGTGGGCAGTCCACAAGAGGTTAAAGAGAGCTAAATGTTAACTTTCGGCAACAACAAATGCACACATTGTGAAGCCATGGGAGAGCATCCCTTTACTTTGTTGCTTTCCATTACCTCTATGTTAGCTTAGAAAACTGATCTTGGTTATGCTTAGACAAAGAAAAGGCCTTTCACTAAAGGTGAAATCAAATGGAAGAAATATAATACTTCCAAAATGAATTGCGCATTTACATTCATAATAGAAAAACTATTAAAAATGCAGAATGGGTTAAGGTTTTCCAGCACACTTGTATAGAAAATGTTTCCTGATTTCTCATTTGTCTGTCCTGAAAGAGATTCAGCAATGGGAATAAGCACAATGCAAAAATCATTACACATTGAAGCAGGTTTGTTTCCATTTGTTGTACTCTCTAATCGTTTCTTTTGAAGTTTAAAATGAATGCATCTGTCATCTGCATAATCTTAAAGAGACTGTCCAAAAATCATGTAGGTCTGGATGCTGTAATCCATCCAAAAGAAAATTAGTGCTTTGCTGCTTTGGAGGAGGCAGCAATGAAGGAAAGAGCTTAAATCTAAGGTTGTGCTAACAAAGGATGTGTTTCAAACACCGGTTTACCTAAGCAGTGAAAGCCTTTGCTAACTGTCAACACCTCCGTCATGCTTGCTTCAGTTCCAGATAGCAGCTCTCAACCCCTCCAGAGTACCAATCACTCAAAATCATATAGTCTTTTCCTTAACACAATTCTCAGTTCTCATGAAAATTGACATTATTATGTTGAGCAGAGCTGCACTGTGAGTAAAATGTAATGCTATGCTCCTTTAGCTTTTGCATAAAAAGGGCACACAGTGTGACTAATTTGAAGGAAAAAGATAAGTTAAATATCTAGTGTCTGGACAATAGAAAAAAATGCTTTGTTCAGCCAGTGGAAGTGAAGAGAAAATGTAGTACCTGGTATTCAGTAGCATGTGCTTGGTGATTGGCCCAGCTCTTCCACATGGCGTCAGACAGAGTCATTGGTCCAGTTTAAACCCCAACTGAAGCAACTCTGGCTCTCACATCTTTACTCTGCTTAGCTGAACAGCACAGTAAGGAGCGAAGGACAAACCCGCATGTGCATCTGGGAGAGGGGGCAATAAAGTTAACCTGTTGCTTTGCCCAACACTACGTAGAGGGTTCTTTACTGTAAGAGCTGCAAGGATGTGGAATTCCCTTCCACAGGCGGTGGTTTCAGCGGGGGGGGGGGTGCATCGATAGTTTAAAAAAACTGTTAGATAAGCACCTGAACGACCGCAACATACGGGGATATACAAGATAATACTGACATATAATCACACACATAGGTTGGACTTGATAGACTTGTGTCTTTTTTCGACTTCACCTACTATTTAACTATTTGCAAAACACAGATTCTTTTTAAGACCACAGTTTCTAAAACTAGAATACACTTACAGTATGTTGTTTAAGTAAAATTGTCAAATTTGTCTCTCTGCCATGCCAGATGTACCCATGTGATGTCTCATGCACAGTTTTGCCCTCAAAGGCATCATCATTGCTTTCTGTTATAAGAAAACCCCTAAGTAACTTAGTTTTTGGGGTGCTCTCTTTACAGGAACACCCATTCATATAGACGTGGAAACAAGTATCCCTCCAGCTGATGATGTGCAGGCAGTAATTTCACCTCTTTATGGCAGAGGCAGTTAACCACTTGCCTACCAGCCGCTGCAGTTGTACTGCGGCAGAATGGCACTGCTGGGCGAAACAACGTTATGTAACGTCACTTCGCCCTGTGGCCACTAGGGGGCGCGCACGCACCCCTTGCTCACCCTCGAGCCGATGCGAGTGCCCAGCGGTCTCGATCACCGCCGGACTCCCATGATCGCTGCTAAGACATGGACAACCGGGATCTGTGTAAACACACAGTTTCCGGTTCTCTGAGGGGAGAACAGACAGATTGTCTGTTCATACAGAGTATGAACAGACGATCTGTAATCTTCCCTGCACATCCCCCACCCCCCTTCAGTTAGAACACAAACTAGGACACACTTAACCCCTTCACTGCCCCCTAGTGTTAACCCCTTCACTGCCAGTGACATTTTTACAGTAATCGATGTTTCTAGCGCAAAAAATAAAAACCGCAGAAGTGATCAAATACCACCAAAGGAAAGCTCTATTTGTGGGAAAAAAAGGACTTCAATTTTGTTTGGGTGTAACATCACATGACCGCGCAATTGTCAGTTAAAGCGACGCAGTGCCGAATTAGCAAAAAGTGCCCTGGTCAGGAAGGGGGTAAAATCTTCCGGCTGAAGCGGTTAATGAGAGATTATAAGACCCGCACCTCTAAACATTTGGCATCTCAGCATCCTCTTATACTTGCATTTCAACAGTTGATGGTGAACAGGAGCTTAATGGGGCCACACTTTAACATAGTTAAAGCTGAACTCCTGGCAAACAGCCACATACATATATGAGAACTAATTTGCCTACTACAAGATTTGTCAATTTGTCAAACCAGTCATGAAATTTACCTTGCTTATTCTCTACTGCAGTTAACCAATGCAGCTTGAACACCTCTTTACCCCAACTTGTGATTTGGCAATAATGCAATAGCAGCAGCTTATTAATGAAGTCCCTTGTCAGCATATGGTATATACATGCATACAACAAGGGCTGATTGACTCCTAGTGTTGACCTTTCCTCACCAGTCTACTGGCCTCTACTGTACAGGAGATATCAGGAGGCTAATTTTAAGACAGATTATCACTTATACTTTTTGAATGTTTACATACATTTGCAGATTTTTTTTTGTGTGAATACGTAAGGGTGTTTTTTTTTTAATCTACCAGAAGCTTGCCTCTGAGTGTGTTCTGTTTAGTATTACTGCCCCCCCCCTCCTTTAAACAGTTTTTAGTAAATCTTACAGTTGACATAAATGGAAGGAGGGGTATAGAGGAACATTAGCAGCTGTTCATGTAAGACATATGGAGTAATGCTTATAGCACTCATTTTAATTCTTTCACTAATTTTCACTTAAAATGTTTCAATGCCAAATGCAATAGATGATATGGGAAAGCCCTTAGTATATGGTCAGGGTATCTCACTGATATTTAAAGAACAACTAGTGTCTGTTACTGTAAATAATTTCATGCACAAGCCTCAGCTGTTTTCTGTGCAGAGCTATTGTTATTCAGCACTGACTATCTGCATCAAAAATAGCTCCATGGTCTTGCTAACAGACAAAAATAAAATGCCATTACAGCAGTGTGCAATGACTTGTTCTAGATCAAGATTTATTTTTATGTGACATGGTTGCATTTCTTCCAGAGGAATAAAGCTTTAGTGCCCATTGGAATTAACCAACTCTAAAAAAAAAACTTAAAGTATTTTATTTGTGATAACTAAAACAACCATTGTAAGGGAATGTATTTATATGTGAACATACAACTCCAGTACAATAACCTTAACCAAAGCATGTAGGCTTTTTCAGACATATCTTTCTTGGCAATGTATCAAGATGTGGAGACTAGAATGAAGCTTCTGGCATGTCGTGTCTCAGAAAATGTCAAGTAAGCAATTCTTCTCCACTACATTTGAATTAAGAAACGATTTATGCCTTCAAGCACTTAGAAGATAGTATAAGACCATCATTTGTTTAATAATAAACTTCTAAACATCTGTTTTGGGAGGAATTAGGGCTGTTGATTGCTGATTACACTACCTTTGCTTTGAGGGAATTTCTTAAAAAATGTTGCAGCTTGTGATCTGGTTAGAGCATTTAGCACATATGCTACATTGACTGGATGAATGGATGGTTGCAGCACATAAGTTACTTTAGATGTGAGATTAAGAGATAGCAAATGAACATAGTTCAGCATGTATTACACACTATTTATTATCTTACTAATTGGGTGCATACCCAGCAGTTAAAAACGGTCATATACTGTACTCTAGGGATGAGCCTGATGTTCAAGTCGAACGTAAGTTCGACTCAAACATCGGGTTTTCGCGAACAATTTGGGGTGTTCACGGCAAATTTGAAAGCCGCGGAACACCCTTTAAAAGTCTGTGGGAGAAATCAAAAGTGTTAAATTTGAAGGCTTATATGCATGGTATTGTCATAAAAAGTGTTTGGAGACCTGGGTCCTGCCCCAGGGGACATGTATCAATGCAAAAAAAAGTTTTAAAAACGGCCATTTTTTCGGGAGCAGTGATTTTAATAATGCTTAAAGTGAAACAATAAAAGTGAAATATTCCTTTAAATTTCGTACCTGGGGGTGTCTATAGTATGCCTGTAAAGTGGCGCATTTTTCCCATGTTTAGAATAGTCCCTGCACAAAATGACATTTCTAACGGAAAAAAAGTAATTTAAAAGTACTCGCAGCTATAATGAATTGTCGGTCCCAGCAATACAGATAAAAGAAGTCATTGAAAAAAATGGCATGGGATTCCCCAGGCAAGGATTGTGGGGGTGAGGCCCTTGTTCCCATCAACATGGGGACAAGGTGCACCCTCCCCATGTTGAGGGCATGTGGCCTAGTACGGTTCAGGAGGGGGAGGCGCTCTCTCACCCCCCCTCTTTTCCTGCGGCCTGCCAGGTTGCGTGCTCGGATAAGGGTCTGGTATGTATTTTTGGGGGGACCCCAACGCCATTTTTTTTTTAAATTTTGGTGCGGGGTTCCCCTTAATATCCATACCAGACCTGAAGGGCCTGGTATAGAATTTAGGGGGACCCCCACGCAATGTTTTTTTTAAATTTTGGTTCTGGGTTCCCCTTAATATTCATACCAGACCCAAATGGCCTGGTAATGGACTGGGGGGAATCCCATGCCATTTTTTTCAATGACTTCTTTTATCTGTATTGCCGGGACTGACAATTCATTATAGCCGTGAGTACTTTTAACCACATGCCGACCGGGCCATAGCCAAAAGACGGCTACAGCGCGGTCGGCTTATTCTGGGTGGGCGTCCATGGAAGTCCTCACAGAATCGCGCTCCCGCGCGCCCCCTGGGGCACACACCGGGGAACATCCGTGACCTGGTGCATCACAGATCACGGTAAATTGCCTCTGATAGCGGCCACTTGTAAACAAATCGGCGTCATGTCATGACGCCGGTTCCTCCCTCCCCTCTCTGTACTGATTGGTACAGTGTGAGAGGAGAGAGGGAGAAATCATTTGCAGCGCTGTGGGCACTACAGATCCAGCCCACAGCGCTGCTCAGTGCCCATACTATGGCAATACTCTGCAATACTATGGCAATACTCTGCAATATTAACAAAAAGAATACTCTGCAATACTATGGTGATACTCTGCAATACTAAGGCAATACTCTGCAATACTCTGCAATACTATGGCAATACTCTGCAATACTCTTCAATACCATGGCAATACTCTACAATACTATGGCAATACTCTGCAATACTCTGCAATACTATGGCAATACTCTGCAATACTATGGCAATACTCTGCAATACTATGGCAATACTCTGGCAATACTCTGCAATACTATGGCAATACTATGCAATATTCTGCAATACTATGGCAATACTCTGCAACACTCTGCCAATACTCTGCCAATACTCTGCCAATACTCGCCAATACTCGCCAATACTCTGCCAATACATTTTAACAGAAACAAAGAATTTTTTTATTTTTTTTTACCAAATTTTCAGTCTTTTTTTATTTATAACACAAAAAACCCAGCGGTGATTAAATACCACCAAAAGAAAGCTCTATTTGTGTGAAAAAAGGACGAATATTTCAAATGTGTACAGTGTTGCATGACTGACTAATTGTCATTCAAAGTGTGAGAGCACAGAAAGCTGAAAATTGGTCTGGTTAAGAAGGGAGTTTAAAGCGGAGTTCCACCCAAATTTTGAACAATATCTGTATGTATTCTCTTCCTTGCCTAGATGCTGACATGCCGTTTAAAAAAATTTAAATCGCCGTAATTACCTTTTATTTTTCTATTCTTCTTTGCACTTCCTGGTTCTCCTCCCGTGGGAGTAGGCGTGTTTCTAGCCTCTCCCAGACTCCTGGGAGCTAGTCTCAGGCTTCCCAGGATGCCACTGAGCATGTGCGGGAACGAGCAGTGAATGCTGGGAGCACAGCATTCACCACATCCAGGAAATAAATGCTTGTGGGCTTCAAATGCCCACAATGAAGATGGAAACTGCCTGCAGTGAATAATATAAGTTATTCTTTCCGACGAAATCTGACACAGGCGGACATATTACACACAATATGTGAGTATGTAATGCTGAGAAGAAAAGTTTGTGAATGAACTCAAAAAAAAAAAAAGGATAGATAGGTGGACCCCCGCTTTAAGTGCCCAGTGGTCAAGTGGTTAAATAACTTTTTTCCGTTAGAAATGTCATTTTGTGCAGGGACTGTTCTAAACACGGGAAAAATGCACCACTTTACAGGCATACTATAGACACCCCCCAGGTATGAAATTTAAAGGAATATTTCACTTTTATTGTTTCACTTTAAGCATTATTAAAATGACTGCTTCCGAAAAACGTCCGTTTTTAAAACTTTTTTTTGCATTGATACATGTCCCCTGGGGCAGGACCCAGCTCTCCAAACACTTTTTATGACAATAACTTGCATATAAACCATTAGAATGAGCACTTTTGCTTATTCATGTTCGTGTCCCATAGACTTTAATGGTGTTCGAACAAATATTTTGCCTGTTCGCATGTTCTGCTGCGAACCGAACCGGGGGTGTTCGGCTCATCCCTACTGTACTATACTGTACTGTATTATAAAGCATAACAAAAGAATGACCAAATGATACGTTTCTTGAATGTGACCTGAACTTCCTAGAATCGTACCTAAGCTTCCCCGTGCATGGGACAGAAGCATTACATATAAAAGAATTTAAAGTAAAGCAAACTTCACCCTTTATTTGGATCAATTGCTGGTTTACTCTGGTAAGCTGGTAAAAGTCCCGTTGGACATTACAACATGTGAAAGGTTAAAAAGGAGACCAGCATCAGCTATACACTTGATTATAAGTTTACAAAACTTCCCCCTTACCTGTTAATTATCTATAAAACAGTGAAATTGTGATCACACTCATTTTTTTATTGATTACATGGAGTAATTAACCAAATTAGAGTGTGGAAACCTGACCATGGGAATTTCTCATGATCCCAAGGTCCAGTACTACTGTACTGCTTATTTGCTCATCTATACTCATGTGCCATTTTTACCTTATGTTTCTATAAGAGCCCTAGTGTTTGGAGAGTTCAGGGAAACTCTGTGTTCTGCCACTGATTGGAGAATGTCTCCTGGAGGAGATTGATGTGTGTAGCATACTTCTCTTGGTCAATCAGGAATTTGCATGTTGCATATAAATGGAAACTACTGACATGCGTCTGATGGTTTAGATGTGGTTTAGAGTGGAGAGGATTCAGTGACATGTTTTTTTTGTTCTGTGGCAAAGCCTGTGATGATTGCACTTCTAGCCTCCCCCTGCACAGAGATTGTCCAGCTTTCCAGCAGACTGTCATGAAGCTTTATCTAATGAGCTAATGGGCTGTTGGCTTAGGAGATATCGCACTAATGGATGTAATTACTGATGCCTGGATGGTGCCAGAAATGCAGAAATTGGAGGGTTTTTTTAACCCAACTTTTTGGAAAGTTTTTAAATGGTGTCTGGTTTTTGCAAGCTCTGACTTGAAGGCTAAGTACACATTTTTTTCTAAATTCCAGCATTCCCATGTACTAATATGCCATTAATGTACCAGTAATGTATTTGTTGCAGAAATGAGAAAGCTTTCTCTATAATCTCGGGCAGGCATAACCTCAGCCTCCAGTTTCTTTTATAGAAAACTCCTCCATTACTTCCTGGTATGCATCCTTTAGGGTGAGAAAACTGTTAGTGGTGTCAAGGAACTACTTAATCGGCTGACCTCATTAAAACCCTGCATTTGCCTCCCCCTCCCAGAGATTGTACCTGACCACCTTTGTAGTTTCATGATTTTCCAATGCAATCATTGTCAGTGGGCACCAATCTCCCTCTGCTGATTGATCATTATTTACCTTACCTCATTGCACAGACTGTGTGCAGATGAACGATCACATAACGTCCTACGTGGAGCAGAGCTGTAGTATTGAAAACAGGAGACGTGTGTCACCATACACTATGCAATCTAACTGTACAATCTCCTTTAGGTCTATAATCAACTATGTACTGCAAGGGCCTGCCTGATTGGTTATAGAGTGATTTGATAGGTGCTTCCTCCTAATATATAGTTTTGGTAAATCTGAAGCATTTTGTATAGTGTGTGGCTACCTTTGTAGGCTTAAAATTAACTAGTCTTGCTTTTGGTGCCATTGTCCAATAATGGCACCCAAATGCAAAAGCAAATATGCATGTTTCTGCCTGCAAAAAATGTGCAACAAACATGGAAAATGTGCAAACAGGGTGCAAACTGCAACACACCAAAATGCCCCATGAGCTACTTTGCTGTATTTATCGCTTGTGGGACAGCCCTATACATCTCACAGGAAAAATTTGCCCCAAAATAAGTGCTCCCACTACTCTAGATGCAAATGAGGCCTGAAAATTAAATTGATGTGTTTAAACACGAACGATGAGAACTGAGTTTCTCCATTCACTCCCTTCCATGTATTTGTATAAAGCTGGCCATACACTATGCAATTTGACAGTCTCTGTACAATTTATTTTAGATGTGCCAAAACTATGGAATAGGAAGACCCACCTGAGCAAGCCATTCAATTTGTATCAAATCACACAGGCCTTTGCACTACTTAGTTGATGGTAAATCTAAAGGAGATTATACAATCAGATTTTAAAATGTATGGTCAGGTTAAAAGAAGAAGTTAGAAAGTGGGCGGATATAAAAAAGAAGTGGTAAAGTAATTAGAGAGGAGTGACGTAGAGAGGTAAACACGCCCTATTCTGTGTTGCAGTAAGGCAGTGCATGAAGGGATATGACGTGCAGGCTGAAGATAAGGTGCAGGCTGAAGGCTGCCAAGGACTAGATGAGCGATAGAGCAGATTGGGATGGCTGGGGTAGAAGACATTAGAAAAGGCTTCTATCTATTATAAAAAGTGAAATTAAAAGGTGAACATAGCCTTCAATTATATTTACAATTGCTGATTACCAATTTTGAGGTTTGTAGGGCATCATGGTTAATTACAGACCCCTGCTTGATTGAGCTGAGGTGACGAAATTTACAATAGATTGTTTTCTTTGTGAACTGAGAATTTGATTTCTAAATATGAAATTTTGATTATGAGGCCCCATTCCCTAGACCTTATTACCATCGGAAGGCCTGGCAGCCCTGTAGATGCCTCTCCTGGCCGAAAAGGCTCTACAAGCCAAGGGCCACTTTGGGAATACCAGGCATTGTTGTTAGCGCTCTGACACTGTGTGCAAGGTAAGGAATGAATGCTACTGGCATGGCAGCTTGTGTAGACATTTAGCATAGTTCTGCTACCTTGTATAATGTTTTTCCTGTCCTGTTCCTGTAAAATAATCTGTGTAAGTGAGAGAGTTCAGGGTGCAATTGGGAGAGTGACAAATAGGGGAGATATGTGAGATATATGGGCATGTCACCAAATGTTACAAAGACTTGAAGTCAGCCAACATGTACAAGATGGTAATATCTTGTAGCGTATCTTGAAGCATCTCGATGAACACGCTGCTACATGGAAAAGAGGCCTTTATACATGAAAGGGACCCTTTCTCTCATGGCTAAAGGCTTTTCTCCCCAAAGTAAAGTTTTTGAGAAGCTTATAGAACCAGAATAGGAGTAGGTGAGATAATGCCATGCTGCCTGAACACAGGAGTTAGAATAAATAAAACCAATGGGGCCTTCCCCTTTCAAAATGAAGGCTGAGCTAAAGGAATTAGTGTGGCATCCTGAGTCAGTGCACCTGATGTATATAAACTATAGCGTGTGTGTATGAATTCAGGTCAGGTAGCCCGATTTGTTTGGGATCCAGGGTTTCAAATGAGGTTTTATAAAAGCAAGAATCTTATTAGCTCTTAAAAGCAAAGGAATATTGGTAAAAATTTTTGCCATGCTTTCATAAATTCAGACTAACGTTACTAGGTCATAAAAATCAAGTCTGGAAAAAAAAAATAGCTTGGCTTACTGTGCTATTTATATAAATGATTTGCTGTGTGTCTAGAGAGAAGTGACTGCACCTTTAAAGAACTTAATTTCCCCCTCGTAAACACTCTTTGAACCTGTGAATTCATCCCTTACCTGGAGCTAATTCCAGTGCTTCAATAGAACACAGATTGAAAAGTTGCATTTGAAGCATGGAATCTAAAGCAGCAGCTGTCTGCATCTTTTCACCGAGTAAATTAAATCCAGTTGTCTTTAAAATCACAAGATCCAATAAAAGAACTGTTCTGTGCCATCCTCAGATTATACAAAAACTGTTGTTATAAAGAATGACAAGCTGATTAAGAGTCATTTTCTGCAGGGTGGGGGGACAGAAGAGAGGAATGAGAGCACAGAATATTGGGCTGTCTGGATGCTCCAGTTTTGGTGGCTGTGCTTTAGTAATTACATTCTGATAAACAGATGAACAAACATTCTCCAGGGGCAAGAGGGTTCAGTCTATGAACCCCAAGTACTCACACGTAGTAACAATGAGAAAAACACACTCTTCAGAATGCAAGTAGGCAGTCGGTGAACAAATAAAGTGAATGTTGAATTGATTCAGCTGTATAGATCTATGCACTTTGTGCATATTAAATGTGCACGAGCCAATTGGATGCTCAGCTAACAAAAGCGTGTGTTTCTTTGAAATGTGAGTTGGTGTGCATCTCAGAGGAGTAAAACCTACTGCATCATTGTATAAATATTCAGAGCCATAGGCTAAACTCTACAGCAAGTCCCATTTCAATATTGGAGAAGGCTACGTATGTTGTGCTCATTGATGTTATTGTAACAAGGGAAAACCATAGAATATACTTTCACTCTTACAGAACCATACTATTTTAGTATTTATAAATACAGGAGGGGCTTCAAGCATTTATGTCTTCATTGGTAAAGTTGAACTCCAGGCAGACAGCTAAATAGAAAGATAGAAGCCATATATGGGAGCTGTTTTACCAGCCAAAGGATGTATATGTCTGTCCATCCAGCTCTGAGATTTACAGAACTCTCCCACACAGTACAGCCCTGTCTGGCAGGGCAGAAGGTCTGATTTTCCCAGATGTAGTTAAGTAACAGTTACAGGTCTTGTCCCTTCCCTAGTCTGTGAGTAGACAGTAAAAGAAGAGACAGAACACTGATGAGCTTATCTCTCTGTCCCTCTGCTCTCTCTTCCTATCTGCTTAAACCCTATCTGCACATGAGCTATGCAGCATCATTGACTGTCTTCTTGTGCTGCTTCTTCCCCTGCCAGTCTAGGCTCTGCTGTACAGGGACTGCAAAAGGCTGATACCAAGTCAGATTCAGATACTTACCTTGCTTACATTTAAAGGAGAAGTATGGGTTGTTTTTTTTTTGTCGATTCATACTTACCTAGGTGGATGCAGCATCAGACCGATGCTGCATCTGTACCCCGCCGCCTCTATACTGAGAACCGAGCCACCAAACATCGCCTATGGATCGGTTCTCTCACCTCCTCGAGCGGAGAGCTGCTGCCTGTCAGTCAGCATCTCTGCTTCTCACTCACTGGAGTGCTGAGCTGTGGAGGGGTGGGGAGAGGCCGTCTCAGTGGCTTGCTGAAAGGCTGAGACTGCCATCAGTCCAGGCACCTGGCGAATCCAGACTTCCTAAGTCGGGATGACACGCTGTCTGGACTGATTCCAGTGATGTCAGCGGAGTGCAGACTTCAGACGACTCTCCGCTTCAAAGGAGAAAAACGCATTGCACTCCTGTGACTCTTAGGAGAAGCACAGCCTAAAACGTTCAAGCTGGACTTCTTCTTTGACCACTTCAGGACCAGTGACGTACCCATACACCGCTGGACTTTGGATGATTATACTGGGACAATGCCTGCAGCCGCAGGCATCAGCCCGGTACTACTTTTTTGGGCCGGCGGTCAACTCTCTTGTAAAAGCAATCCTAGGGGTTAACTAGCCGCTTGACTGCTTTTATAAGTTGTGGGAGGGGACCTCCCCCCACCTTCTGCGACTTGCTCGGGCTCTCCCATCCCACTGGGATTGGCTTAAATCGGCTCTCCGCTATGGTAACCTGGAAGCGATGACCTGACATCACTTCCAGTTTACCCAGATGTCAACAGCACCATTTTTAATACCGATTGTAGTGTTTTGAATGTTTTTAAGGGTAGAGGAGGGATTTGGGTTCTTATAGATCCCAGATCTCTCCATAAAGAGTACCTGCCACATGCCTATTGCTGTCACAAGGGATGTTTACATTCCTTTCGACAGCAATAAAAGTGATAAAAAAAGTAAAGTAATAGTGCAAAAAATATAAATTATTAATTAAAAGAAAATGTATTAAATTATTAAAGTGCCTCCCTCCCTGCAAACAGCGATCGTGCCACACATGTGAGGTATCAGCTACCATGATCTGAACGTCAGATCATGGGGAGTAATTCTAACATTAGACCTCCTCTGTTAATCTAAAGTGGTAATGTGTACCACTTGTGCACAAACTTGCACAATTTTAAATTGTGACATGTTTGGTATCTATTTACCCAGCATAACACCATCTTTTATATTTTACATTTATATCTTAAACAATTTTTAAGAGTATTGTTTTTGCACATTAAATACAAACAAAATGTAAAGTTTATGAATGTTAACCACTTGCCGACTGCAATACGTATTTACTGTATATATGTTGCAGATTGCAAGTAGTTTACCAGGATTATGGCTGAAGATATATGCCATAATCCCTGTACTGTTTTTCGCAGGCTGACAGCTGGCTTCCTCATGAAATCATTCCGAGTGGTTCATGACATCACTTCCGGTCCAGGTTTAAAGTAGTTTTTTTTTTTTTTAAAAAGCAAAAGATCAAAAATGCTTTTTTTTTTTTTTTGGATCTTTTGCTTTTAAAGGCAAATAAGAGATTTGGGGTCTTTTGACCTCAGAGCTCTTCATAAAGAGCATCTGTCATCCTTATTTCTATTACAAAGCAGGTTTACATTCCTTTTAATAGAAATAAAAGTGATAAAACAAAAAAAAAGAATTTAATGGACAGTGTAAAAAAAAAAAAAAAAAATGAAGTCATGCACGCATATGTAAACGGTGTTCACACCACACATGTGAGGTATTGCTGCGAACATTAGCGCAAGATCAATAATTCTAGTGCTAAACCTCCTCTGTAACTCTAAACAGGTAACCTGTAAAGGTGTTAAAAGCACCCCTATGGAGATTTTTAATTACCGTAGTTTGTCGCCATTCAACAAGTGTGCAAAATTTTAAAATGTGACATGTCAGGTATCTACTTACTCAGCATAACATCATCTTACACATTTTACAAATTGGGTTAAATATTGTGTTTCTTTTTTTTTTTATTATTCATTAAAGTGTCTTTTTTTTTTTAAAAATTACATTTGCAAAACTGCTGCGCAAATACAGTGACATAAAAAATTGCAATGATCACCATTTTATTCCCTAGGGTCTCTGCTAAAAAAAAAAAAGGATAATGTTTGGGGGTTCTAAGTAATTTTTGAGCAAAAATACTGATTTAAACTTGTAAACAAAAAGTGCCAGAAAAAGCCTGGTCGGTAAGTGGTTTAACCACTTGCCGTCCACTCTATAGCCGAAAGACGGCTACGGCGCGGACTTAATTTGCTGGGAGGGCATCCCTGGATGTCCTCCTGTGCTTGAGCAGCCTGCGTGCCCCCTGCAGGGCGTGCGTGGCGCACTCTGTGATTAGCGAGTCTATGAGACTCACCTGATCAGAGATCGTAGTAAGGGATCGATCCCGACCCCTTACCTTGTGATCAGCTGTCAGCCAATGACAGCTGATCATGTGATGTAAACAGAGCCAGTAATTGGCTATTTTTCCTCCTCACGCTGATAGTGTGAGGAGGAAAAAAAAAGCCAATCACTGGCGGCTGCGAGAGGGACATCGGTCCTGATCGTGGCGGTTACCAGCATCACCTACCAGTGCCCACCAGTGTCACCTACCAGTGCCCACCAGCACCACCTACGAGTGCCCTCAGTGTCACCTATCAGTGCCCTCAGTGTCACCTATCAGTGCCCATCAGTGCATCAGTACCAGTGCTGCCTATCAATACCACCTACCAGTGCCCATCAGTGCCACCTACCAGTTCCCATCTGTGCCACCCATCAGGGCCCATCAGTGTCGTCTTATTGATGCCTATCAGTGCCGTCTTAACAGTGCCCATCAGTGTCGTCTTATCTGTGCCTATCAGTGTTGCCTTATGTGTGCCTATCAGTGTCATCTTATCTGTGGCCATCAGTGCAGCCCATCAGTGCCCATCAGTGCAGCCCATCAGTGCCCATCACTGCAGCCTCACCAACGAATATCATAAAGGAGAAAAATTACCCTTTTGCAAAATTTTATAACAAACTATGAAACTTTTTTTTATTCAAAAATTTCTATCTTTTTTTGTTTGTTTAGCAAAAAATAAAAACCCAAATGGTGATTAAATACCACCAAAAGAAAGCTCCATTTGTGTTAAAAAAAAATGATAAAAATGTCATTTGAGTACAGTGTAGCATGACCACGCAATTGTCATTCAAAGTGTGACAGTGCTGAAAATTGGTCTGGGCAGGAGGGGGGTTTAAGTGCCCAGTAAGCAAGGGGTTAAACACCACCTGAATGTGAACAAGAAACATTGATGCTGCTTTCTTCGGGTTTGCAACATACTGTCAAATAATGCCTTCTGTCATATGACACCTTTCAAATTGCATTGCATAGCACTCAACTCCCCTTTTTGGGAGACAGTTTTTCTTTTGGAACAAGATTCCTTCGCCCTCCTTCTCATTTATTCCACCAATAGAGATCTAATATACAGAATGAATCAGTGGTAATAAAAGTGCTGTTTAACTTCCAAAAGTGTTAATACTGCACTAAACCTCTCAATCTCCAAGTGAAAATGATGGCACTGGTTTTTGTAAAGGAAAAGTGGTTAGAAAATTTTACTGGCTAATTTTTGTGCATAAAGTTCTTTCAAGTCTGCATGCCTGGAGGGGTTGGGCAAGGGTACCTACAGGGTGCTCTGGCAAGGACTGGATTACCTGCAACCTGACCTAAGCACACTTGGCACACCTAATGGAGTTCAACTGGAGATCCATTTGGAGGGATCTCTGTTATGCTAACCCACTTGCTTCAACACTTTAAAGTGGTGTTCCGGCCGAAATTATACTTTTTAAATAAAAATACCCCTATAATACACAAGCTTAATGTATTCTAGTAAAGTTAGTTTGTAAATTAAGGTCCGTTTCGTTAGTTTATAGCAGTAGTTTGTTATTTTATAAACTTACAGCAGGCCGTGGCCATCTTAAGTGTGGGCATCTGAAGCCAGACTGTATTTATTCCTGCATCTCATCCTTGCAGATCTCGCACATGCTCAGTGCAGCACAAGCAGTGTAATAGGTTTCAGGTCAGGTTTCCATAGCAACGGCAGTGTCAGAGGAAGTTTCCGCCCCTTCCCAGAAGGCATTGCAAACAGGAAATGATGCGATGGGCCACGGCCAGGGAGGAGGAAGTGAAAAATGAATACAGCAGATATACAGTAGGTGCTGAGAAAAAAAAAATATCCAATTCGTTTACAGTGCACAGTTTAGTGAGGGATGCTGAAGAGTTGTAAAAGTGGGTGGAACTCCACTTTAAGTGTCTAACCCAGAACAAGTTTGCAGATAAAAAACTCCTGACTTTTTTTTCACTTTCCTGATCTGCATATCTGTTCATGGTCGGATCAACATAACAATCAGTCGACTACTGTAGCAATTTCAGAAGGCGATCAGCAATGGTGGACCCAATAAAGGTTTTATTTTTAACTGTGATTAAACAGTCATCTGCACTTCTTCCTACCATCAAAGTTTTACAGTAATTACATGTGTGACAAGGAGGCTGTCACTAGTACTATACATTCCCCTGAATATAAGAAAGTTAGGGCACATTAGTGACAGTTAAAACATGAAAGGGTCAGAAGAGCTTTATGTATAATTATAAAATTCATCAGATATGGGTTGTATACTACCTACAACATGTAATTTGTAATCCATGCACAAAGGTCTCAAAGATAAGATCCAGGATTTATATTTACAAACTAGATTTGCACACCAGCAAATGGAGCAACCTAAGCTGTGTAGTAACCCATAACAACCAATCAAAAAATGTTGGAGGTTAGTGCAGTCACAGTAATGAAAACTAATTGGTGGTTACATTGGTTGGCATCTTGCTGCATATCACTGGTCTGTGTGATTTGTCATTAAATGACATAGTATCTATAATGTGCAGTACCATAATGTTTAACTGCATTCATTTATGCATACTCAGTTTATATTCCTGATGATGATTATGGCTTTTACTTTCATGCCTAAAGTCTTGATCAGGAATGCATAATGTGAGTGGGAAAATCACTTTACTACCACTATCAAATTTTAACAACCTTTTCTCACACTGTTTACTTCCTTTCCATTACATGGAGAATTGTCTCCTGCGACAACTGCTTGTATTTCCCTAATTCCTCTCTTGGGAAATAACAGGGAAATAATGGGTTTACTTGCTAATAACAATACACATATCTGGTGATTTAGAAAACTAAATAAAAACAAAGTACTAAATAGCAGGCCGTGACATGGATTTTAGTAATGTTTTTAGTGCTTTTTAATATATACATAAACAAGCAACTTTCTGGAGCCTAATACTGGCTCTTTACACATGCAACAGGTGGCTATGCCAGTGTTGCTAAGGAAAGAGCTGGTATAAGGCTTTAAAATCTTGCTTGTTTATGTGACTAATAAAAAGCTCTGAATGAGCCAGTGATCTTTACAATTTTCTTAAGTACTTATGAAAATGCCATCCATTTTAGATCACTGCAGCACCCACATTTAAAGTAGAAGTTCGCCCAAAACCTAACTAACTCTAAATCTATTCGCAACCACCTTCTAAAACAAATCTATCTAACCATGCAAAGAAGAAATCGCTATACATACCTTTTCTGAAGTTGATCCAATCTCCAGCGGCGGATGCTGTGTGCAGGAGAGGACAGACAACGGCTGTGAAATGCCTGGGAAGTGACATCACCCATAAAGTTACTATGGAGCTTCCGTTGTCAGCTGCCTCTCCTGCACATGCCTGCAAAATGAAGCCGTCACTAACAGCTCAGCGTGGGACCAGACCGGAGCGGCTACAGAACAGATATGTTTCTTCTTTACAGGGCTAGATAGAGTAGGTTTAGAATGTGGCAGCAAGTAGGTTTTTGGGTTTTGGGTGAATTTCTACTTTAAGATGGGCAAGGGCCATTAGGAAGTGCACCACACTCTGCTGCATATGCTGATCTATAAAGAATCACATAAGTCAGAATTTCAAGTAATTATGATTTGTGAACTGCATTTGAACCTGGCAAGACCAGTCTGCTTATATTCAGGATATTAAAAATATGCTTAATTCACAGGTTCCTCTGGCCTTCCAATTGACTTGTTCATCACTAGTCACATACACATGGGTGTACACGTAGGTGTCCAATGGGACTGCCGAGTATTGTCTTTACATAAACCAAACATCCCTGGAATCTGGAGTATCTGAAGCTGAATAGCTTAATAAGGTCACTTTGTATAGTGTTGCACTAAACAAAAAGAGGTCTACATATACTTACATAACTAGAAGCCCCACATGTGACAGCTGAAAAGCAAATTAGGTGAAATACAAATCTGTCACGCAAGTGCAGAGTCTATAAACTGGCAAATTAGCTCAAACAACATTCAAGTAGCATCAAATGACAATCACAGGCTAGGGCAGATGAAATTCTGAAGGAAAAAGAAGGAAAAAGAAGAATAAATGAACAACAGGAATCAAAAAGTAGCTGGGGTTGTAAACAACCATGGTTTTCAGCACCAGAACCAAATTTTAGAAAAACAAGCAAGAACCATTTTCTCAGACACTGCCACGGTGCTTATAGCAGAAACTTATGTTACTGGCATGCTGCAATAAATGAGTGCTGAAATTACCTATGTAGGAGATAATGGATGTATGTGCTTGATGACAGCAAGCCTATCATGAAAGAGAAATACACTATATTGCCAAAAGTATTGGGCCGCCTGCCTTTACACGCACATGAACTCCACAAGGTTTAGGAGTGTGTCTATGGCATTGTTTGACCATTCTTCCAGAAGCGCAATTGTGGGGTTAGGCACCAATGTTGGACGAGAAAGCCTGGCTGGCAGTCTCCGCTCTAATTCATCCCAAAGGTGATCTATCGGGTTTAGGTGAGGACTTTGTGCAGGCCAGTCAAATTCCTCCACCCAATACTCACTCATCCATGTCTTTATGAACCTTGCTTTGTGCACTGGTGCACAGTCATGTTGGAACAGGAAGGGGCCATCCCCAAACTGTTCCCACAAAGTTGGGAACATTAAATTGTCTAAAATTTCAACCCCACACCATAACTCCCCTTCCACCAAATGATTTGAACCAGTGCACAAAGCAAAGTCCATAAAGACATGGATGAGCGAGTTTGATGTGGAGGAACTTGACTGGCCTGACCTCAACCCGATAGAACACCTTTGGGATAAATTAGAGCAGAGACTGCGAGCCAGGCCTTCTCATCCACATCAGTGCCTGACCTCAGAAAATGCGCTTCTGGAAGAATGGCATGATTCAGATGCTCATTGCTTTCATCGCTTACGGTCAGAAGAAAAATGACTGTCAGCTTTCAACACAGGTTCTTGGAACTCCATTTTACCATTTTGAATAGCGTGGGGTTACAACAAATATTTGTTTTTTATTATTGTTGTTTAACTGTTGGAAACATTTTACCCTTACTTCTTGCCCACACTATCAATGGACAAGAAGTAAGAAAAATCTATCTTAACAGATACATAACAACAAAGTAAAGTGGGGAAAAGCTGGAATAAGCATGGTCTTTTTATTGTTGTCCCTGCCCCCTTTGGAGGTTTCTCTTACTGCCCAAATGACAAAATTGTGACCAGAACAGAACGTGAGGGTGAAGCTGCACAGTTGGGTCTGCAGACAGCAATAAGTCTAACAAACCTAAACCTTGACACACTCTATTAAAAGGAAAAAGTCTGGAAAGTGACCATGTGACATTACCTTTATTTCTTTTTAAAAAAGAAACATCCTAATAGAAAAAAATGATAACCTCTCTCACTTAATTGCATGATATATAATCATACATTGATCTTTGTCAGTTTCATCGAGTTACAGAGATGGTATTTATTAGTTAGCATGGTTTGTTACGCTATGGTGGTCTTTGCGGAATGCGTTTTGAAAAAGCTACTCAACACTGACAGGCAAAATACAGCAGAGTATAACAAATTCAGATCCTTAAGCAAAAGAGGAAATATATGTTCTGTACGATTCTAGAATTAAGAGCATGCCACATTCAATGTGACAGGGGTTAAAAGGTATCTGCTCGAATGAGCTAAGGGTTGGAGAAGATAACAGTAACCAAGAAGACAAAGAAAAAAAGTTTAACAAAGGACATCCGTTGTGCAAGGCGATTTCAAAACCACATCTCATTTCATTCAACCGGATCTGCTCATTTCATCATTTCTCAGTGCTGTGCTATTTAGAGTCTTCCTGCAGTCCTGTACTTTGCAGAGAGCAATGCCATTTTTTTTAATTAGTAGACACAGTGGCTGTGGTTGGAAATCCAACTAATTGGGCAGAAACTGACAAATCGTATTAGAAAAGCTTGAAAGTGTTTCTATCTCTAAAAGAGGACCTTGTAAAGAGAGGAAACTGCACGCTATAGGGTAGAACCTGTTTTAAATTCAGGGCTGGTGACAGTTGGAAAGGTACGTTTCTTTTATACTGCTATTTGTTTCTTACAAATGCCATTTTTGCTGTTGTAATTAATGAATAGGGATGCTAGTGACAATAGTATGCAACTGTTGTTCTCTTGTTAAAACCATTTTCTTGACCATATATATATATCTGCTGCTTTTACTTTGTCAGTTAAAAATTATGCAATTGCCTATCCTAGCTTTGTATACAATGGGACTTGTTTCATATATTGCCAGTAACTCATTCCAACCACACATATAATCTATAATCTTCTAATTAGCATACTGATCTGCTAACATCTGAATTTTCTTGGTTTATTTTTCTCTGGCAGGCTGTTCTTAATAATTTTAAACTTTGGTGTAAAATGGGGGTTACTGTACATGTTTGGTGACTTTCAGAAATTCACAACTAAGTCTACCAGGTGACTCTAATTATTTCATACAGCCAAATGTAGTACATGCCTACTGAAATGATAGCATGATACTCTCAATGACTACCTGATGGTTACAGCAGGTAGCAGCAATTAAAAAACGTTGGGCAACAGGTATTAGCTCTATTCATTCCAGATCCTAATTTTAAAAATGCATTGGAAATGCATGTCAAAAACTTATGTCAACGCACAACTAAAATGCATGTTGATAAATGAAAATACACCTGCCCAATGCTATAAAAAACTTACTTCTACACACATGTATAGATCTAATTAGCCAATAAGACCAGTGTTGAATCCCAGAGCATTATCATATGGCCTACTACACTATAATTGCTGCTTGCTAAAAAAGTAGCATGTCATCCGGCTCCCAAAAGAGAAATGTAGTTAAAAGGTTAGTGTGTGGCCATTCAAAAAAGTACAGATGCAGCAAAATTTACTAGAATAAAATGCCAAACTAGAAATGACTTCAAAGTAAAGTTTAGGTAAGTAAATGTATAATCTAGTGTCTTGTCCAATATTTTATTGTGTAAGGACCCATTCACGCCTAACCCTGTGTGCTGCAACACACACATTGTGCATTGACACTCATTATGGTGCCTTAAACAGCCCATTACAAAGGGCAGTAACACATGCGAAAATGGAGCAGGCTGTATTCTATTGCAGCATAATGCATAGAACACCATGCTTTGTGCTGTGCTACGTTACATTGAAGCACACATGCATTTGGAGGTGTGTTGGGGTGCAATTCCAAACAAATGGCACGTAAAATGTAATAATCCATGTGTTATCACAACACAGTAGTGTGAATGAACTCTGAAAACAAATTGCCTGCACAAACTAACTAGAATTGAGCACTAACTCTTTAACTGTTAATGTAGAAGGTTAGAAGTAATTACATACATGATTGATGTTTGCCCTCAAATATATATTGTAAAGAAATGACTCTAGTGTATTTCCACCTTTGCAGCCAAATTGGGATAACACCTCCTTTATATTTTCTTAATGTTCCTATTTAATTAGCCTAACTAAAAAAAAAAAAATCAGCTTACCTTATTTGCTGAAAAATACTATGCCATTTTACGTAGCTTTCCTTCACTATGTAATGCCAAGGAAGGGACTGGAGAGTTAAAAGAGAAGTATGGATGTCATGTACCTGATGGCTGAGCCTGATGTGCAGAGGGAAGGCCTCTCGTACAGCCCTGGCTCAGAGACCACTGATGTTGTAACAGTGGCTTGTGAGAGATGTCAGGGTGCCTGTACAGTCTTCCGTGTAGCGGGTGCATCATCAGGATAGACCGGATAGCTGGACAGCAGGTGTTGGCAGGAACAGCAGACCCTGGGTTGGTGGCAGCAGGCAGCAGTAGGCAGTGGCAATAGCTGATGCAGGAAGACTGATGGCCCACGATAGAGGATGCTCCAGCAGGAGCCAGGGAGGTGCATGCAGGGCAAAAGAGACACAGTATGTGTGGTCAGACAAGCCAGGTTGGTATTTGGTAACAGACAGTCAGATGCAGGCATAGACAGCAGACAAGGAATAGTCAAGGTACAGGCAGAGATTGGCAACAAGAGTTCAGGAAGATAAGCAGAAGGCAGAGTCCAGATACAGGCCAGGATCAGGGTAAGAGATATTCAAACAAAGTGTACTGTGTACTGCAGCCGGTCCGACAGTCAAAGTGGCATGACAGAAAAAGGCCTGCCAATGGCTGGGAGCACTGACTGAAGTGTTCTGACTGGGGGGGCTGTCTCCCTATCGGAACACAATAGAACAGCAGGGGAGACCGCTGTACTAACACCTGATTGTTAGTACAGCGGCACTGACCTGAGCTGTCAGTTTTCTTTCCTTCAGCCCACTGGGTTGAACAAAATCTTGCGGTGTGTACCAGGCTTTAATGATATCAGGACTAGGGTGGTGCATTGTATGTTAATGCACTTCAAAAAAAATCTATCGTCCCTACAGTGTATTTTTCAAGCATTTTCCAAGCATTTTTCAGCTCATTTCCCTATGCCTGCCTATTTTCAACAAGCAGAATCTCATTCTTTTTAATTGACACTGTTCATACTTGTCATCCTAGGCTCTGCTCCCTATGCTCAAAACAGTGCACAAGCTTTTTTAATGTATCTAGGCATTTTTGACCCCATAGGCTTTAATGGAAGACACTGAAAATGCACAGTGCACACATTTTTGTACACATATTTGCACCTGATAAAGTTCCTTATACTATCCAGTTTGAGCTATATCAAATCATGGGGTGAGTTACTTCCCTTTTATCTCTGTGCTTTACTGGAGCAGTGTCACGGTGGGCTGCCAATGATCCACCAATATTCAGTAGAAAAACACGATGGGACACAATCTCCAATGCAAAAGTTTTTTAGTGAAAAATCTTCAAGATATATATAATGTGGCAGCTACTGTACAGTTACGAGCATACCGTGCTCTTCGCAATCCTGATGAAGAGCATGGTGTGCTCGTAACTGTACAGTAGCTGCCACATTATATATGTCTTGAAGATTTTTCAGTAAAAAACGTTTGCATCGGAGACTGTGTCCCATCGTCTTTTTCTACTATATATATATAACAGCATTATCATGAAGTCTTTTGACTTTCAGTTTTGTGAAACGTTCTACTGTGTAGTGAAATTTGTTTTGCTTTCATGTCTCTGCTGACTGAATCTGGTAAAGCCAACAGGAAGTGTGGTTTATGAGTCTCAGAATAATAAAAAAATAAAAAAGGGTTTCAAAAGTCAGTGAGAATATAAAAATAAAATGCTTTGAAATGCTAGTGGCAAAAAATGACCCAGCCTAACATATTATATGGCTGAAATTATTTGCCTTAAAAAAAACATGTATATGTGCATTCAGTGTTTCCTGACAATGTGTGCATATTTACTTCCGGAAGGGAACCTACCACCATACAGCCAAAAGCTGTGCTGTTGGTTGCTAAACAGCTGCTGGTAAACTCTGCCACTACTGTAGTCTTTATGAGTTCACAGCAACTCAGTCACTCAGCAAACTACAAAAATGTCTTTAGGAGCAGCATTGAGTACCCAAACTCAATGTATGCCTATTCCTATTCAATAAGCTATACAGAAATATGCAACCAATGAAAACTAATTCATCAGTATAGCCTCAGTAAACTGTAATCTAATTGGTCTTTATGTGTTGCTGCAATTTGCGCATTATTGTTGCTTTTTTTTGCTGCATTATTGAATATCCCATACATTTACAAGCATGTATGTACTATACAATGTGACAATTAATGGAAAAATATCTGTTGTTTAGTTTATCTGAGCACCCTATAATTCCTATGGCTTTCTAAAGATAGAAGTTGTGTGCAGTTAAACTGCTAAAAAGATAGTGATCTTGTAAAAAAAGAAGAAGTCCACATTACTCCTCCTTTCCTCAGCACCACTTGTAAGTCTCCCCATCTCCTTCTTGCCGGAAGGGTTTAGAGCTGCTGCTTATCTCAGCCCACTGCATGCCAGCTTCAATCTAAAAAAAATTGACAGGCACTGTCACTGCGAAAGAAACACAAGCATATTCTGGTTAAGTCAGAAAAAATGATTTATTTAATAGATAGATTTGTAATTTACTGGTGGGATTATGGCATTTATGTGTTTTCCTTATTTAAAATAAATAGGAACTGTTATAGCAGTAATGTGCGGCTTTTACATCTCAGACCAACATTAATCCGCAAACAGCAATATTGCAGTGGTTCATAGACTGACAATAGAACATACCACTTATTGGTATCACCAACTCCCGTTAAAGTATCAGGATATGAAGGTTCTAGGCTGTCAATGGTTGAGAAGTTAAACCATATCATTTGCTCAGCTCATGAGAGCAACCTTTACATCCCACCAGTTTCTCACAGGTAGACTCTTCATTAGGGATTGTTTATGGGAAGGAGAATTCCTTATTCCAATAACAGAAACCCCAAATTAGAATCCTAAACATTTTAATGAGGTACATGTGAGTGAGCTACTCTGAATGCAAGATATTGCAAGATATGTCCTATATGGGGGATCAGTTAACATAAAATAAAAATAGGCCATAAACCAGTTTTAAAATCTATGTTTGATTGGCTATAGGAGGCAACGGGATGTAGATATGTAAACAGGAATATGTTACCGTATAAAGTTAATATATGCTAGAGCTTTAGTAAATGTGTATATTCACAAACTTTAAATTTGCAAGCTTTAGAGGTCTTGTTTGAAATGTCACTAGAGGTCAACAGCTGGCAGTGAAAACCTTCCACTAAGACCCTTACTAAGGCCCGCCATACATGGTTCGAATCTTGGCCAGTTCAGCAGAGAGTCAAAATGTTATCGGGCAGGTCGAATGCACCAAGTTGATCGATCGATCAACTTGGGTACAACCGGCCTGCCAGATTCTCTTACGATTATCACTAGCGGCTGTTATAGCCGCTAGTGATAATCACTGTCTTCTCCCGGTGGGAGCGGCCAGGGGAGGCCATCTCCGCTGGGAGAAGATAGAATTCAGCAGGCTGGTTGTACCCAAGTTGATCTTGGTACATTTAGCCTGCCCATTAACGTTTCAAATCTCGACCGGTTTCTGCTGAACTGGCCGAGATTCGAACCATGTATGGCTGGCAAGAGGGATTCCACTGTCAGCACACTGTGTGTTGGTGGGGGAATACTGCAAATTTCTTTCTTGCAACTTGCGATTGCAGGTAAGAAATTTTCCACCGTGTATGCACCGTGTTTGCATCCCAGGTTTATTTCTCAGCATACTCTTCTTCAGTTCAGTTTTAATTATGAGAACAATTGATTGTTTTGCAGACAACTGTGGCAGGATAATATACAGGGATGTTTCAGGCAGCTATAGTAGCAGTATTTTAAATTAAATAACTTATTTTTATTTTGTATATACTTTGACTAACAGGTGTTCTTATATTGCCTTGGAGTTTTACCTTTTTGGCAAAGGTGTGCAGATGGCTTTTAGCCAACCTCATTGCTGCTCACTGGAGCTTACAATCTAATGTCCTGACAGCAGAAACAAAAAGTACAGTATATATTAAGTCTGAACATGTACCAATATGATTTTAAATTATGAAAAGAAATATCATGTTGTTGTATCACATGCACTGAATGACATACTAATGACCTAGCTGACAAGGTGGCCCTGCCAGTTCAGGAATTCTAGCATTCTCCAGAAGGGCTGGCCTCTATAAAGGTATTTGCTAGCCAGGTTTAATTTGGAGGGCAGTTCACTTTTTCAGTTAAATTTTAAGCATAAGCACAAAAGCCTGAAACACCGAAGCCTAAAAACATTATAAACTTTGGCTTCAAATGGGCACTGATTGGACAGCAGTTCAGGCCTGTTATGCCCCGTACACACGGTCGGACTTTGTTCGGACATTCCGACAACAAAATCCTAGGATTTTTTCCGACGGATGTTGGCTCAAACTTGTCTTGCATACACACGGTCACACAAAGTTGTCGGAAAATCCGATCGTTCTATACGCGGTGACGTAAAACACGTACGTCGGGACTATAAACGGGGCAGTGGCCAATAGCTTTCATCTCTTTATTTATTCTGAGCATGCGTGGCACTTTGTCCGTCGGATTTGTGTACACACGATAGGAATTTCCGACAACGGATTTTGTTGTCGGAAAATTTTATCTCCTGCTCTCCAACTTTGTGTGTCGGAAAATCCGATGGAAAATGTCCGATGGAGCCCACACACGGTCGGAATTTCCGACAACACGCTCCGATCGGACATTTTCCATCGGAAAATCCGACCGTGTGTACGGGGCATTAGAGTGTGGGTTGTGTGATTTATGTGCTCAGTCTGCTATTTAGTTACAGCCTAGGCCTGATGTTAGATTACTGTGGTGAATATCATTATTTAATTTATATTTATATTTTTTACAGTGTTTATGAAAAAATTAGCAAAGAGTAAACTTGAGACTTTCTTGTAAATTGTGATTCAGATGCTTGCCATATGTCTTAGAAAATCATGGTGATGGAATACTTCAGGACACTGTCAGCTAGGCTAACATTCCACTGCAAAATACAAAACAGAAATCCTACTGTTTTATTGATTGCACACATTCCAAATGTCATAATGATTTTAAGTACTATAAATTATATTATTATGATTATCCCTTTTTCTTTTGCTTGAGATATTATCCATGAGTCATAGCCTGGACTAAAACAGCAATTCAGCAAATAATGACCAAACTTTGCTTAGCTATGTGGAACAATAAGGGAAATTTCTTGGCCTTACCCCTTGGCATACCAGTAAAGTGTAACCATTAGACGTGCAATTCGTTTCGTAACGAATTGAAATCTGGACGAATTTTGCATCTTTCGGACATACGGATGCATCCGAATGTCCGACTAAAAAAATAACGAATTTCAACTAATACAAAAGAAATTATAGCGGATATAATGAATGAATTCGACATGATTCGTTAATTCTTTAAAGATCTAATGAAACAAAAGGTCAACCCAAAGTAAATCTTACAGTCCAATCAGCTAAATAATTTTGTGCTGGAGGTTGGATTACTGGCCAAGTGCATTCCTGAGAACTGAGTGAGAAGGGTGTTGTATTGTATTTGAGCAGAGGAGAAGAGATATTGTCATTGTGTGTGTTAATAGATTCAATAAACAAACGACTTTCCAAACTACGAATCATTATCACGAATCAATATACATACATAAATATCAAATTTCAAGGAATTCGAAAGAAATTATAGCGGATATAATGAATGAATTTGACATGATTCGAGATTCAGTATAACGAATATCGACACTCTACGAATAATAACGAATTATCCGAAAATGAATTAACGTAACATAACGAATATAACAGATGTATCAGGATAGATAGATAGATAGATAGATAGATAGATAGATAGATAGATAGACAGACATATATATTTGTATGTATTACACATATACAATATCTATCTATCTATCTATATAGATATATACTGTGTATATATATATATATATATATATATATATATATATATATATATATAGGCAGTCTGGGCCAGGTTTTGGAGCAGACAGGCCTACTAATGGTTGCTGTTCTTTTAGTAGTATCAGGATTAGAGGTCAGGGACCCAACCTCCCATAGAGTGGTGATTGTAAGGTAGATGAGAGGTTCACGTCTCCACCGTGCTGTCTAGGAAAGGACAGACCAAGAAGCTGAGAGACAGGGTCTCACCCAGGGGACAGAGTTGCCCCAAGCCAGAGGCACGAGTAAGAGAGAGAGTCTATGAGAAACAAAACTGCTGGAAGCTGTAAAGGAAAGAGAGTGTTTGTGTACTAGCACTGGGGATGGGTTCTAGATGGTCTGGAGGACCAAGGCATAAAGCCTGAGCAGTGAAGCTGCAAAGAGAGCCAGGAGGCTTGAATATTCTTCTTTATCGTATTGATTGTGAGTTCCCCCTACATGGGAAGCTATACATTTGTGAACTTTTGCTTTCTTATTCGTATTTCTGGCATGGAGCAAGCTCACTGTATAAATACATCTACCATGAGAGCTAAATACCCCTTGTCACTACATACATGTGTATATATATATATATATATATATATATATATATATATATATATATATATATATATATAATGTATTTGTGAGGTACTGACTGGCAGGGTTGTGGTGCTGGTGAGGGGTTCCAGGGTTTGTGTCTGATATTTGTTTTTTCTGAATCTTAATATGTCCTTTTCTGTGTCCTTGAGCCTAGAGACTTGGTAGAGCTTTGGATGGGGAAAAGACTCCATTCCTGCATCCACACATTGCCAGGTAGCCAGAGATAAGTCTTGGCTGTCCACAGGGCATTTTATATGCTAGCTGACTGAGGCTCAGGGCTCTCTCTCATAATCTTTCTGCTTCAGGAGCCTGCTTCTTGGTGAAAAGACCACTGTTAGAGCACTGAGCGTTCCAAGAGCTGCCCACTTGTTTGGTTTGGGGAACCCATTAGGTTACACTCTGTTAGTCAGGAACTGATCTGAGCTTGTTTTGTTTGTTTTATGCTGTACACTTGCTATACAAAGCCATTCTGTATTGAAACTGTGTTTATTTTTGGTGCCTTGCTGAATATCATACACACTAACATTTATTAACTTAATGTCTCATTCACATGGCATTTATTAGCTGAAAACATTTCAAGCATAAAATCTTTTTTCCCACACTTGGGAAGCATAACATGCCATGTACATCCAGTCATCCAAATGAATGGTTGTATGCTGCCATACTCGTGTTAATGGCAATTGCTTGTGCATTCTCATTTACCTGTGTATGCATGTACAGCATATTTCTCTAAACATTGAAGTGGTGCATTTGGGGAAAGACCCCATACTCTGTCCATGCAGAAACCATTAGCAAATACACACATATGGCTGCATACAGTCATTCACTTGCATTGGTGGCTGTGCCCGTGACTGTATGCAGTATCCATGGCTCCCCAGGTGTGGGAAAGTGATGGGGATATTACGTACTAGGACATTTTAGCTAATAAACATCCATGCGTATGAGGCCTAAATGTCCAAGAAAAACCTGCCTTGGCTTGTCCTGAGTGTTCCTTTCTTCTGAATTTTATATTACCGACAATACAGGTTTTGCCTTTCCCACTTCAGGTCACAAATGCAGTCTGTTTGCTTGCACCAGATCAGATGGTACAGTTGCTGTGCTTTTTTTAAAAGTAGTGCATGCACTACTATTGGTGAGGTCTGTACAATTTCAGCCCACTCAAGAGAATGGGCTGAATTTGTATTGCACACGCACTGCATGCGGAACGTGCTGTGCATTCCTACAGTATGTGTTTCATGGTGTGAATATAGCAACTTAAGGGTCAATGAATTTTGAAGTTTGTACTTTGCATTTTATTGATGCATGCAAAGATGTGAAAAAGCAGCTCAGCTACCTAGGGTAGATAAAGTAAGCAAGACTATGAAGGTCAACCATTTTTCTATACCGGCCTTGAATTTCTAAGTGTCACTGTCATTCTGAGGTCAGTTGAAGAGTATTCCTGCCAGTAAGTTATATCATGCTGCAAAGCCAAAGATGCTTCAGTCCTTAATGTATTTTTTCTAAATGCAAGTTAAAAATGAAAGGAAGAATGTGTTTGCTGTGGGCAGTGCAAATAAGTTTCAGAAGCTTTTAATTAATGGATCCAGCGTTAACAATGACAAAATATCATCTTTAGCTAGTTTATTGATGGCAGCTCATATCTACAATATTGATATGATGATAGTTATTAATCATGCACGTTGTATCATTTCTGCAATTATTGCAGTTTTACATCTTCATTTTGAAAACAGATGCATATAATAATAATTACATTTTGGTTGGATGTACTTTTGGCTAAATAGCCTTTTCACACAAAATGTCCTTTTTAACAGATCTGTTGGCAGACATCAAATATTGCACATGAGCACAACTGCTTTATGCAAATCTTCTGAGATCCCATGGTTTACCAGCATTGGAAATGAACGGACCTTTAACTAACCAGGGAAAATCTATCCGGGCAATAACAAATCAACTTGCTACCAAGGGAGCAATGTGTACAGAGCTGCATTAGCTAATGTTCGTCTTCCACTTTCTTTTCAGAGTCGCAGAGAGGAAATCGAGTCTATTCTACTTTATATACCCATGCAGTCTAAGTTTTCCCTTGCCTAGAATAATTTTGCTGAGTACAATCCTTCAGGGATCTAATCTAGTTTACTATTACACTTTTACTACTTCCCATACAGATATAATGATGCTCACTATCCTCAACAATTTGGATAATTGTTAAGAAAAAAAAAAAGAAAAAAAATCTCATCATTGCTTCATCCTCTTAGAAAGGAATTGTTTCCTGGGGGAGATAGCTGGCTCCTCTCTATGCAATTTAGAGTGTTTGATAAACAAAGGGAACTATCCGTTGTTAAAATCTTCCATAAAAAGAATTAATGATAATAAAAGGATCTTTTGTTTGACTGATGAACTTTGCAAGAAAAGATGTCTAATAAATGTTACAGTGTATTAATGTATTACTTGTAATGGGGGAAACATACATAGAAACGTGTCAAGATTTTAGAATCATAAGCTAGACCTATACCACTAAAAACAGTCTGTTCCGTTAACACACCTACAAAGTATCTATAGGTCAACAATGTTCCCATTATAAAGCCATTTTATATTGCTGGAGAATGGAGATAAATAAAATTTCTTGCTTTGTTAAATTTAAACCTTCATCTATCGGTTGCTAAGAGACAAGAAAACATTTAACATTTCACTGATGCACATTCCTCAGTGGTACTGCTAAATTCAGACTCTCTCTGCCATTATTCCACCTGTATGCCATGAAGGTTTAAGGTTTAACCAAGGATAGACTCTTCTCCAAAGAGAGAAAGTCTGAAAAATGTGGGTTTACTGTGACACTGATTACAAGATGATTTTTACAGATAGACAAACATTGCCCATAGACATTAGCTAAACATATGGCTACAATTTTGGTAGAATCGTTTATCTATGTTAAATGAAAGTCATACCAAGAGACATACAGCAATGGCCATTGATGATCTCCATCTTAAACTGTCAGTAGCCTGGCCACCATGCTAATCTATCAATACCTTTCTAAATGACTGACCTGCAAGAAACATGCAGCAAGCCAGAACTCTTGACTTGCACACTTGTATCTGTAAAGATGAGGAGTGTGAAGCATCCATGACGAAGTGTATCTTTTCTACCTTGCAACGCTTGTTTGTTTGGTATTTAAGCAATACATTGATTGTAAATGATCATCTTGTAAAACAACCCATTCAGTTTAAAATATAAATGAAAGTCAACACATTTTTGCACAGATATTAAAAAAAACATAAATGCCTTTTTTCCCTTTTTTATAAGTGATCACATCCCCTCTGTTCTCATCTGCATAAGAGCTGGGGGGAGGAGAAGCAGCAGCACACTGAGCTTCTTAGCGAATGGCTGTGCAGCAGGGATGTGTCAGGAAAAGTCTGATCATTGGAGGAGAGTACACTGAGTTCCCACCATAGCTAGAGAACTGACCACACTGTGCTCTCCTGCTTAGTGTGTTCAGTTGTTATTGGAAAGCAGGGGAATAGCAGGAACCAGGGCTATCTTAATGCATGGGCACCCATGGGTACCTCTGGGCACTGCCTGGGGGCCCTAGGTGCATGAGGGCCCCATGATAATCTTCCATTGCATTACATTTGCCAGCTGCCCCAGTCATGCTTTTTACTAAACTGTCCCAAGATAGCCGTGGAAGCATCCCAGGAAACATCTCAGAACTGCACTGTGTCCTCCTGATCCCAGTATTGTGCCCTCCTGACCCCCGGTACAATGCTCTTCTGCTTTCACCCTGTACTGTGCCCTTTGTGTTGATTAGTCTTCGGTTTATGGCATGTTTTCTTATTGTTTAAAATTGATTTTATTGAAAGTACTAATGAATATATGTTTACTTTTATCAACTCTTTATACTTTAATTCTTGAGAGTAGGTGTGTAAATTTAGGCAGGCTGGTAGGGGTCCCCGTGCATTACTTTGCCCAGGAGCCCCTGATGTTTTTAAAGAGGAGTTCCACCCAGAAAGGGAACTTGCGCCGATCGGATTCCTCCTCCCCTCCGGTGCCACATTCAGCACCTTTCAGGGGGGAGTGGATACCTGTCAAATCCAGGTATCTGCTACCATTTCAGAGGAAAGATTGACGCAATCTGTGCAGAGAACTACGCAATGTTTGGCCCCTCCTCCTTCCCCCTCACTGCCTTCTGGGAGGCACACAGGTCCCAGAAGACAGCAGGGACCACTCAGAAGGCAAAGCACAACTCGCGCATGCGCAGTAGGAAACAGGTTGTGAAGCCGCAAGGCTTCACTTCCTGTTTCCCTTAGTAAGGATGCCGGCCTGCACCCAGAGCCGAGGGATGGGTCAGCTTCAGGTGCCGACATCACGGTCTCCCTGGACAGGTAAGTGTTCTTATATTAAAAGTCAGCAGCTACAGTATTTGTAGCTGTTGACTGTTCTTTTTTTTTCCCAGGCGGAACTCAGCTTTAGGATGGCCCTGGCAGGAACACTAGGGATTTACATGGTAATACATGATACAGCAGGCACATATCAGGAATTTGAAGTGTTGGGGTAACAAACGCTTTAGGGTTGGTCATATTTAGTTATCTGAATTTCATTAGCAGTAATGCATGCAGAGGCCTAAAAGTATCTAAAGACCCCCTATGCCGGACCCTTTATGCCTCTGTTCCTGATTCCTGAGATTTCAGTAGTTTTAAATGACAGCAATGCAGTGTACTGGACAACGAACAATCGGTAACCTTGAGACACAAGTATTAAAATATCTGTTGACAAGATAAGCCAGTTCTTTTTTCTCATTAAATAATTTCTGATAAATTGAAAATACATGACTAGTAACTATTTACAGCCTTTTTAAAATGGTTGTAAAGGTAGAAGGTTTTTTTTATTTTAATGCATTCTATGCATTAGGATAAAAAGTCTTCTGTGTGCAGCAGCTGCTCCAGCACCCCCTAATACTTACCTGAGCCCCATCTTTGTCCAGAGATGTCCACGAGTGACTCGGCAATCCGGGACCCTCCTCCTGATTGGTTGCAACACAGCAAAAGTCAGTTAGCTAATCAGGAGAGAGAAGGGGCAGGGCCAAACCAGGGTTCTGTGTCTGAATGGACACAGGGAGCTGTGACTCGGCTCGGATGCCCCCATAGTAAGCTGCTTTCTGTGGGGGCACTCGACAGGAAGGAGGGGCCAGGAGAACAGAAGAGGGACCTGAGAAGAGGAGGATCCAGGCTACTCTGTGCAAATCCACTGCAACAGAGCAGGTAAGTATAGCATGTTTGTTATTGTTATGGGAAAAAAAAAAAAACGAGACTTTAGTATCACTTTAAATAGAGACTTTTTTTAAAGAGCTCCAAGTGCACAAACCCAGAGCAACCAGCCAGCATTAACTCTGCTTAAATCAAATGAATTCTGAAGAAATCTGGATGTTATGGTCTATTGCACTGAGAAAATAATTCTTTATTGAACAAGGCCACACATGTCTATGGATACAAGCTTCTTGATGCAGATTCTGTATTGTGCTATATGTTGTGTTTTGAACAAATTAAGGGCATCACAAAATCTCAGAATGAATAAATGTTAAAACTCTGAATACTGAAGGAAAGTACCTGCAGGTGATTGATCTGCTGGTATTTACAAAGGCTGAAGCTAGTATAAATATCACTAAACAGTAAATTCCTATTAAATTTCAAATATTAGACTTTCTTTGGTGAAGTGTGTTGCCATTCCAACCAGGTCATGTTCAGAACCAACTACAAAGAGTTTAAAAAAAACATGATGATTTCCATTGATTGCACCAACTGAAATGTACAACAATGCTTTGATATCGTTTTACATATGCCTCAGCCAAAGGCTGCCCGCTGCAAAAGTCTACAGTTACAAACCCTTTTTAACACAGACGCAGTAAAACAGCACTTTTGTAAATCCATTCATGTGAGAGTTACAGGATGGTAATTATTTGAAAAGGGGGGGGGGAAATTGGATGCTTTGAAACTGGATGGTGAAAAAATGTTGTTTGATGTAAAAGGAATGTGAGTGGTGACAGTAAGATCAATGACAGTATTTTCACTCAGTGAAGCATGAGAACCTGTGATAAGCGCAGTTAGTCTGAGGAATAGTGACGGACATCGCCCTTTTACAGCTGGCATTTGGTCTCCAATATTAATCTTAACTATCACTGCCAACAAAGTATTTTGAAGCTACATCTGGGTTCAGCTGGCTTAATACTTGATAGGCCAGCAGTAAAGGAACATTCACCAAAATGTAAAGAGTTAAACTGCCATCTTCCACATTTGCATTATTGCATTTGCTGCATTGCTGAAATCCATTATAATCCTGTACTGTCAATCACAAACTAATCCATCATATTCTTCATCATTCTCCCTCTGGCAAAGAGCTGTATAGAACAGCTGTCCCCAAACAGCAATTTAACTGTTTTAATGGTTTTGTAGATGTAAAGATTGTATTTTTAGAAATACAAAGCGTTGACATTCACTCACCATTATATGTAATATAATTACAAAGCAGCAACTCTGTGAAAACTTTTATCTCTCTAAGAAATCTAATAATTCTGCACTTTGCTATCAGAAATGGAGTTGAATAAATACTATCGGTCAAGATGTTAGAGAAAAAAAGAGCTGCTTGTTTAAGAGCCTGTGTGCCTTGGGCTTGTATCAGTGGCATTGGCTTGGCACACACTTGAGATGTTTCTGACATCAATCAATATTCATTGACAGATGCATATGAACACAGTTGAATTACACCTGAACTGTATTTGACCTGCTTCAATCTGTTTTTGCATTCCTATAAACTGGTAAAGTGAACAAAAGGAAGTTGACACAGACCTTTAAGACTAGTACACATTATTAGGGTTGAATGGAAAAAAACTGTCAGCTCCGGCTGGAGTTGCTGTTCTAAGCCCCCTCCGCCAGAACACTCAGATCAGAGCTCTCCACCATTGGTTGTGAGCCCTGATTGGGGGCCAGTTGGCTGCTGGTTTTCCAACTTGCTCGTCTGACAGCGGCCGGCTTGTTTCAGACCGGCTGCCATACACACGGGCTGAATGTCGGACATTTTTATTGAACCGGCCAATGTCGCCTGAAATTCGGCCTGTGTGTACTAGGCTTAAGTCTGTTAAGTCAAATTTGTTCATAGAGTATGAATACCTATACACTGGAAGAACATTTAAGTAGCTAGGGATGTTGTTTTGTTTTTGAATGTGCAAACCTTAGATCACAACACTAGAGACTAATACAATGGGGTTGATTTACAAAAGGCATATAGACTCTTCACTTTGCAAAGCTTAGCCTTATCGATATGGAAAACATTCAATCGCAATAGAATACCCAATCAAGTGCAAGGAAAAAAAACCTGTACTTTTGCTTGCACGTGATTGGATTATGGATGTGAGCAGAGCTTCACCTCATTAAAGCTACAAAAAACAGTCCTCGCAAATCCCTTGAATCAGCCTATATTTATTTATTACACAAGCCTATTACAGATGATGTTTACCATTAATGTTAGATCAGCTTCTGAAATTTGCTATGCCCTCCCTTGCTGTGTATATCGATCCAGTGCTGTGTTCATCTGCAAATTTTCTCTCCCCACTCTTAAAAGCTTGGTTGAGAGCAGCAGAAGCCATTGGCTCACAACTCCTGTGAACAGAGAGCAGGGGGCAGTGTGTGTTGATAGACGCACACAGCCCAGCTTGGTTTCAAGCCTGCACATCTGCCACCATAGCAAGTGCTTGTTATAGGGGCAGACACAAAAGAGGAAGAGCCAAGATCTCTGGTGGGGAAACCCAATAGAGGAGGTTTGGAGCTGCTTTTTTCAATACCATTGCACAGAGAAGATGAGTATACCATGTTTATTATTTTACCTAAAAAAAAAATTACCTTTACAAACACTTTAATGTAATGTGTCCTGAGTAAACAAAGAGTACTAAAAAACAACATGGCCCTGACCACTGGCACACTGTTGGATTGGAGCATATATACAAAACACTTCTGTTGTCATAAAACAAAGATTTGATCTGATAGTGGCATCATTGCTCGGCACTACTTTTCTTTGCTGGAGATATTTCGTAGATATTTTGAGCAAAATCTCTCCAACAGAAGCCCTGTCAGCAAGAAAAGAGAGGAAGGGTAAAAAAAAAAAACTGAGACTTTATTGATACCTGTGGTCTGTGTGAAAGATTCCCCCTAATTCACCTATGATCATTAGGCCCATCCTATACCCTAAATCTTCCCAATGGGAACACTTTAAACAAGTATTGCCCCTTTGTATGGATAATTTGAACAATCTCTATTTTCTACACAGGGGTGGTTAAATGTTAAGGAAATCTTTACTTACACAGACAGTACACTTAAGTGAACTACAGAATTTATACATATTTGGTTCCAAAAATCCATGCTTAAAATAACTGCATGGAGCCATGATCACTGAGAATTGTGCATCAAGCACAAGCTATTTTGTTCCTATGTAGACCTTGCAAAACTGACCTGCCACATGCCAATTAACCTTTGTCTACTAGCACAGGTTAAATTATATTGTGAATCCCTGTAATATGTTGTAAACACGTCTTAATAGTAGGCCAAATTTTAGTGTATCTACAAAAATTTAATAGTTTTGTATATGCATGGGAGAGATCATGTTCACACCCTGTGTGCCACCATATCTTCCCACTCTCCGGTATCCCCAATGCATATGCCTGTCTGTAGTATTTTACTCTGCATTGTATGGTATAAACAAAATACCCAAATGTGGCATATGGTGTCATATGAAATTGGTTTAAATTGAACTCATGAAAAATGAGAAACTCCCATGCTTCCATTTATCCTAAATCTTACTATTTAACTTAAAAACATCAACTTCAACCAAATGTTGCAGCATTCAAGGTAAGACAGATGCAAAGGGTTGTAAATACCTAGCTAAACCAAATTCAAACCATCTCAGGTTTTATAAGATGCTGTTTAATCATAAAAGTGACATATAATGAGCATATTTAAAAACTGAATGCACATCTAGGCATATTCACCTGCATTTGCTAGTCTTTGGCCTTGCATATTATGGAGAATTATAAACTTCCTCAGCTGCAAATGTAGGAAGTTAAATCTAAAACCCTTGTTGGCAGGGCATAATATGTAGCAATGGTAAATGAGCGGGAGTGTGTGTGGCTGGTTCTGCACAGAAAATGAATCAATGGAAAATCATTGATCAACTAAATTCTGCAGACATGTGAGGGCTGAACGCATTTTATAAATATGGCAAATCTAATGACTGATAATTGGTGAACCTAGTCTTTCCAGCATAATAATATGTTCCATATGGACGATTCTTTAAATTTTGAACCTAGCCTTTCTGCCCCCTTAAAAAGATTTAAAGAAAATATAAAATTTTAAAATTCCCATGAACTTGGTTCAGCATCCAAAGTGTACACACGTAAGAATAAAATAACTCTTTGAATAAATTAATTCCATTCACAGGATATGTCATGTTTCAATTTTATGTCTGGAGGGAGTTCACAAGCTGTTAACCTGTGCTGTGTATGCCATGCAAGAACAGTTCTCGAACAGCGCTAGAAATGCGTTGTCATGAGATTTGGGATCTTGGTTAACAGCTACATACCATGCACCCAGACATGCATGCATTGTTTTCACAATGGTTACCAATGGCTACATTTACCAGGCAGTTCACTCTGGCACCATCCACCTGCCATATCCTAATAAAAGTACATAAAAAGAGTTTAAATAATGAAGACCTTAAATAACTATGGTATTGTCAATGTTTCCTAATATTATTTTATTTTTTTAAAGGATTGAAGTAATATTAGATCCAGACAAACCTCACCTCGCAAAACCTGCAGAGGCAGAAGAAAAAAAATAATCTCTATTATTTTTGATTACAGAAGCAGGAAGGCTAATATAACTATTGTTATCTATTGCACACTCTGCATAAAGTAAATTTGTCACTGCATAAAATGTAATTTTTATAGTACAACAAAATTATGGGGCACAAAATAGTGATTCATTTAAAATTGCTAAAAAGGATCATAACCTTGAATGTGTGCTGGCCGAATAATTGCATTAAGAAATACATTCACTCCAGAATCAAAACACAAAACGAGCTGGTATTGATTGTAATCAAGGGTTCTCTACTAGTTTATTGGTTGTCTGGCCTTGAGAGCTCAAGTGCTGCAACATCTATGTTTTACATTACTGTTGCTTCAATAAAGGTATCTATTGTTGTAAACAGTTCTTTTTACTAATCAAATTATTTGTGAAAAACTTGGCAAAAAACTTGGCAACCTTTTCTTATCCATTTTAACTCATGGCACTGGATTTTTTATGATAGAATGCTATTATGACATCATAATAATGTTATTATGCAGTTACTAAACATCTAGGAGTCCTATTAGAGTTTTTACAGTACATAAAGAGAAGAAAAATGCTTTGAAAAAACTCATAATAGCTTCTAGGTGCATAAAAAACACTAGTGTGCATGGAGCCTAAATAGTGCAATGCACTGTAACAGCGAATTGCACTGTCCCTCACTGCTCATACCAATAGCCGTGCATTGAAGTGATAGCTAGGCGATCTTTGTATACTTCCTTGGTCCATTCAAATTTGTGGCAGCTTTTTCTATGATGCATAGTGGAAGAATCAATTTTTTTTATGGATAAATAAAGTATACATCTCAAGCAGAGTTTCTCAACCGGGGTTCCGTGGAACCCTAGGGTTCCATGAAAAGTTCCCAGAGGCTCCACCATAATCCACTGTTGCAGCAGATTTATATCCGCTCAACAGTGGCTTCATTGCCCTGCTTGCCTGTATTGCTGCGTACCCCCAGGCAGATTGGTATCAGATCTTAATCTTTTATTCAATGGCTCCTCCAGGGTAAAAAGGGAAAAGGCTGATCTAAAGTATGCTTAACATTCTTGGACTAATGCAAGAACTGTCTTTGAGTCCATTCTTTCTGGTGTTGACCTGTTAACCTATTGACAATCTGATTATGTTTAGCAGGGATTGGAAGAATTGCATCCCTGGTGAACATGCCCAATTTATAACAGACCAAAGTCAGTGTGAGAGTAATTTTGGTGTGATCTTGTGACCAAAATTGTGAACAGCTGTAAACAATACATATTAACACAATGCACAGGCTTGTTATTCATGAACTGCTCCTATACATTGACCTAGAAAATGCTATCATGTCAAAGGTCACAGTGCATCGATCAAAAATCATCTTTGCTACTTGGACCAAGATATGACAACTGCTGGATGTGCAGACCTTATACCATTATCTCAGACATTTCTTTTCTTACAAGCTGGTATTCACAGCCAGAGTCACTGATCTATAAAATGTGTCAATCAATACCCGTCTTAACACAATGCCATTTCCAGCATCAGCTTTCATTCAGACTCACATTCGGCTTGTTTCAGCAAGCCATTTACTGTGCGCTGGGAAACAGCTGGGGCATATTTCTTATGAAGATTTTGCAAGAGAAGGAATGTCTGTAAGATTCATTTTGTCCTGGCCATGAGTAAATGCTATAAGAGCAGTATTTAGAACATTCATTTAGTAGCAAAGCATGTCGTGGAATTTTAACTTGCAATCAATGCACTCAAATGTCTTTCTTTCCCAGCAGGAGTTGGGGTAGAAGATATTTGTGAACAGATAACTGTCGAAGTAAATAGACTACATAAGACAGTCTGAGAGAAAGGTTTTATTAAAACAATAACAATTTTTTTTTATTTTCTTTACTTTTCCTTACTCATCATTCATACTTATATATGTGCTATGTTTGTTGTTTGATCAAATCTTGCATACAGTCTTGAATAAAAAGCTTCCACAGTATATGTACTTACGGGAACCAAGAGAGTTGCATTATTTGCAGTAAATAATATTTTTTCCATCACATTAAATAAGAACTGATCTACATTAATTTAGACTGGGTTCACACCGGAGAACGCAGGGGCTCACAACAGGAGTCCGGTGCGTCTCCATTCACCATTTCAGGTCTGATTTCAGCCCGAATTTTTGGCTGAATTCAGACCTGAAACGGACCAAAAGACGCACAGGACTCCTGTGCAATTCGCTCTGGAGCCGCTGCGGAGATGTGTGAACCGACTCCATAGAGAGCCGGTCACAATCTCCTGCTATGCGAATTGGATGCGGGGAAACCCACATTCTTATTATGATCATTGCTGGTTTATTATAAATGTAAAGTGTCTGTAGACTTTATAAGATTATATTTTTTCCACTTCATTTCTTGTCCTAACAGGTTTAAAAGGCAACAATTTTTTTTTAAGCCATGTTTTTGGCATTAGTGAAACAACAGGCAAAAATAATGTACAACCAGAAAAAAAGGAAATATGTGCTCTTCTGCCAAGTGGGTCTATCTTGTATGGAATAGGTAATAGGCCAAGGGGTACACATAAAGCTGGAAATAGCACTATGGAAGCTCTTCCAAGAATAGTAAGCAACTCTGACAGGAAAGAAGAACAGAGAAGGTGGTTCTAAGTGCAGAATTTCAGCAGTTTATTATACAACACAGTTTGAAAACACAGAATGTAGGTGTTAAAAAGGCTCATCTGACTGTCATATTCCTGGTGGGGCTCCTGTCACTGTGGCTCCATTTCCCTGTGCCGACCAGCAGCTAGGGTGAGATCAACCAGTAAGCAAAGCTGCCGCTCCTCCAGGACCTGGAAGGGTGGCGGCTTTCCTTACTGGTCGATCTCACCCTAGCTGTTGGTCGGCACAGGGAAGTGGAGCTACAGTGACAGGAACCCCACCAGGAATATGACAATAAGATGAGACTTTTTAATGCCTACTTTCTGTGTCAGATAATAAACTGCTGAAATTCTTTACTTTAGAAACACTTTCTTTGATTTTCTTCTTTCCTGTCAAAAATAGTGTACAACAATACAAAAAATAAAGTCACACCCTATAATAAACTTACACTACTGGCTTCATTATCGACCCTTTTGTGACCAGAGATCAGTTAAACTTAGATGCCCAAACAAATCCAGCAGTGTCAACATGGGTCAGTTAACTGAGCTATTTTGATTAGAAATTCAACGAAGATTGGGCTGTTTCACTTGCTTCTCTGGTTTACAAATACACCTTATTCTTACACATATGCAAATCAGTCACTGGAAATGAATTACTCTAAATTAAAAACAATTAAATTAATTATTTTATTTAACTATAATTATAATGATGCTGTTGTGTAAGAAATAAGGAATATGTATCTGTGCACTTTAATATTTGGTGAAAGTATTTTCAGCTTAGCAGTGTGCTGATGTTACCTTATTGTGGAATCAGCAGGATGGGGCAGAAATGTGACATCAGTGTATTTCTTGACTCTATCAATAAAAGTAATGTCATACTACTTCTGTTGGTGGTAATTGGTAATGATGGTGTCTATGCAGCTCAAGATGTAGAAATCAAAGGAGACTGTTGTAGGAAAGATGATCCACCACAGGGTAGTACAGTAATGATGGGCTGTTAATGTTTTCAATAGATCTAACACTGGTTATGGCGCTGCTGATTCTCCTAACTGTTCATAAATATTTCTTTAAAATGCTCTTTTGCCGTATGGTATTTTCATTTAGACATCTATTTATTTCATTAAGGGAATGCTTAAACCCCACAAAAGCTCATACAGGTAAAATTCTAATTTACAGAAGATTTTTAAGAAGATAAGAGGGGCAGCATGAATCATGAGTGGACTTTAAGAAATTCACCAATCTCTACCACTAATCTATATAGTGCAGTCAAGCCTCAGTCCCTAAATCATTAAACGCTTGAGTCTCCAGGCCATTTTCTCCCCAAATCCCCTTAAATCACAGAGGGTTTTTTTTTTGTTTGTTTGTTTCGACGATGGTCTTGGTGGTTCCTCACATTATGTTTTTTTTAGCGGTTGTAGTCTACCCTAATGTGTTATATATATATATATATATATATATATATATATATATATATTTTTTTTTTTTTTTTTTTTTTTTGAGGACAGGTAGAGCTTTCGTTTTATAGCTTATTTGGATGTAATTATTTTTTTTTATTTTCTCATTGGTTTTTATTGGAAAAAATAGTAAAAAATTATGGAAAATGCATTTTGTTATATTTTCTAGTAAACTGTTTATGTAATCTCTATACCTCCATGTATTTACCACAACATATAAGCAACAAAGTCAGCTGATTACAATTATATCACATTAGTGTGACTTTGATGTTATAGAGTGGAATGGAAAGCTGAAAGTGAACGTATGGACTTTAGTGCTTTATTCCCCTTTTGACGCTACATTGTGATGTGTGCAGGGGAGAAAAATGGTTTGCCCAAATTGTTAGGCCCCTTTCACACTGGGGCGGCGTCAGCGGTAAAAATAGCGCCGCTTTACCGATGTTTTAGCGGCAGTATTTGACAGCTAGCCGGGCAGTTGTACCCCCCCTGCTAGCAGCCGAGAAAGGGTTAAAACCACCGCAAAGCGCTGCTGCAGAAGCGCTATGCTGGCTGTATAGCCGCGCTGCTCCATTGATTTCAGTGGGCAGGAGCGGTGAAGGAGTGGTGTATATACCTCTCCTTCACTGCTCCAAAGATGCTGCTAGCAGGACTTTTTTTACCATCCTGCAGGCGCACCGCTCCAGTGTGAAAGCCCACGGGGCTTTCACACTGGAGACACAGCAGTGGCTCTTTCAGGGCGATTTGCAGGCGCTATCTTTAGCGCTGTAGCGCCTGCAAAGCGACCCAGTGTGAAAGGGGTCTTATTGTAACATTAAGATAAGATTACGTTCAGCTGATGATGGCACAAATGAGTATGACAGCACTGTTTTTCACAGGTTTGCAACTGCAAATAATTCAAAAAATATTGTTTATTATTGTTTATTTGCTTGCTTGTCAATCAGATCATTCTATACCATGGTTGGGACCTGGGGATTCATTGTGAGAGGGAATATATTTATTTATTTATTACGGGCACTTTTATAGCACCATCAATTTACACAGTGCTTTACATATATATTGTACATTCACATCAGTCCCTGCCCTTAAGAAGCTTACAAACTAAGGTCCCTAACTCACATTCATACACATACAAGGGCCAATTTAGACAGGAGTCAATTAATCTACCAGCATGTCTTTGGAGTGTGGGAGGAAACTGGAGTAACTGGAGGAAACCCATGCAGACACATGGAGAACATGTAAACTACACATACACACACACTATCAAGATCTAGACTCCCTATTCTCAGCCAGCAATGATTACTAAAGCAGGAATCTACTGCTGAAGAGACTGGATTGACAGGGCTACAACAGCTCTGCCAAAACCTCCATACTAACAAAAAGTGCATTTTGAAAAGAAAAGAAACTGGGAAGCTAGGACAAATAGCTGTTGAACACTTCCTTATACAGTGCACTCCTATGAAGACATCTGTAGAGGTATCAGAAGCCCAGGAGCTAATTGTTTCAACTCCTGGGCTCAATGCTGGACCCCAGCAGTTTCTGCGCTAGTGCTAGTGGGAGTCACTGAATCTCTTTTAAAGTGGCACTTGGACAAACAGTTGCTGTCCCTAGACTGTTATAATGGAACATGGGACTTAAGTGGTTAATTGAAGCAATTGCAAGTCAAGTGGCAGAGCATAACTCTCCCCCTGCAGGAATCAAAAATAGTGTTTATTATGGCCATAAATGCATGGCGACCATACTGCTTAAGTGCAGACATGTTGTGGTTCATGTGAGTTTTGGGGCTAATTTACTAAAGGCAAATAGGTTCACTTGGCAAGGGAACTTGTACCATGCAAGGAAATGCTCCCCAGAATTTAGTGAATGTGGTGCAATTTCACTTTGCAAAAGATACCCAGTCATATGCAAGGCACAAAAAAAAAAAAAAAAAAAACAGCATTTTTGCTTGTACATAATTGGATAATGGGAGCAAGCAGAGCTTCACCTAGTTCACTAAGTTCTGTGGATAATTCCCTTGCAGAGTGCACCTTCCCTTGTAAAAAGAATAGTCAGTTTGCCTTTAGCAAATCAACTGCTTTTATTTATTTGAACCCCTTGAATCCTATGCTCAGGCAGTACAGAAAACCTTACCTTTGCTCAAGTCTTGAGTGCTAATAAATGTAGGTAATTTTGGAGCCTCCTGACCTTTTCTGCTGTTTATGACTGATAATAGGCTGTGGTGTTAGCCACTGCTATTTTTAGAGTAAAGAATAATATAAAATTCCTCTATGCACACACTATTAGCCCTTCCCATAACCAAAATATACTTACACACTACATATTCATGAAGGAAAGAGATTCAAAAAATAAAAACATACTATTATTTGTGGTCTGTAATTTATTTAGGCTATGAAAAAATAATTATGGGCTGATACATTGCTTATTTTAATACAAAAATCAATCAGTCTCTAACATTAATGTGAAAAATGCTCATGTCGAAAAGACAACAGATTATGATTAATTACTGAAGACATCCATCAAATTATGTGTGAATGCTCAAATACATTACTTTGTTTCACTCTTTAACAATATAAAATTATACCAGGCATGGGGCATATGTTTGTATTAGACATGCACGTTTGACAGTCATGTATTATACCATTCTAATTCAACTTGTTCAAGATTTTTTAGAAACAAATGTACACATGTGAAACTAAGAATATATATTTTTTTATTTTTTTTTTACTCATGACTTAATATTGAAAGCAATCCCAAAATAATGAATGTATCCAATGAAAGATAGTCATTTGATAACCTAGCAGCTGTGGAGTGCATGAATATTTTTCAAGTGCCATATTCCAGCAGACAGATGACTAGGAAGTAGTAGTTTGAATAACGAAAAAAAAAATATTAACACTGACGTGAAAATAACACTGGAAAAAAATGTATCATTAATGATTTTCAATTACTGTATTATTATCACAGTAAATGTTGACAGTAGTCATAGAAGCCTTTTCTAAAAAAAAACTTTACACTGTGTTGAGCATTAAGGCTACTTTCACACTGAGGCCTTTTTCAGGTGCTTTTGGGCTAAAAATAGTGCCTGTAAAGCGTCTGAAAAACACCTCCCTGCCTCCCCAGTGTGAAAGCCTGAGTGCCTTCACACTGGAGCAGTGCCCTTGCAGGACGGGAAAAAAAAGTCCTGCAAGCAGCATCTTTGTGGCATTGCGGGAGCGGTGATTAAGGCCTTATAGGCTGAAAGGTGTCAACTGACTTAATCTGCGTTTGTTCACTGTGGCTATTCAATAAAATGAAGAAATTCTAAGAGCAGCAACCGGAGTGCGGATCATTTTTTCTACATTACTCTACCCAGCCAGCGACTGTGGATCGAGCACCTGGGAGCTCTGCTATCTATGTGGTGTATGGATAGTAGCACTGACTTTTCTGTTTATGCTCCTAAACCACCCCTGCCATTGAAATCAGCGATGCGGAAGTGCCAGCAAAACGATTCGGCAGCGGCACTTTGCGGGCACTTTTAACCCTTTTTCAGCCACTAGTGGGGTATAAAAGCGCCCCACTAGTGGCCGAAAAGTGCCGCTAAAGCGACGGTAAAGCGATGCTTAAATTAGCGGCACTTTACCACTGATATCCCCCCCGCCCCAGCGTGAAAGTGCCCCTTTGTTCACCTTTGTTCACCTTTTTTTTTTTTACAAATTCCAGCTCCCCTATGTACCAATGCAGCATTAATATACTGCTTTTGCAAACATAAAACAGCTTTCCATTTATTCTACACACGCTCACCTCATTGTCTTTATGGATGTTTCAAAACACTGCTCGATTATGTTTGCCTTACTTCCTGGACAGATTTTAGGTCATGACACAGGAAGGAGTTGACCAGCTGAGGGTGGATGATGCAGGGTGTGTGCTAATGAGATCAGCTGGTCAACTCCTTCCTGTGTCATGACCTAACATCTGTCCAGGAAGTAAGACAGAAGTAATCGAGCAGTGTTTTGAAACACCCATAAAGACAGTGATGTAAGCATGTGTAAAATAAATGGAAAGCTGTTTTATTTTTGCAAAATAATTACATTATTGCTATATTGGTACATAGGGGAGCTGGAATTTAGAAAAAAAAAGTGAACATAGGTGAACTTATCCTTTAAATTACTGTATTTGTTGGCGTATAACACTCACTTTTTCACCCTAAAAATCGGGTGCAAATAACACGTGCGTGTCATACGCCAATACTTCAATTTTAGATGCCTCGGAGGGGACAGGGAGGGGGGCAGGACGAGCGCTGTCAGATTACATACAGTGAGAATCTCCTGTTTACTTGGCTGCCTCTGTAAAAGGAAGTCCCCTCTCCTGAGCCGCCCCCCTCCCTGTCCCCTCTAGGCTGCAGATGGGCATCGATCAGGCTGCACTGATGGCAATGGTGAGGCTGCTGCATTGATGGCAATGGTGAGGCTGCTGCATTGATGGCAATGGTGAGGCTGCTGCATTGATGTGGACTGATGAGGTTGCATTGATGGCACTTGTGAGGCTGCAGATGGGCATTGATGAGGCTGCATTGGTGGCAATGGTGAGGCTGCAGATGGGCATTGAACAGGCTGTATTGATGGCAATGGTGAGACTGCAGATGGGCACTGACCCTTATTTTGCTTCAAAGTTCCTTATTTAAATTTTTTTTTTTTTTCCTGAAACTTCCCTCTTAAAATTAATGTGCGTGTTATACACCCGTGCGTGTTATACACCGATAAATATGGTATTTCTGAGGTACAAACGCCTCAGCTGTCATCCTGGTAATGGTTTCACTACCTATTAAATCACTGACCTGGATACAGCATGTTTTCAGGGAAGTCTTAAAAATCTGAACTCCTGACCTATATGCTTGTCGCAAGCCATTGACGAGACTGCAACATTGTAATTTTGTAACAAGGCACAAGTTGAGAAGGTGCAGCAGAGGACTGAACCCGATTTGTGTCAGACATTGATGAACTCAACTAGGAACTGCCCAGGCACCAGGATTTATACGATTGTTCCATCTTTGAGCCATGCTGACCCTGAATGAAGACTGATCATCCTTGTAAGGGAGTACAATGATCTCTATGCTTGGAAATAAATAGCTGTCATTTTAAACCAGCAAATTTGCTGGCCCACAGAATTCCAGCAACTTTTTTATATTGACTTCTACAGCTACAGCTACAACTAAGCATATTATAAAATTCTTACCAGAGTATTCACAGATGTGCACGCCGCATTTATGTTAGTGAAGGTCAGCCTACTGAAAGATACATTTATAGACTTGATATAAAAGGAGCTTTCTCTTGCTAATTATTAATATTTTTTTTTCCAAAGCAGTGCTCTTACTCAATTAATTTTTTTTCAGTGCTGATAATCAAAAATCCATTTCCCACTCATTCATAGCTTGGTTGGCCTTCAGTACGGTAATAGAGAAAGAGTACAAAGCTCTTAGACTTGCTGCTTAGCAGCACTTTGTCTCAGCTCCCACACTGAATGTAACTGACAACAATTATTGGCCTTGTAAATTCAGCAAAGAGTTGTTACGCTGTTCAACAGGATGTAACAACAGGATGTGGGCGACTGTGACTCACTGTTACCTACTGCATTTCTTGTGCAGCCCACGGACGTGAACACCTGATAAAAAGCATTAGACAAGCATAACATTTAACATTTATCGCTAAGAGAATATATATGCTTGTGATGTCACACCATGGCACATTTGGTTTTATATTATATTTATACCTTTAACATCATAAACTGGTTAATAATCATCACTATATACATATTTTAACATTTCTGAACTCATCAACCTGTTCATTGCTTTTGACTCCCTTGGTCTCAATGTAAGATTCCTGGAGTAGTAGAAAATTGTAGACATGTGCATTCGTTTTCGTCCAAATGCATTTTCGTCCGAATTTCAGGTATTTTCGTTACCGTTTTAACAAACGATAACGAAAGTGCAGAATCCGAAAAACGAAAGATCCGACATAAACAAATGCTTTATTTTCGTTTTCGTTGCTACAACAGTTCGATATAGATAGGAGATTCGACATGATGATGACAATAACAATCTGTGTCCATCAAACCTGTGGTCGAATGTGCCTAACCTTAACTCTATTAGTCCAAGATTATTCTACATAGAGAGAAAAGATTTGACAAAGAAAGAAAAGATTCAACGTAGGGGAGAAAAGATTCGACGTAGGGGAGAAAAGATAAATAAAAATAATGATGATGATGAATGTTATTGGCTGATTGTAACCAAAGAGGAGGAGCAGTAAAATAGCTAGAACTAAGTACACACGTACTTTGGATTATGGTGTTTGTTGAAATTTCTAAGAAGATTCGACGGAGCAGGTAAACTATACGGCGTTGTACAGTTTAGCTACTCCGTCGAATCTTCTTTGAACATTCAACAGACACCATAAACCTTCAATGACAGGTTCGACCTTAATTTGGATTTTCGGACGAATGCAATTTTTAACGAAAAACGAAATAAATAAAAACGAATTTCGGGAGTGACTAAATACATTTATTTTTCGGACGAAAACGAAATTCCGAAACGAAATATTTCAGTGTGCACATGTCTAGAAAATTGTTGAAGCCAATCAAGACTAAGCACTAGCAAACACCTTATTAGGCGCTCGAAGCTTAGGTCTTTTGATCGCTATGTCTGTTCTAGTTTTATAATGGCAAACAAGATTCTCAAGGCAGCGCATAACCATAAGACACAAGCAATACAATACCCTCTTTGTAGAGATAGATTTATGTAAAAGGAAATAGATTATTGGTTGGGGCTGTGCACTGTAAATGAGAAAACAGTTTTATTCTTCTAAGCTTGCATGCATAATCAAATGTAAAATATTAAAAGTATATAATATATCTCTTTGTAAACATTGGAATATCATGAGCTATGGTAAAGTATTCTTTTTTATTTAAAGGAGAAGAAAGTCCCTACACTGTGGTAGAACGTTGTATATTAAAAATGTAACAGACTGTAATTAAGGAGCTAACTGCTGCATCCTTTCTTGGCGCAGCTATCTTTGTCAGCTGAGTGGTTTCCTGTTATGTCCTTTAAACAGTAAGATAATACTTCCTACTCTACATTAGGGGAGAGCAAAATTGTGTGATAAGTATGTAACTCTGAATTTCAAGTCGTATATTAAAAAGTTATTTAAATGTAGCAAGCCAAGCAGCACACTTGGGCATTGCAAGGTACTTCTTACTGGAAATGTTGGCAGTTAACAATACCTATAATAGAACTGGCCTTATCTTTACAGGAACAGAGTAATAGTGTTTATCAACTTAACTACTTAAGGACCGAGCCTCTTTCTAAAATTTGTTGTTTACAAGTTAAAAACATTTTTTTTGCTAGAAAATTACTTAGAACCCCCAAGCATTATATATATATATATATATATATATATATATATATATATATATATATATATATATATATATATATTTTTTTTTTTTTTTTTCCAACTCCCTAGAGAATAAAATGGAAAAAATGCACTTTTTTAATTAAAAAATAAGACAACAGTAAAGTTAGCCCAATTTTTTTATATTGTGAAAGATAATGTTACGCTGAGTAAATTGATACCCAACATGTCACACTTCAAAATTGCGCCCGCTCGTGCAATGGCAACAAACTTTTACCCTTAAAAATCTCCTTAAGAATCTCCATAGGCGACGTTTAAAAAAATTCTACAGGTTGCATTTTTTGAGGAGGTCTAGGGCTAGAATTATTGCTCTCACTCTACCGATCACGGCGATACCTCACATGTGTGGTTTGAACACCGTTTTCATATGCGGGCGCTACTCAGGTATGCGTTCGCTTCTGCACACGAGCTCGGTGGGACGGGGCGCGTTTAAAATTTTTGTTTTTTTAATTATTATTTATTTTACCTTTTATTTTTTATTTTTACATTGTTCTTTAAAAAAAAAATGGTGTCACTTTTATTCCTATTACAAGGAATGTAAACATCCCTTGTAATAGAAAAAAAGCATGACAGGACCTCTTAAATATGAGATCTGGGGGTCAAAAAAACCTCAGATCTCATATTTACACTAAAATGCAATAAAAAAAAATAAAATAAAATGTTGTCATTTGAAAAAAAAAATGCCCCTTTAAGAGCAATGGGTGTAAGTGACTTTTTGACTTCGCTTCCACCCTGCAATGATATGGAGAGGGGTGGGGACCATCTTCCCCTCACTCTTCTCCATACCAAGCCAGGAGAAGAATCCAATCGCCTCCGTCGCTACCGATGGCTCCAGTAAGTGGCGGAGGGCATTGGAGAGCCCCTCTCCCGCCGCCGATAAAAGTGATCTTGATTTGCTGCAGAGACCAAGAAGAGGATACCGGGTTATGGTAGCTAGCTGCTGCCATAACAACAATATTCCTCTTCAAAGTAGTGATGTAAAACTGCGGTGGGTGGTCTGTAAGTGGTTAAAGTAGACAGCATCCCACAACGGATGCTGAACTAAACCATCCTATCCTTTACAGCCAAGGAAGCTGTCATCTCAGCCTCTGTTTGATTTGCAGTTGCCATGTGCTATACATGTGACCAGCTATGAAACCAGCCATTTGATGGCTTGACAGTTCAGTTGAGAGCTAACATAAGCACACCGGTAACTGTAACATGACCTTAATATAACTGTTTTAGGAACTATACTCACCCCTGCCGGCCACTGTCATCGATCCCTGGCCATTTCCATTGGCTGGGCCAGGACGACATTATGCCAATTCATGGGCAGGAGTTCAATCATCCTGGCATTGCCGAAATTGCCGAGCTGCATGTGCGCATTTCAGTGTATAGTGTGGACAGGCAGGTAATTAAACTTTATTGATGAAGAGACATGGTATGTGTCTTCTGCATTAAAAATCCTCCCTGTTTGCAATTTTATATTTTTTTTTTTTGGTAGATTAAAGTTTCACTACATATTTGTGGGTTTGGTTCCTCTTTATTTAGCAGTACTTTACACATGATATTCTTATTTTAAAGTGGCTTTGTTGCAGACACAACATGTGTCTGTTCTGCAATAGCACACTTACCTGCCTGCTTACAGTTTTCCATTGAATATACAATGAGCTGCACATGCACATCTCAGCGTGCATTTCTTGCACATTATGATTGTGCTAGAGTGACTGTCTCTTATGCGCATTTGTGGAATGATGTCCTCCTCCACCGGCCTATCAAAAGGCTGATAACCTAGCACCCAGTGATCTACCTTCTGTATCCATGAAAAGGTTGAGGTGAGTATATTCTGGAGTGTAGCTCTGCTGTAACATTTATCTCTACATTCTTTTACTTGATAGTGGTTCTAGGCTCAGTCCAGCTCCAGCCTCAGGGCTGTACTCTGTTCAACAAAGGCTATTGATTGGCTATTTATGCAAAGAGAGCCAATCTGTTTCACTTCTGGAAACCAAACAGATCTTGTCCTGCTAAGCACCAGAAGTAGGGCTTTTTTCAGGGGAAACGCTGGGGAACGCAGTTCCGGCACTTCCAGCACCTCCAGCACTGAATCTATGTACTGGCAAGGGGGTGCTGGGGTGTGCTGATAGGTCATTGATGCTGGCTGCTAGGGGATCAATTGTTCCTGAAGGAGATCTATTTTTGCATTGTGGTTTATTATTGCTAGGGAGGTCTATTATTGTTGCTGGTGGGGGGTCATTTGTTGCTGGAAAAGTTCTACTGTTGAGGAGGGGTCTATTGTTGCTGGCTGCTGGGGCATCTATTGTTTCTGGAGGGCATCTATTTTTGTGTGGCAGGCTATTGTTGCTGGGAAGGTCTATTGTTGCTGGTGAGAAATCTATTGTTGCTGGTTGGGTTTATGTTGCTGGGGGGGTCAATTGTTGTTGAAAGGGATCTACTGTTGAGGGAGAGGGTCAATTGCTGCTGACTGCTGGGAAGTCTATTGATGCTGGGCTGGCTGCTGGTAAATCTGTTGTTGCTGCCGGGATCTATTGTTGTTGGGGTCCATTGTTGCTGGGGAAATCTTTTGTTGCTGGGAAGGATCTATTGCGGGAGATCTACTTTACTGCTTTTCTTGTTGTTATTAATAAATTCCATACAAATTACCTAACACGACAAAATGATACTTAGTTCTGTATTGTCTAAAAGGGGTGCTACTGGGAGGTGGATAGAGGGTGGAACCAATGGATGGTGCTCTGAGGTGGGCAGGGGTTGGAGAAAAGAAGTGACTTAGAAAGGGGGAGGACCTGCACCTATTCTCTGAGAAGAAAAGCCCTGACCAGAAGTAACAGCAGACCTAAGCAAAATAAGCCCACAGTCGCTGTCAAGCAAGCATAAATAAGGTAAGTGAGCAAAGAAGTCCATTGGGCTGTAATGTGGAAGCAGGGCCAGGAGAGTGAGTTGTAAGCTAACAGCAGAAGCTGTGGCCATTGGATCTTGGTGAGCATGCATCTGTGGAAGGTGAGTTATTTTAGGTCAGTGCAAAGGATCAAAAGAACAAGTGTACTTATCCTTTAAAGGCTAATGCCCCGTACACACGATCGGAAATTCCGCCAGCAAAAGACCGATGAGAGCTTTTGGTCGGAAAATGTGACCATGTGTATACTCCATCTGACTTTTACTGGTGGAATTCCAGCAAAAAATTGAGAGCATGTTCTTAATTTTTCAAGCGGAAAAAGTTCCGATCGGAAATTCCGATCATCTGTAGCATTTCCGACGCGCAAAATTCCTACGCATGCTCGGAAACAATTTGACGCATGCTCAGAAACATTGAACTTCATTTTCTCGGCTCATTGTAGTGTTGTACGTCACCGCTTCTTGACAGTCGAAAAGTTCAGCAAACTTTCATGTGATCATGTGTATGCAAGCCAAGCTTGAGCAGAATTCCGTCGGAAAAACCACCCTAGATTTTTTCGATGGAAATTCCGCTCCTGTGTACGCGGCATTATTCAACCTTTAACAACACTCATACTGTATTTATTTTTTTGCACCCATGCTGTATTTGTTTTCCTACAAAAATATGTGCATTTATATTTTTTTTTTCTTAAAGGTGAACTTAGCCTTTAACAAAGCCTTTTACTAGGTTGAAAATATGTTTTCAACAGCTTGTCTAGTGTTATGTCTGCCTTTAGTTCAAATACCTATAGCTGTGTTAAAGGACAAAGCTTTAGGCTTTCCTTCATCTCTCCAAAAATTACTTTGGGGAATATATTTACAGATAGAAGGTTTAAAAGAATGTTCAGTGTATCTGCAAAGCCCAGGAGACACTCTACTAAAAGTTTACCGCAAACAGGTCAGGCACAGTTTGAGTGGACATTTTAATGCTACAAGTGATGTGTACAAGGTGCAGAATAGTATATTGTTATATGCTCTGTATAATGTTATAGCTCTAATACTTTTAGGGTATCTGCCAATCATTAGTCAGTTGTGATGATATAGGGGCTGATTCATTAAAACTAGAAAAAAGAAAAGGAAACGACCACTCAGAACCTTTGTTCAGTTTTTCTATAAAATAAAAACTGCAACCAAATTGGTCAAGAGCCCCAATTTTTCCTTCTCCAGTTTTAATCAATCAGCTCCATAATCAAGTCTGCTGAAACCATTATATATATAAATATATATATATATATATATCTATATATATATCTATATATATATAGATATATATATATATATATTTATATATATAATGGTTTCAGCAGACTTGATTATGGAGCTGATTGATTAAAACTGGAGAAGGAAAAATTGGGGCTCTTGACCAATTTGGTTGCAGTTTTTATTTTATAGAAAAACTGAACAAAGGTTCTGAGTGGTCGTTTCCTTTTCTTTTCTCTAGTTTTAATGAATCAGCCCCTATATCATCACAACTGACTAATGATTGGCAGATTGGCATATATATTGGCATATATAGCATATATAGCAGATTGGCATATATAGATATATATATAGATATATATATCTATATATATATATTATATTATATATTTTCATGCGACAACACTGAAGAAATGACACTTTGCTACAATGTAAAGTAGTGAGTGTACAGCTTGTATAACAGTGTAAATTTGCTGTCCCCTCAAAATAACTCAACACACAGCCATTAATGTCTAAACCACTGGCAACAAAAGTGAGTACACCCCTAAGTGAAAATGTTCAAATTGGGCCCAAAGTGTCAATATTTTGGCCACCATTATTTTCCAGCACTGCCTTAACCCTCTTGGGCATGGAGTTCACCAGAGCTTCACAGGTTGCCACTGGAGTCCTCTTCCACTCCCCCATGATGACATCACGGAGCTGGTGGATCTTAGAGACCTTGCGCTCCTCCACCTTCCGTTTGAGGATGCCCCATAGATGCTCAATAGGGTTTAGGTCTGGAGACATGCTTAGCCAGTCCAACACCTTTATCCTCCACTTTTTTAGCAAGGTAGTGGTTGTCTTGGAGGTGTGTTTGGGGTCGTTATCATGTTGGAATACTGCCCTGTGGCCCAGTCTCCGAAGAGAAGGGATCATGCTCTGCTTCAGTATTTCACAGTACATGTTGGCACTCATGGTTCCCTCAATGAACTGTAGCTTCCCAGTGCCGGCAGGACTCTTGCAGCCCCAGACCATGACACTCCCACCACCATGCTTGACTGTAGGCAACACATACATCTTTGTACTCCTCCCCTGGTTCCTGCCACACACGCTTGACACCATCTGAACCAATAAGTTTATATTGGTCTAATCAGACCACAGGGCATGGTTCCAGTAATCCATGTCCTTAGTCTGCTTGTCTTCAGCAAAATGTTTGTGGGCTTTCTTGTGCATCATCTTTAGAAGAGGCTTCCTTGTGGCAGGCTGACAGGCTAACCCCTCACCCCTTCAACCTCTGCAGCAATGCTGGCATCACTCATACCTCTATTTCCCAAAGACAACTTCTGGATATGATGCTGAGCACATGCACTCAACACCTTTGGTCGACCATGGCGAGGCCTGTTCTGAGTGGAACCTGTCCTGTTAAACTGCTGTATGGTCTTGGCCACTATGCTGCAGCTCAGTTTCAGGGTCTTGGCAATCTTCTTATAGCCTAGGCCATCTTCATGTAGAGCAAAAATTATTTTTTTCAGACCCTCAGAGAGTTCTTTGCCATGAGGTGCCATGTTGAACTTAGAGGTGACCAGTATGAGAGAGTGAGAGCAATAACACCAAATTTAACACACCTGCTCCACATTCACACCTGAGACCTTGTAACACTAATGAGTCACATGATACCGGGGAGGGAAAATGGTTAATTGGGCCTAAGTAAATTTATTTAAAAAAAAAAAAAAATTATAAATGCGCATATTTTTGCAGGAAAAATAATGTGCATTTATTATTTTTTCCACAGGAGCCTACAAAGCAGTGTACCCATGATTATTGGATTGTGACAGGTGCAGTGTCAGGATTCTTCACACCCTCTCTCCAGCTTTCTGCCCGTACCTCTGGAGAAAAAACTGGAGATAGATTCAACGGACTAACAACGCACTGATCAGCACATTAGTAGTCTTTTGAAAATGAAACTGACTCAATTCCCCCATCTACATGCTCAATGTGGATAGGAGAATCCTCCCTGATGAGCTATTGTATTCTGACAGCAGGGAGATTTACCCGCTGTCAAAATGCACTGATCAGCGCTGCAGGCTATAGCCAGCGGCACTGATTGAGTGGGGAAAATCCGACAACACGGCATAACCTCCCTGCTTATCTATGGTTTGAAATTTGGCTGGTCTCTGCTGAGCCAGCCATATTTCGATCCATGTATTGCTACCTTTAGCCTTTAAAGTCCTGCCCCCCCCCCCCACCTCTGTATGCCTCTCTGAAACTAGAAAAAGTATATATTGTGTGTGGGGACAGAGTGTTCAAAGCTTTCTTAACCCTTAGGACAGTGATGGCGAACCTTGGCACCCCAGATGTTTTGGAACTACATTTCCCATGATGCTCAACTACACTACAGAGTGCATGAGCATCATGGGAAATGTAGTTCCAAAACATCTGGGGTGCCAAGGTTCACCATCACTGCCTTAGGAAGTATCATCCCTTCTATAATACATATAATAAACTACCAGACTCCCATTTTTCTGGTAGTTTGCTCTCTGAAACTAGCTTCATTTTGTTATAGGGACCTGATGTTTTAATAAAAAAATGTGAGCTCCACCAACTGCCTTCCACCTGTTCCACAAGAGTGTTTAAATTAGGATTTGTAGGATTTTACGGTAGAACATCTACACTGTCCTCCCTGGGACAACAGTATAGGGAGAAGTTCCACATACTAGCTGTCAGCATTTAAAAGCAGCGCGGGCATGCAGGGCTCCGCCCCACACAGCCACGTCATTCATACACATAGCTCTGTGTATGAATGAACTACAAGCCCCAACATCCTTAGCAACTGTCAGGCTTGTAGTTCACAATGAACTACCACAGCGCTGTAGAGCACTGTGATAGTTCCTTGAGTCTTCCTGTCAGGGAAGACAAGAGACACTGACAGTGTGCTAGAGACCCGCATAGCATCAGTGATCTCCTAATAGCGTGTGCAATGCTTTACAGGCTCTTACTACAAAAAATAATAAATTAACATTTTGTTACCTTCAAAAAAATGTGCATTTATTATTTTTTTGTACGAAGGTAAACATATCCTTTAACCACTTCACTTCCGGAAGGTTTACCCCCCTTCCTGACCAGGCCATTTTTTGTGATACAGCACCGCGTTACTTTAACAGATTGCCAACCAGCCACCGTCATTATACTGCGGCAGGTTTGGCACAGCTGCGAGAATCGCCATAGGTGTACGTCGACCACTTTAAGAGATCTGGGGGGGCGCGTGCGCGCCGCCAGACCTGATGCGCATGGCTGGCGGCCGCGATGTTCACCAGCGACCCACAATCGCTCCTCAGAGAGCCAGAAAGGGGATCTGTCAATGTAAACAGACAATCCCTCTGCTGTTCCTAGTGATCTCTCTCTACTCCCTGTCAGTCCACTCCCCCCACAGTTAGAAATGCCTCCCTAGGGAACACTTAACCCCTTGATTGCCCCCTAGTGTTAACCCCTTCCCTGCCAGTGAAATTTATACAGTAACCAGTGGCTATTCTTAGCTCTGATCGCTGTAAAATCACAGCGGGAGCGAGACGCACTCGGGTCTTAAACCCGGAAGTGCCGAGTCACGTGTATATAGGTGATTCTCCACAGCGTGGCCTCCCTATATCAGCAAATCTGTTATGTGGCGGTCGGGAAGTGGTTAAGCAGCTGCTAGGGGCAGTCACATTGCACAGGGACATAGCAGTAGGTAGGAATTAGCCCTAAAGTTTGGAAACTAAGGACCCTAGTAACAGAGAGAGAAAAGATTTAAGACTTGTTTATACTTCGGTTGGGGGGGTAAAAACAAGCAGTTGAGCTGCGTTTTTAGCAACCCCTTCAAAATGCTCCCCTTTAAGCTGCTGAGGTGTACACATGGTGCTGCAAGAATTAAATACACTACCACTCGCTGAATACAACCCATTCAAGTGAATAGGGCCATGCTGCAACTGCCCCATAACTGCATTCATGTATTCATTGGGAGGTGAGGAGGAGACATATCTCCATCCACTGCCTGTCAAATCCCTCTACAAAGCAATCCATCCGCGGATCGTAAATAAAGCCTAAAAAGCATACCGAGAATGGTTTTCTGGCACAGCTAGGTAATAGCAGGTACCTTGTGCAGAACATTTACTTTTAACTATTGAAAATAACTGCTCTTATGCAGTATATTTCCAATGATATGTAACAGTCCATGATGACATAAAATGTAATGGTGCTTCCCATTTCTGTATTACTGAGCTTGTCTAGGTTATAGCAGTGCTATTATTATGATGCCTAAAGAATGATTTCTTTTCACGGTTCACTTGTTTGTCTTGTAAATGAGCAGCAGTGCTTGAAATCAGGTCACCCTCCTAAAGGGAGAAAAAGCATATACATGCAGGATATTAACTAATCTGGGAAAATCACAGCTCAACTTCAGAATAACTAATGTTTATGAAAGTGTTTAGGGATCATTTCAGTTTTTATGTAATGATTTATGTACATAGTTTCTCGCTATTGAATAGAGACGATTCTACAGCTTGCTTGATGTCACTACAGCAACTACTTTTTAAAAGAATGAATCTATCACCCTAAAGACAGTTTTATTGAACATAGTAACATATGCCAGGAATGAATTGACCAGTGTCCATTCTGTGGATCCCTAAAGCAGGGGTCTCAAACTGGTGGCCCTCCAGCTGTTGCAGAACTCCCATCATGCCTCTGCCTGAGGGAGTCATGCGTGTAGCTGCCAGCCTTGCAATGCCTCATGGGACTTGTCGTTTTTCAGCAGCTGGAGGGCCGACAGTTTGAGACCCCTGCCCTAAAGTCACTTTCTATTTAGAAATAGTTTAAGCTGAGCTCTGGGTATAAACATTTATAAACAAAAATACAAAAAGCACACAAAGATTCAAGAAATAATACTATCACACTTACCCTAATGCAGGCTTCTGTGTTCTTCACCCACCTATAGCAGCCCTCTTTTCCATTGAGGCAAGCAGGCCTACTAGTACTCTGTTGCCCCCAGGACTTATACACAATATTACAGTGCCTGGCCACCACGCCAGGGCAGCCGTGGACTGAGCACAGCAGACAGGTACTTGTAATTGGCAGACAGTCAGAGTGGTTCAATGACTGTCCAGGTACATGCCAAGTAAGGTTCAGAATACTCAGCGTCTAATTCAAAGTCAAAAGGCAGGCAGAGTTCAGAGAGTAGTCAATATCCGATCCAAGGTCGTCAACGAGGGAATCCAATCTAGCAGAGCAGGGTAGACAAACACAAAGCTTGAAGCATGTGTCAAAAATGCAGTATCATAAGTCTGAGACTGCAGGCTTGGTTAGCTTAAATCAGGTTTAGTCTCCACCCAAAGACTGACCACATCAATCACCGTGTAGGTGGACAGACAGTGAGAATGTATCATAACCAAAGCCAAGATGCTGGAATAAGACTAGCAGCTGTGAATGATCAGGAGCGCTACAAGCTCCTGACAAATACACAAATACACTTTTATATAGACAATATTTGCTTATCTCGAAGTTTAGCTTTAAAACAATTTGGAAACTATTAGCAATGACCTTTTGGCTGAAGTGCATTTGATTAGCGTATATTTGGTGTACGATACCCTATTCTTTGCTGTTTGTGCCTTTTACTAGGCCAGTTTCGAACACTAAGCATGCTGTGTATACTGTTTTTGTCACGGATGTGTAGTGATCCTGCCAAATTCAAGCTGTGCTTGACTACTGAAGAAAGGCCAAGTTAGTAAGGGAAAGTAATTGAAGCTACAGTATGCTGCAGTATAAAGTCCCTATTTGGTAAGTAGGATGGGGATCTGAATCCCTTTGGAAAAAGTTGTGCTGAGAACTACTACTGAGTAGGTGTTTTTGAATCCTAAAGGGATGGAAAACACCAGAATGATTCAATATTATAATGAGATCATCACAATTCTCTGGGTCTGTTATGATGTCAGCATAGTGAGCTTTTCTCTACCCGGAGAGATATTCAGTATAGAGAACTGTAAATAGAAAAAGTGTTTGCGGTCAAATAAAATAAAGTTAGATTTTCATAACATAAACAATTCTTTTAGAAGAAAGTTGCTCTCTAGATGACAATGACAATGCACAGAGTGTGCTGAAATTTGTAATGAGCCTCGCTGGGAGGATGCCTGTCACTCAGGACTATATTTACTATTTAATCAGATAATACATAATTTAGCTAAATCTGTTTTCTAGCAGGAAATATTATTTTCATTCACATTCATCTGTGTTTATTTTTATGCTTTTAAAGTGTCTACAGTAAACTAGACTATTATGCATTCAGAGCCTGAGTTCATTGTAAGAGGTTTTAGTTCTTCTTGGCATCTGCTTTCTAAAAGTTTCCATGTAGGCTTTGTCGATGAAACTGTGTAAATATTCATAAAAATGTAGGTACATACACCAGAGGAAATTAAAGTGTTGTTTCTGGCCTTATTAAATTGATACTAAAGTCTTGTTTTTTGTTTTTTTTTTTAATTAATAATAACAAACATGTTATACTGCTCTGTGTAATGGTTTTGCACAGAGCAGCCCAGATCCTCCTCTTCTTGGGTCCCTCATCGGTGCTCCTGGCCCTCCCTCCTGTTGAGTGCCCCCATAGCAAGCAGCTTTCTATGGGGGCACCTGAGCTGAGCCGCAGCTCCCTGTGTCCTTTCAGACACAGAGCTGTGGCCCGGCCCCACACCATTTCTCTACTCATTGGCTCACTGACTTTGATTGACAACAACGGCAGCCAATGGCGCCGCGCTGCTGTCTGAGCCAATGAGGAGGGGAGTCCTGGACAGCCGAGGCTCTCGTGCAACATCGCTGGATCTAGATGGACCTCAGGTAAGTATTGGGGGGTGCTACACATAGAAAGCTTTTAATCGTATTGCATAGAATGCATTAAGATTAAAAAAAAATTTCTGCCTTTACCGCTTTAATAGTTGCTTTAATTGTATAAACTACTTTAGAAAAAGACAGTATAATTGGCCACAATGGACAGTACCCATTCTTTGCTTTCTTTCAGTTTGTAAATCATAAGAGTCATTGTAATGTAACTTAGCAGCCAGTCAGTCACATTCCATGATAAGGACAATAGGAGATTCTATATATACCAGTTTTAAGCAATAGACACCTAGACATTAGTACTGATATCTTTGGTGCAGGGTTGGCCTTCAGCACACAAAATATTCTGTTGCAGGAGAATTAATGTTAGGGTTACAGTTAGGGTTAGGGTTAGGGTAAGGATTACAGTAAGGGTAAAAATTAGGGTTATTGCAAGGAGGAGGAAGGAGGAGCAGACGGTACCACCAATGAGGAGGTAAGGGCCCACCCTGTGCAATATTGTTTAACATAGCAGGTAAGCATTTTATTTAAAAAAAGTCTTTAATATCACTTTATTGTGAGGATAAGGGGTTACAGGAAAAGTCAGTGTGGGTGTAAAGATTACAGAGGGAATTAGTGTGCAGGGAAAGGTAAAAGGTAAGGTTGCTGCTAGGGTAAGGTTTATAGAGCTGGTTAGTATTATAGAAAGGTGAAGTTTGATTGTAAGGGTATACGGAAGGGTTATTGGTAAGGTAAGTGTTACAGGGAAAGATACTGTGGGGGTTAGTGTCAGGATAAGGGTTACAGGGAGGGGTAATGTGTGGGTTAGTGTTAGGGCAGGGTTATAGGGAATGTTAATGTGAGGGTAAAAGTAACAGAGCAAGTTACGGCAAGGGTAACGTTTACAGGGAAGGTTAGTAAGGGTTACAGGAAGGGTTAGTGTGTGGATAAGGGTAACAGTAATGTCCTGTACACACGGTCGGATTTTCCAATGGAAAATGTGTGATAGGACCTTGTTGACGGAAATTCGACCGTGTGTAGGCTCCATCACACATTTTCCATTGGAATTTCCGACACACAAAGTTTGAGAGCTTGCTATAAAATTTGCCGACAACAAAATCCGTTGTTGGAAATTCCGATCGTGTGTATACAAATCCAACGCACAAAGTGCCACCCATGCTCAGCATAAATTAAGTGGCGAAAGCTATTGGCTACTGCCCCGTTTATAGTCCCGACGTACGTGTTTTATGTCACCGCGTTCAGAACGATCGGATTTTCCGACAACTTTGTGTGACCGTGTGTATGCAAGACAAGTTTGAACCAACATCCGTCGGAAAAAATCCATGGATTTTGTTGTCGGAATGTCCGATCAATGTCCGACCGTGTGTACGGGGCATAAGGGTTTCTGCTAGGGCAAGTGTTACATGGAGGATTAACATAACGGTTAGTGAATGAGTTAAGGTTACATGGATGGTTAGTATGAGACTTGGTGTTAGAGTCACATGGAGGGTTTAATGCGAGAGAACCCGTGATTTCCCACCACTTTCTGCCACGGTGACAGTATTCTCCCAGGCAGAGACAGTGAACCTCCCCAACAGGGACATGGACAGCAATAAAAACTTGATAAACTCACTAATCTTCCTGTACTCTATCAACTTTAACATTTCACTGAGTGAGTTACTTATTGCCTGGAGTTGCTCTTGCGGTGAACTGAAATGTGGTTAAAAGAGTTTTTGTGTTTGTCTGCCAGAAATACTGTTATTCTCTTACAACAGTACAGCACATGATCTTTCCTGACATATCTCCTCTAATGAAGAAAACTGCTCAAATAATGCATACTGCTTAACGAATCAGTGTATTAACGGAGTACATCTGCTTTATATTACATGGAGACAAATTAAAGAGGCTTTTATGATGTTCTGAAATTGCATGTTAAACAAAGTAAGAATTAATACTAAATAAATTACATTCTCTGTGCTCTGATTCTATCCAGCTGCACCCCTGCCTTGATAGCGACATGTAAAAGGAACACAAATTACTTGTTAATTTTCAAGTGACATCTCTAAGCAATCAACAAATCTGTATTAGCACATACATCTCCTGTAGCAAGGTGGCTTTTTTCGGGGAAATAATTAGTTACTGCCAAGTGTATTGTAACTATGTAGATGTTACTATGACACTTGTAATTGTAAGCTTTTCTGCGTGATACACTAAAGATAAAGAAGGCATTTTTCTTCCACACTGGTAATGAAAAGTGTGAACATTAAATGTTTGAATAACTAATTTAAATTCAAATATTCAAGTAAGGATCTCTGAAGCGAGTACCTCTTTCACTAGTTATACTGGTTTCCTGTAGTTTTGCTAAACACTGGGTAGATTTACTGTATGTCACAAAGAACACAGTATTATTTGAAATATATATATATATATATATATATATATATATATATATATATATTCACACACACTATATTCAAAAGTATTGGGACACCTGCCTTTACACGCACATGAACTTTAATGACATCCCAGTCTTAGTCCGTAAGGATCAATATTGAGTTGGCCCACCCTTTGCAGTTATAACATCTTTAACTTTTCTGAGAAGACTGTCCACAAGGTATAGAAATGTTTCCATGGGAATGTTTGACCATTCTTCCAGAAGCGCATTTGTGAGGTCAGGCACTGATGTTGGAAGAGAAGACCTGGCTCATAGTCTCCACTCTAATTCATCCCAAAGGTGTTCTATTAGGTTGAGATCAGGACTGTGTGCAGGCCAGTCAGGTTCCTTCACCCCAAACTCCCATGTCTTTATGGACCTTGCTTTGTTCAGAAGAGTTGAAACTGTTATAGCAGCGAAGGGTAGGCCAACTCAATATTAGTTCATGTGCGTGTAAATTCAGGCATCCCAATACATTTGGCTATATATATATATATATATATATATATATATATATATATATATATATATATTGCCTTTGACAGCTTCCTCTATGAGAGATGAAGCTTGTCCCAAAGCCAGTAGTACCCAAAGCAGGAGTACTCATGCACTTTGTTCGTGTATGATGTGTTTACATGTCCTAAGGCCTGGTCAGTGATTCCTGTGGCAAGAATCAGTCGATTCTAGCAACTAGAATCACCTATTGTTGTGGACAGCTGTGGTTGGTAGGCCTGTACCAAGCATTGACAGGCTGACAGGCACTACACCTGTCTGCATGTATCTACACATCCAATCTGTCTGTGTCCAGGGCCGGTCATTTGTTTCTAGTTCTAGAATACATACAGAAAGCTGCAGTTCCACTCAGCCTGTCATTGCTTTGTACAGGCTTCCAGGCTGTCCACAACCACCTGTGATTTCAGCCGTAAGAATTGCTGATTTGTGTTGCAGGAATCTGTGATAATGTTGTTGTCAATTTAGGATGTTGCAAACAGCTGCATACTTACATATCATCCTTTAACCACATGCCGACCAGCGCACGACGATATACGCCGGCACAATGGCACGGCTGGGCAAATGGGCATACAGGTACGTCCCCTTTAGGAAGCGGCATCGTGCGCGCGTCGCCGCATGCTCTGTGACCGTGACCGCGGGTCACACGGACTCGATGTCTGCTGGGGGCCCCCGATCTTGTCACGGAGCGGAAGAACGGAGAGATGCCTTTGTAAACAAGGCATTTCCCCGTTCTGCCTAGTGACATGACAGATATCACTGCTCCCTGTCATCAGGAGCAGTGATCGCTGTCATGTGAGTAGTAGCCCATCCCCCCCACAGTCAGAATCGCTCCCTAGGACATGCTTAACCCCTTGATTGCCCCCTAGTGTGTAACCCCTTCCCTGACAGTGTCATTTACACAGTAATCAGTGCATTTTTATAGCACTGATCGCTGTATAAATGACAATGGTCCCAAAATAGTGTCAAAAGTGTCCGCCATAATGTCGTAGTCATGATAAAAATCGCAGATCACCGCCATTGCTAATAAAAAAAATGAATAATAAAAATGCCATAAAATTATCTCCTATTTTGTAGACACTATAACTTTTGCGCAAACCAATTAATATACGCTTATTGCGATTTGTTTTACCAAAAATATGTAGAAGAATACATATCGGCCTAAACTGAGGAAAAAAAATTTTTTTTTATAGCATTATTATTATAGCAAAAAGTTAATAATAATATTGCTTTTTTTTCAAAATTGTCACTTTTTTTGTTTATAGCGCAAAAAATAAAAACCGCAGAGGTGATCAAATACCACCAAAAGAAAGCTCTATTTGTGGGGAAAAAGAGATGTCAATTTTGTTTGGGTGCAGTGTCGCATGACCGCGCAATTGTCAGTTAAATCGACGCAGTGCCGAATCGCAAAAAGTGCTCTGGTCAGGAAGGGGGTAAATCCTTCAGGGGCTGAAGTGGTTAATCTGCCCCAAAAAAATGAAATATGGACAGGTTAATATGTGGAAAGTGTACCAACAAGAATATTCTAGTTGCCGAACACAATCAGCCTCCGGATGTCACTTTTGCAACACAGAGTTGAAAATGAAGCAGGCAAGCAATCTGATTTGTGGCATTGGTCAACAAGAATATTTCTTGATAGTCCACTTCAAATGCATAAAGCTCTTGCTCCAGTTTTATAGAAAAATCACACCACCAACAAACAGTCAGGGCTGATTCACATCTATAGTTTTGGGTGCATTTTAGGTGCATTGACATTGAACTCTTTATAACGTGCGTTTTAATAAAAGCGCATAAAAGATGTAGCAAGTAGGACATTTTTTAAAGCATCACACATACACGCAGGTGTGAACGGGGCCTTACTAATAGGATAAAACCATGCCTCAGATTTGGAGATGACACATTTTGAACCTTCTTTATTCTTTTCATAGGTATCATAGCTGAAACACTGCTTTCAAACAAGCAAAATACAAAATACAAAACAATAATAATACTGAATATTAGATTAATTGTTCCAGTGGTTTAAAAAAACTCAACTTTGTTTCACATGAATAATTGAATTGAATAATAAGACAAATGGCTTGAGTTCTATGAATGTAACCAATTAGGAACACCTCAACTAAACTGGACGATGACACTGAATAATTTATCAATACACCACAATCAATACTCTGAAGCTGTAGGTATGGATACATTTAGAAACCTTATAAACACATACTCTCATTAGATGAATGTAAGCTTTTCCTTTGATCAATTGTCAGAGTTACAGGCTTCTAGAGATAAAAACTAGGATGCATTGGATAATATAAGACCTGGTTTGTTACATAATTCATAAGCTTAACATTTTCATCAAATATGAACAACACTTTTTCTGCAAAAAAGAAAAAAAACATTTCATCTGCCCCTCCCCCTTCCATTGGTACCTGCCTTAAAATGGCTTATAGTCTTATATCAATTACCTCATTATCTTTTTTAGGAATAAATAGAGCACAGAGAGGATACCACTCCTTATAAGGTTGAACATATAGGCATTTTTGCTTGAACATGACTGGATGATGGGAGTCAGCAGAGTTTCACCTCATTTACAAAGCTAGGATAAAACTCAGTTGCAAACAAACAATTTCCTTGTAAAGTAAACATTCTATTCACTTTTAGTAAATGTATTGGATGGAATATTTGCAGATGAATAAGCCATCACTTAAGAAACTGCTTTATCACAGCAAGGCAAGGATGCTAAGCACCTAGCTACCATGCAAATCTTATATAAATCTTCATTCAGACCACCACTGATATCACTTGGGGCTCAGCAGTGCCTACCTGCACTGTATTTGTAAAGTTAAGTTGTCTATTGTTATGATAATGTTTTTTGTTTTCTAAATTGGAGCCCTATTGATAATGCTCACAAATTTTTTCATAAAGCATTCTTTGTGTGACTCTTTTGAAAATAGAGCCAATTAGTTTGGCAACTCTATTAGGCTTGTTCTATTGGCATGGCCATAGAGAGGCAGACATCTCCCCAAGAACAGTTAGGAGACTGTTGCCCGATTCTGATTGTGACAGAACCTGGCACTGATTTTCCTTTTACACACATGGCCACCAACCATTCAGAGAATTAAAGCCTGGTACACACGGGCCTGAATGTCAGGTTAAAAAAAAAAAAAACGGCTGACATTCAGCCCGTGTGTATGTCGGTCTGTCGGATGGAAGTCGTCCGTTTGGACAGCTTCTGTCGGACGAGCATGCTAGAAAACCAGCAGAGGCCTGACTCCCGATCAGCGAGTGATCGGATTGTTCTGGCGGGGGGGAGCCTGTCAGTTGTGTCAGCGGGGGAGATCGCTGCACTAACTTCTCATAGTTAGTACAGCGGTTCCGACTGGAGCTGACAGGTTTTTTTTTTCATTCAACCCCTGGGCTGAACAAAAGAAAAACGCATAGTGTGTACCTGGCTTTAGCAACAAGCGGTATGATCTCTTGGGGAAAAACGATGTTGACACTGTAAGCCCTTGTTATCGCACTCCTAAATGACCAAATACTTGCCCAAGTAATCTTTTGGATAATCTGATTGGAACAATATCAGGTCATTTGTGACTAACCTAAAAAAAAGAATGATATGAAATTTGTAGATATTCATAGCAGCCATTCAGAATGTGTTTTCATACGTTGGTGTGAATAGGTCCTATTGAGGGCATTATATTTACCTTCATGCATGTGTCTTACTGCGTTTGAAATTGCAGCAAAGTCCATGTCAGTGTATGCAGTGCAAAAGGTGGTCACTTGAGTTTGCCTAGTATTCCAGTTGTAAAACTTGCATATTAGCTTTTAATTATACCTAGAACCTATGACTAGTTCACTTCACTAATTCTTATAGTGTTACTAAACCTACAACAGTAAAATCAGTGTGCATATGCAGTAAAGTATGCTTGTTATACTCACCGTGGAACCCAAGGGGTTAATCCTCTGCATTGTGTAAAAAGGCTGTTTGATCCTGTCTTCTCTGATTCTTCCATACTACTACTGTCCCCAATCATTCTCCTGATAGAACAGAACCTTGGGGGCAAGCTGCACATGCTCAGTTTGGTGTGTATTGCTAGAGATTTTTTTTTTTTTTTTTTATTCTTGGGAGGGTAAATGTGATCAGCACAGGCCAATCAGCACTGCCCAGACAGAGGGTCAGGGGTCTTGCAGCCTCATGGGACAATCAGGGGAGAATTAAAAATCTTCCTACAAGATTTAACCAGACACTGATAGTCACACGACTGCTCTAATTGCTGATGAGAAAGGGTATTTAGCAGCTTATATTTACTAAAACTACTGCATTTCCATATTCTGTGTACTGTGGGAGACCACATTTGGTCAATGGAGGGTCCTGAGTTTAGTAACACTTTATAGCAGGCATCTTAAAGCTGACCACATATATTACAATCTCTCTCTGAAGAATAGATGTATTTTATATCCAGTCAAGACTTCACAATACATAGTTCACTGGGACTCTAAGGCAGATTGTTCAATAAGATTGCAATGTTTGCATGCAGCTTAAAGAGGAAATTTCACCATTTTGTCATTCCCCCCCTCCTCTCTATTTCACATGTGCTTGAAATGTTTATGTTTTGTGACCTGTGAACAGTTTAGCACTTCCTCATTTCTCATCAGTAATGTACCGTCAGCCACCCGCAGCCTGCTGGGACATTCACATCAACCATCCCAAAAGGCTGCAGGTCAGTAAGTGCTGAAGTATCGTGGGATATCATGGGTATCCAACAATACCATGGCAGAAGGTGCTTCACTCTCACCTAGGTGGGGAGTTGAGGAAGTGAGAGTGTACAAGAGCAATAATAAACTATATACAAGTCACAAAACCTAAAAAAAGGATTATAATTGAAAGGAGGGCGTGAATGGCCAAAACTAAAAATGAATGATAAAAGATCAGCTTTCCTTTCATCTACAATTCACAGAACTAGCTTTGGGTTGTAACATTAGAGAATACAATGTAAATACTCATTTCTTTCTCCAAGTCTAAGCACAAACCGATAACAGTGCTCAGGCTTTGAGACTGGTCACCCAGGCACTGGTCACCCAATTGTGGGAGGCAGGGGATGTGCCACATATTCCTATAGAACCAAAAAGTATCAAGTATTTTTGAGAGCATAGTAAAGGTAAGACCAAGCCCCTTAAGGTGTCTGTTACAACGTATGATGTTTATTTGAATAAACCTGTAGCTAGCACAATTACTTTCACATATATTATAGATTATTTAGCTTCAAGTCAGACATTTTATAATATGTAATGAAGGTCCTGTAGCACTAGGCTTTATGTCATGGCTTGAGCTTCAGAGTATTTTGTAGGTAAGTCATAGGTGGAGGGGGGGGGGGGGTTTGATGTATTTTCTTTATGCTTGGTTTAATCTCACTCCATGTTTTCACAATTGCATTTATGTGGTCCTTTTAACACTTATGTGTAAATTTTTAGGCGAATAGCTTTGAAAAAGAAAAGCTAGTATATTTTTAATTCCTTGAAGAATTATTTGTTGGGCATCATTCCAAAAAGCGAAGAGAGGAAAACTGTCACATTGATCACTGCTTAGAATAAATGGAAAGCAGAAGAGCAGATAAAGAAATGGAAAGGGAATAAATGTCACTTACAATGGACTTAGATGTTCAGTCAGGGAATTGCTGCACTATGTACTGCTTATTCTTCAGCTAAAGGGTGAGCTGCCTCTATCCTTAACATTTGCTTGCCCACCTATTGCATTGTGTCTAGATTTTCTATATTTATAGCACAACCCATTGACAATGTTAAAGAAAATGAACACATATTTATGTATCAGACATTTGTGTTGTTGATATTTTTCACATCGGTAAATAAATAAATTAAAGGTTAACTCCGCCTTCATAGGGAAAAAAAATAGCAAATAAAAAAAATACTATTGCATACACAATTGTAACATAAGTCATATTGTAATTGAATGGTACAGAACGCTGAAATTGTGTACAGAACGCTCCACAGAAATGTAACTTCCTGCTTGTGTGATTGGCTTACTGATTTTCCCAGAAGTCTAAGATACAAGTCCGATTTTGAGCTTCCCTGGAACAAAAATGTAATTTTTGATGGGATACTTTCCAAGGGGTATCACATATAAAGGGATGTAGACCCTGCAAGGTTTCCCATTAGAGAAACAGCAGCTGATTGATATACCACTCCCATACAGATTCACTGTGCACATGGACACACACCAACAAACAGCTATTCCTTCAGAATAACACGAGGTAGGAATCTGAAATAACGTTTGTTAAAGTCCCTGCAATGTTTTTTCTCAACAAAAGTGGAGTTACTCTTTAAGTATAGACTATCAGCAACAAATAATGTTATAAATTGAGCCATCATGAATTTCTTATATTATCATCATTACTTAAGAAGGTATAAAAACACGAGCACTGGATTCAAACTCCATTACTTATTACATAGTTGCCCTTTTTAACCCCTAGACGCCGATGGTGCACAAATATGCGGCCTCTCGGCGGGTGTGCCTTGGCGCCAAGAGGCCGCATATTTGCATACCATTTTACAGACACAGCTGTGCCGAGAACGCACACCCTGTGCGTTTCCCAGGTACAGGCGGCTAACAGAAAGCTTTCGATCATGTGACCACCGTGACAACCAATCATGGCAGTCACATGATCATAAACCCTGCCTCACCTCACAGGATCTGAAATCCCTTAAAGGGCTGGGAGGCGCCGGCACAAAGGGGTTAAAATGTGCACGTTGTCCTGTTTTATATATTAAACACACACATGCATACACATGTCTACAGCTTAGTATTTACTATAAGGACCTGTGTCAATGAGCTTTGGACTTACATCATTGCATCAGTTTGAGATACCTCCAAAAATCATTCAGAATTCATTGACAAGTTTATTTGGGCTGGAGTTGAACTATTTCTGACTTGTATTTGACCTGATTCTTAAGGGTTTTGTATTTCCATTGACTTGTAAGGAAATGCAGAATTGATTTGAAGCATGCAGAAGCCCATTGATACAGGCCCTTAAAGCTGATCTCTGAGCTCCACCTAACTACTCCTCTCTCATCTCCCTCTAACTGATTTCTGGAATTAAAAAAAAAAACTTGCCCTTTTTACTCACCTAAAACTCTGGTCACTTGACCAATATGGAGTATTCTCTCTTCTTCTGTTTACTTAAGAAGGGTATCTCTTTAGGTGTCCACATCAGTGTTCATGTGAAATGGACACTTCCAATTGACTGTCCAGGAGACGGGTCCTCTCAGGGTGGATTCCGTTGTGATCAGCAAGAGATCTGTGTGCTGATCAGCGTAGAGCAGGCAGATGACACTCAGTATCTGCAGAGTGGACATGGGCAGAGCTCTACTCTTTGGGTGGCTGGGAGTAAACAGACTCTGCTGTCCATTTACACCTTGCTACCTCCGCTCCACCTAAATTGAGGAGGGCAGAGTCCTCTCCCATTTTTTTTGTATGCCCTATTGGACCCAGGGTTCGGCAGGTGTAAAAGGGACACAAGTTCTTTTAGGCCCGGTTCACACTGATGCGAGTTCATGACGAATATGATGCGTCAAAAACACTTTAAATTCGCATGTCATCCCTAAAGTCATTGTTTTCAATGACGGTCGTTCACATACCTGCGTTGCGATTCCTCTACGAATGCGATGCGATTAAAAAAAGGGTCTCGTGCGAGTTTACTGCATTGCGTTGCGAATTTAGTCTCCATAGACATCAATGTAAATCATTCTTGAATTGCATTGATGGTTCACATATGTGCAAATTCCACCACACTACTCTTCACAAAAACCAGGAAGTGCACAGGAAGTTAACACCTTTTTTTTTACACATTATGCTTCCATTGGCTAGAATATCAATCGCAGCTATGTCCAACTCCTGAAATTCACTGTAAAATCGGGGTAAAATCGCGGTAAATTCTCACCTCACAAAGGACAAAAGACAGAACAAAATCACAGCGCATCAGTGCCGGGTCTTACACCCGTCTGTCCTTAAGGAGGAATGGACCTTTCCAATCAGGTGCACCTGAAAAACTGACAGGTGAACCTCATCAAAATGCCTGCTTGAAAGGGATTCCAAACAAAACTTACTAATGTTTCGACAAGAGCAATAAAATGTCAAATAGTAAAATATTGTGTCTGTGGTGCATAGTTGCAAGTTACATAATTTAAATATACAATATAAAGCTAACAATCACTTTTTTTTCTACAGTAAAAAAAAAAAGGAGAGCAAAGAAAGGTTGAGTTAATTAGGCTTTCTTGGTAATAGCAGTTGGGTTTTCCTTGTTAGTGTTTAGAAATCACTTTAACTAGCACAAATGTAGGAAACCTAGGTTATAATTTGCTCTCTGTTTGTTACTGTCCAATTAATTGTTTTGGTGTACAGACATCATGATGGTATTAGGTGTATATCATAGCGATGTAAATGTGGTGTGCAATGCATAAAGCTGCATATAAAAATACTAAATTGGCTTGTGTCTAATATTAGCATTTAATGTTTTTTTTTTTGCAAAATTGTCAGTCTATTTTTGTTTATAGCGCAAAAAATAAAAAACATAGAGATGATCAAAAACCACCAAAAGAAAGCTCTATTTGTGGTAAAAAAAGGACATAAATTTTATTTGGGTAGAGTGTTGCATGACCGTGCAATTGTCAGTTAAAGTAACGCAGTGCCGTATCGCAAAAAATGGCTTGGTCATGAAAGGGGTAAAACTTTTCGGAGCTGAAGTGGTTAAGTACTTATAGTGGTTCTAAAGGCTGAAGGTTTTATATCTTCAAGTGATTGTAAAGTCTCTTGTTAAAAAAAAAAATAAATAACAAACATGTTATACTTACCTCCTCTGTGCAGTTGGTTTTGCACAGAGCAGCCCGGATCCTTCTCTTCCCGGGTCCCTCTTTGCTGCTCCTGGCCCTTCCCTCCTATTGAGTGCCCCCACAGTCAGTAACTTCCTATGGGGGCACTGGAGCTGAGTCACAGCTCTGTGTGTCCATTCAGACATGGAGCCCTGACCCGGCCCCACCCCCTCTCTCCCCTGGTTGGCTGACTGACTTTGATTGACAGCCGTGGGAGCCAATAGCACTGGTGCTTTGTCTCAGCCAATCAGAAGGAGTGTCCCGGACGGCCTAGACATTGGTGGACATCGCTGGAAAGGGATGGGACTCAGGTAAGTAATTAGGGGGTGTTGGGGTGGCTACTGCCTTTACAACTCCTTTAATGCATTCTATGTATTAATATTAAAAACCTTCTGTGTGCAGTAGCCCCCATAAACCCCCCAATACTTACATGAGCCCCATCTCTATCCAGCGATGTTGCAGAAGAGCCTTGGCTGTCTGAGACTTTCCCTCCTCATTGGCTGAGACAGCAGTGGGTGCCACTCTTGCTGCTGTCAATCAAAGTCTGTAAGTCAATGAGGAGGGAGCCACGGCTCTGTGTTTGAATGGACACACAGAGCAGGAAAAACTCTCAGCTCCTTTGGTAATTTCATGAAAAACTGAGCTATAGGTATGTAAAATGTAATCACAAGGGTTATGTAGTAGAGGTTTGTTCATTGTAGTGAATGGAAAATTATTTTTAATGAAAGGACAGATTTTTGAAAGATAAGCTCAGGTAAATGTCTCATCAGTGCAAGATGTTTAGTGACTTAAATGACATATTTTAAAAAATATTTGTGACATCTACAAAGTGAAGATGACACAGTATGGAAAAGGACTAAGATTTGCACATGGCCTGGAGGCAATGGGCATGTGTAGTTATGAGTGAATCGGTATCTAATTTGTTCAGACACTTTGCACACCAGGAAGGGAGCCTGTACTTCTGTAAGACATTTTTGCAGCTGCTGACTTAAATAAACACTTTGATTTGCCCAATTTCTCTGTCAGTTCTCCATAGTCTTTTATTTTCTCTGAGCTGCTTCTTTTCAAAGGTGCTCAAAGCCAAGTCTGCTAGATTTTATTTTGGTCTAAAGAAACTTCTGCTTTTAACTATAACTACATTTCTTCAATTTGTAGTTCAACAGGTGCAGACTATAAATAGAATGAGTGATGCTGGGGCTTCGTAAATCAACAGATCTCTTACTAATTCACTAGGGGAATAAACTGAATTCACATGCAAAAATAAAGCACATAACCTGTGAGCATAGTGAAAGTGTATTGATAATCATACATTCATTTCCACATTGTATTTCAATTATTTCTAGCCTACTCCCAGTGCTCTGATGATCTTGTAGTTTGTATAAAGTTACTTTGTGAAGATCCCCACACATTTACTTCCATGAATTCTGTGACATGTATTCATTATGTAAATTAAGTACTCATGTGTCACAGAAGTCATAGAGCTTGTCTCACCTCCAGAGGTGCTGAGAGAAGGAGTTTCAGGAGACAGAGTCAGTATAGAAATCACTGCTTGCATTCAACAAGGTACCATGGGATATGTAGTCCTTAGAAATGGAGGTAAAGAGCAGAGGAGTAGCTCAAAAGCATGCATCCAGGAAGTTGTGGAAAGAGATGGCCAGTAGACAGATAGTACTCACAACATGAAAATAGATTTTTCAAGATTATTTTGAACTGTCAAAATAACTATTGTTTGTATTGCTATTACAATGATAATATTACATTTAATGGGCTGCACTACCCTTTTTTCTTGCGGGTAGTGCAGCCCATTAAGTAGGCTGACCCAGGGGCGGACTGACAACTCATGGGACCCCCCGGGCAATAGGAGATTATGGGGCCCCCAGGCAATCAGAGATTATCGGGCCATGCAGTGACAATAGATTATATAGATTATTTCTGATAAACACATACTGTAATACAGATGTGATTGTTGAATTAATTTCTTACTTTGGTGTTGTTTTCCAATGATAAATTCTGTTGCTTTCCTGGATGTTTTAAGTGTTTTCAGATCACTACAATATTATAAAGCTATATGCAATAGCATTAGTTATCAGCATTATTGATTAGGAATGAGCTCTAATGTATTTGGATACTAGTCTAAATCCAGATGAGTGGGACTGACAGGAAGATTGACAGCGGGAAGTATTGATAGTTTTAAAAGACTCTTGGGTGTGCATCTTAGTGAACACAACATACAGCAGGGGTATTGAATTAAAATGCACCTAGGTCCGGTCAGTAAAATTTTCTTCCAACAGTGGTCCAAATATAAGATCGATACCTGTGGCGCATTTTCACATGTGCCAGACTGCATGTTCCTGCAGCACCATGCGGCTTGGTGCGGCATGATTTTGGAAAAAAAGTCAACAACTTCTTTCCCTCGTATTTCTTGCGGGTAGTGCAGCCCATTATATGGGCTGACCTACCCACAATGTGTGCACCTAATGCACATGCACAGATCTGAACCCATTCTTACATAAGTGTCCTCAGTCCCCAATGCATATCACAGTCCCCTCCCCCTTCACATCAAGATCCATTCTTGATGAGTGTCCTTAGGTCCCCCTTTACATCATTGCCCTCCACCCCTTTTCACAGTAGTGTTCTCACACTTCCTTGACATCAACCCCTTCCTCCCCCCCTCATTACAGTTCTCAGCCACCCCACATTACTACCCTCATTGTTCTCCACTTCACAGTCCTCAGCTCCCCCATTTCACAGTCCTCAGCTCCCCCACTTCACAGTCCTCAGCTCCCCCACTTCACAGTCCTCAGCTCCCCCCACTTCACAGTCCTCAGCTCCCCCACTTTACAGTCCTCAGCTCCCCCACTTCACAGTCCTCAGCTCCCCCCACTTCACAGTCCTCAGCTCCCCCCACTTCAAGGTCCTCAGCTCCCCCACTTCACAGTCCTCAGCTCCCCCCACTTCACAGTCCTCAGCTCCCCCCACTTCAAGGTCCTCAGCTCCCCCACTTCACAGTCCTCAGCTCCCCCCTCTTCACAGTCCTTAGCTCCCCCCACTTCACAGTCTTCAGCTCCCCCCACTTCACAATCTTCAGCCCCCCCTTCACAGTCCTCAGCTCCCCCACTTCACAGTCCTCAGCTCCCCCACTTCACAGTCCTCAGCTCCCCCACTTCACAGTCCTCAGCTCCCCCAATTCACAGTTCTCAGCTCCCCCACTTCACAGTCCTCAGCTCCCCCACTTCACAGTCCTCAGCTCCCCCACTTTACAATCTTCAGCCCCCCCTTCACAGTCCTCAGCTCCCCCACTTCACAGTCCTCAGCTCCCCCACTTCACAGTCCTCAGCTCCCCCACTTTACAATCTTCAGCCCCCCCTTCACAGTCCTCAGCTCCCCCACTTCACAGTCCTCAGCTCCCCCACTTCACAGTCCTCAGCCCCCCTTCACAATCCTCAGCTCCCCCAACTTTAATGTCATCAGCCCCAAATATCACTGTCCTCAGCACACACATTCACACAACTTTTTAGCCTGTCACATTAGTGTCCTCACCCCCTGTATCTTCTCCCCCTCCCTCACTGTCTTACCTTACACAGAGCTGAGATCGGAGGGAGGTACAGCATGTCTGGGTGGAGGGCGGGTGCTGCAAGATAGTGAGTGGTTGTTAGGACCGCCCTTCATCCTAGCAGCCAATCACCTGCTTGCTAACTTCAGGCAGCTCCGTCTTCCATCCAAAGCCGTCCCGCATTCCGCTGTCGGCGCTGTGAGGATTACAGAGCAAAAACAAGGAGAAGAAAAGGCTAAATGGCGGTACCGCGGCGGGCCGCATGAGAGAGTGACGCGATCCGCATTTGGCCCGCCGCCCGCCATTTAGTGATGTCCGACATACAGGGATATGAGAAATGATTACTGACACTGACACACATACACCTACACAGGTTGAACTGGATGGACTAGTGTCTTTATTTAACCTTACCAACTATGAAATGATAAGATTTCATTACACTTGGCAAAACATCTTCAGCCAGGGCATTCCCTGCCCCGCAGCCACACATATACAAGGGGCATGGATACTTGCAGCTGCAGGGTGGGATATGCTTCGGCCGCAGATCACTGGCACAGTAGAGTGACACCTTGATGGTTATCTCACTCACTTGGGTTCAGACTAGTACCTGAATATGCCCAAGCTCATTCCTATTAGTGAATATACTCCAGTGCCTGTATTAGAAGCCATACTTACTACAGTGATTTTCAGCTTCCAAAAGGATCTCCAAAAGGTATAGTACGTATATACTTACATTGGTCCAAGCTGTCCCAGTGTAACTATGTACTGTAAACATTGCTGTACTTAAACGTCAGCTTTAAAGGATAGGTTCACCTTTGTGGAAAAAAAAGAATGAATGCACATCTTTTTGCAGGTATTTTTTTAATTACCAGCCTGTATAGCATTACACCCACGATCAGAAGACCACATTTGCAATCACAGGCTCTTGCAGACTGTCAGTGTGGATGTCATTGAATGACAGGAAGCATCAATGGACGACTACCTAGAGTGCTCATCAGTGCCCTGGTAGTTCATTGAGAATGACAAGCTGTCAGCCACAATGGGTCAGTTGTAGTTCCCCCACTGACAGAACTCTATGAATAAATGACGTGGATGGGTGGGTGGAGCCTGACACAGCAGGTATGGGGAGAAGATCCCTGGCCCGCTGTCACAATGGGGACTCGGGGGAGACATGTTGCTGCTGCATCAGTAACATGTTAAATGTTACACCCTGAATATGGGTACAACATGTAGCATGTTATAGGTGAACTTATCCCTTCAGGCATGTAAAACAGCCAACAAAGCATTCCCAATCCCTCATTCTTTGTCATGCAGACATAAAGTAAATCACACAGCAAAGAACCAGGTGACCTAAGGCTGCTTATTGATTTGGTTATATAAAATTTAGATTAAAAACATATTTAAATAATATTTCTGTCTTTAGCACAGCTGCAGTAATTGCTGTATAGCACTAGAAGTTCAGTGATCAATGTTAATTGTTCACTAAAGTTGTTCTTTAATATAGGCTTAAGGTGCCACAATGATTACTTAAAAAGTAAAAACCAACTCCAAACATCATATTGCCCCCAGTGTTCAGTTTATGCAGATTTTTTTTTTTTTTTTTAATACTGCTTGAAAATGACTGTAATCACATGTTCATTATATTTCTGTATGTATTATTTTGAGATAATCCAGTCCCAATTATTTCTGTTTGAATAGGGCAAAGATTTTTCTAGTCTTTTAATATAAAACAGGTGATAAACTAGAAAACTGTTAAATAAAACGACTCGAGCAAAAATATTTAATCACTGCCTTCCCTGGCAGGGGAATTGTGCTTAAAAAAAGACTGCTTTGCATTTCCAGCCTTCATGAAAAACAGGACGTAGAAAATAAATGAAAATCATTACTATATACAAACATTTGCATAAGAAAGAACAGAGGAGACGTATGAATATTAGAAAGGCCTGTTAGCCTCTAGTATCAGTTTTAGAGCAAACCTTGTTTTCAAAAACATATTTATTCTTTGTCCTTTAGAATGTAAATGGAGAATAATCTTGTAGTTATTGGCTGGAAGAAATCTAAAAACTGGACCCTAATACTTTATTTTTTTTATAACTAGATTATGTTATTTTATTTCATATAGACCTTTTCTAACAGTACCATTTATTGGTTTGCCCTGTGACATCTGAAACTCATTTATAAAGATGCAAGGAAAGGAAGAGCAGTGGACCTGGTGCTTCTCGTAGCAACAAAACAGATTCTTGGCTGTCATTTTCCTAGTGAAGGTTGGAAAATTAAAGCGAGAAGACATCTGGTTGCTAGGGCAACACTTCCGCTTTACCTAACTTCCAGTTCTAATACATAATTCCTTTTATTTTTCTCCATACTATTCCCATTAAATGCATATGTTCAATGCTTTTCATCATGCAAAAGTGTGAGCTTTGTTCCTCAGCCAGCTAAATGCAGTTCATATTGTAAATGCCACAAGAATAATGGTGGTCATGTACTGATGCAAATCTATTTTTAATGCTGGTCCTAAGAAAATAGTGTGCTTAGCATAATTTGCTCTAAAACTAGCAGTGTGCAATCCTTACACCCAGTAATTAGTGACACTCTGAGCTCCATTAAGCTAGTTGGTAATATAATTTGTGTGAGCTATCATGTATAAATAATCTAAAGTTGACCATAGGTAATTGAGAGTGGTCAGACATTAGTCACACACTCTGACCTTACACACTTTTGTAACTGGCAGACACATCTAGCACAGCGATTTATTCTTGCAGCCCCCTGTTCACAATGGGCCGATTTGACATGCGATTTGATATGTCAAATCACATGCCAAATCAAAGCCTATTGCTGACAACGGCACTGTCTGCATCGGTGCGACGCTGACTTTGCGGCACAGCACTGATTTCCAAAAGTAGTTCCTGCACTACTTTTGGCAATTTCAGGGGCGATTTCAATAGACATCTGTGCATGAACCTCAATCAAATGGAACCGGAGTTCAGCTGAACTTGCACGATTTCAAACCCGCCTCCAATGTGAATGAGGGCTTAATTAAGGAGAATATGTTATGTCCACTAATGTGTTAAAAAAAATACTGGTAAAGTGTACTGAAGCATCTGATGGTACCTGTGTTTTTTTTTATTCTGCTTATCTGTACCTGGAAAGGCGTCTGTATGCTCTGTATAGGCTGCATATAGGGCACTTAAAGTGTTACTAAACCCAGGACACTGCATTTTCTGCTCTCCCACAGTACACAGAATGTGGAAAATGCAATTAATTTAGTAAATATAAACTGCTTCATACCTTTTCTCATTAGCAGTATATAGCAATCTTGTAACTTCTATTCTTGTCCGGCTGCGCTCTGGTTAAAGCTTATAGGAGGAGTTTTCATTCTCCTCTGACTGTCCTATGAGGCTGCATGACCCTCTGTATGGACAGTGATGATTGGCCCTGTGCCAATCACATGCACAAGCCACCAAACTGAGTATGTGCAGAGGGCCCCTAAGACCCTGTACTATCAGGAGATGGGTTGGGGACTGAAGAAAAAGGGGAGGATCAGACAAGACAGGATCAAACTTTTTTACACCATGCAGATGACTTACCCCTTAGGTTCCACAGTGAGTATAACAAACATGCTTTACTGCATACACAGACTGATTTTACTGTTGTGGGTTTAGTAACACTTTAACTTCTGTCCAAATTGAGATTAGGACCCACACTGCAGATTCTGGTCTCTACCCCACCACTTAAATTCCATAGTGAATTGTTAGAATGTCAGTGGCCATGACAGGTCTGGTGCTTAGCTAATGTTTATGATGAGGTGTTCAACTTACACCTGTTTGGTGAGATGATTCAAGGTCCTTTATACAGTTCGGGCCTTAGATCTGCCCCTACCCCAGTCATAATGATTTTCTAATGCCAAATGGAGATAATAATACCAATAACCATACCTGGGTTTTATTAGGAATGTTAGTCAATATACTGTTCGATAAATATGATCGGGGTACTATAGATTGTTAACTAAATTGTTGCATCTTATCTGATGGCTATTAGCAATAGAACACTAAAGGAATAGATATTGCTTAATACTTCGGATAAACAATCATCCAATCTAGCCATTTTTGTCCAGATGAAATAATGATCTGATTTTAATTGTAGCGGGCAGATGCCCTTGGCTGAACCCCTTTAGGGGGAAAAAAATTTAAAAAACTTGAAAACTTGCCTCTCTCATTTTAGTTACATAAGCAGCACAATCAACATTTACCCGTGGTGCTTTCCTTTTTCCCCTTCTCCTCTGACATAAACAGAACCATACAATCAGCACGCTGATCCTACTAGCATGCAGGCCAGCTGAATAGTGCATGCACTATGTTCATGAGCACCTTTAATCTACTGTACCCCATATAAGGGCCCATATTTATTCAATTTGAATTAATCTTTAATCTGATTAAACTGTAAACTGTTGTATACATTGATGTCACCAGTCTTTTATTTCTTCACTTGTATGTACTGTATGTTTAATCCTCACTCCTTTTGAGCAATTTCAGATCTGCAGCTCTTACAATTTAGAAATGTCCCTAGATCCACGCATATCAGGTTTCATGTCTTTCAGGTCATTTTTTTTCACATTATTCTGTGCCTTTGTCACCTTCTTTCCCCTTTCCATCCTTTGTTAGTACTGCACAGCCCCTCTTTATTTTGCTCATGCCTGGTAGAAAGATACTGAAAGGGAAATGCTAGAGGAAAGTGGGTCACATTTGATCTATGGTTTAAAAAAGGCAGGGAGATGAACTTGGATCATTAGTTTCTGTAGGTGAACAAAACATATCATTTATAAAAAATAAAAAAAATAAAAAAAGAAGAAAAAGCCAGCAGAGATAATGCTCTGAAGACTTTGCTGCACGCTGGAAACAGTAATTGGTGTTGTTTCAGCAAGATGGCTACAAAATTAAAAATGCCCATTTGTCAACATGCACTCTGAACATTGAGATTATAATGTGACAGTTTAGCAGCATAACCTTTCTCCAATCTCCTAAGAAATAAAGTACAATGCTTTAGCTGTCTGTGTTGCAAATAAAGCTATTAAAACATTCTGGTGATACAGTATTAGTCAATATTAGAGTACAATGTATAGAAAATGCGCATGTGAAATCTCATTTATAACCATTGACTATTAAAGATTATTTGCTCATGTACAAGTAGAATTAGCAGCCAGAAACTGCTGGTTTAAACTTAACTGTCTCTCTAGGGTGCCCTTTCCATATTTAACTGTAAGCGAGGTCCAGTAATATACCTTGGTGTGTGATTGCAGCTGATTTATAAGCCAATTATTCTATAGCATGAGCATTAACTACCCATGGGCCTTAATTTTATCGCCATAATTTTGCTTTTAAAGAAAACCAAGGTATCATACAGTATTTAATGATGTGTACTTAGAGGTAATGGTCTATAGTTATAATGAATACACTAACCCCTTACAGAGAAAAAAAAAAGTAAATTTATGTTATTCTGGTTGCTGTATATATATATATATATATATATATATATATAGTTATTTAGATAGATATGTAAATGATATATAGTTATATAGATATAAATATATAGATGTCTATATATATATATATATATATATATATATATATATATATATTGATCTATAGATATAGATGTATGTATACATCTATATCTATAGATATAGCTATATATAGTTAACATATTCTATGTTATAAACCGTAAAAACACACAAAAGAGCACTAAGCCTTTTATTATACTTGTCTTGTGCCTCTCATATTTTGCATGTATTTTACTGGTGGCACTTTATGCACACAATAATGTTCAGTCTAAAAAATCTGCAATTTTTTCCTTAATCCTCTGGCATTTGTTTTTATATGCTTCGGAGAACAAACATACCAGGCACTAATATTTAGATTTTATTGGCCCCAAATATGCACCACTGTATTAATTCAATACATTATAATATATTAATACATATATACAGTGAATATTACTGGAATTACTTTCTTATTTTTAAAATGGAATGTTGAGACATTCCTTGTCACTGAATATTATATACAGTACATTGATCCTGGATTATTTTTGTAACTTTTAAGTGACATGTCTTTTACAATAGCAATGCTAAATGTTTTTGTTTCCAGATTGGATTATTTTTTAAGAGGAGTACATTTGTTCAATAAAGGAGGTTGATTGGTAGTTTCCTATTTCTTTTTGTTAATTAAAAGCTATTGGTAAATTCAAGTATACAACGTGCATACTCTTTCTAGCTCTGCCAGACAGCTCAAGACTGGAATCTCTGCCTAAAACTGTGTAGAATTTGAACCGCATTTTGACAACTTTCTTTGAGGATTAAAGCTGATTTGCACAGCATGATTAATGACATGACAAACTAAACTGTGCTCTGTTTGCATCGCACTGCTTGAGCTATCTTGGGTACTGTCCTATTAAAGGAGGCTGGATGCAAAGCAATGAGAATAGTTAACGCTATCCACACATAAGGAATGTGGATCAATCTCAATCACAATGACCATTACAATAATGGAATGATAGCCTATTCCAGCACCTGTGTTAATTACCAATAACTCAGCAGAAGAGCCAGCATTTCCCTGTGCAAATGTGATCTGTTTTCCAGGTGGAAGTCATTTATCACTATTGTGATAACTAAGGACAGACACAAATAGCCACTATCCTTTTTCAACTGTGTTATTATGCTGAGTTAAAGGGTTCACTTTTTATGACGCTAAAATAAACTCCTTAAAAAGAACACTATTTAGATATAATCTACTGATCTCTTTCTTCTCTCTCTCTCATATATAAATATATATATATATATATATATATATATATATATATATATATATAAATTTCCTGCCATTTACATCAATACTAACTGCACAATGCCAATTATTATGTGTTATTAGCATACACGTTTAAATTTTAGATTCAGAGTCAAATTGACTGCTAAAGGAGAAACAAATATTGACTTTGCTTAGTGAGTATAGTAAATCAAATCAAATAGAAAAAAAGTTAAAATAAAAGCATGATTATTGCTTGCATTTGATTGGATGAGTAAAGATAATGTCGCTTTGCCTTATTTTCTAACCGAAATGAGCATTCATTTTGCAAAGTGAATGCCACTACTATGATGTTTATTATACCAATTATATTATTGCCAATGATGTATAACTCCTATTAAGTAATGGATTAGCATTTTTTGTAATGAGTACTCCCTTATGTCAAAGGTTAAGGAGTCAGGGTCATCTGGCCAATTATAGAGCAGCCTCCAACCCGAATACAGCTACAAGCCAGCAGCAGGGCGACCAACTAAGGACTTTGCTCAGGGTGTCTCAGCATCCTGAATATGCTAGCTAACACAAACATCCCCGGACAGAGTACTATTACCTTCTCCCTTCAGATTTATTCTTAGATTGGTATTTAGCAATGTTACTTGGTCGGCACCTGCAGCATTGAGATGGCTAATTTTACTTATGCTGAAACCAGGATACCAATTCATTTACAGGAGCTCATGATTCAGGATGCAGTCCAGGCACAAACTCTCAGAACTGCAATAAAAACTCATTGACCATGCTGAAGGGCATGCATGCTGACAATAGTCTAATATATCAAATCAAAATTAATTTACTAAAGGCAAATAAACTGTTTAATTTGTAAGGCAAGTTGCACTTTGCAAAGGAATTTCCCCCAGAGCTTAGAGCAGGGGTCTCAAACTGGTGGCCCTCCAGCTGTTCCGGAACTACAAGTCCCATGATGCCTCTGCCTTTGGGAGTCATGCTTGTAACTGTCAGCCTTGCAATGCCTCATGGGACTTGTAGTTTTGCAACAGCTGGAGGGCCGCCAGTTTGAGACCCTTGGCTCAGAGAATGAAGTAAACCTCTGCTGACTTTCATTATCCAATCATGTACAAGGAAAAATGCAATTGTTTTTCCTTGCTTCATGTGATTGGATATTCTTTGCAAAGGGAAACTTCACCACATATGGTAAGCTCTAGGGCAAGTTCCCTTGTAGGGTGCAACTTCCCTTGGAAAATGAAGAGCCTCCCAAATTGTAAACTTTTCTAAGACTGGTCATGGCTACTTTTAAATACTGGTTTGCATGAGAGGATAGTGGGACATTTTAGGAAATTGAATTTGAAAATTGAATCTTAAAACTGTGCAAGCATATATCTTCCGAATGTTGCACAGGTCAACTCATGGACCTTTGGAGAACGTCCACAAGATGGCAATTATACATTCCTCTCCTTGATATATAATACACACAGTGGGATTGATTGACTGTATTTTTATTACTCAAGTTTTTGTAGAATCCCATCTCAAAATAGCTTTGGCTCTAAGGTCTGGTCTGACCATTACCCAGTGTTAGTGTTGTTCACATTTGGACAGACTTTCATCTAAATGCAATGTTTGGAGGCTCAGATTTGTCGTGCGTTGCAGACATAAAGCAAGCGATCTCTAACTTTATATCTGACAATAGTAATGATGAAACTTCCCCTTCCATTAAATGTGCTAAAATGCATCTTGGAGGGAATCATAACTCATCGTGTGAGTCTTAAGAGGGTTGTATACCAGCAGAAATGGATCTCTTACATTAGAATAATAATGAGGACTCTGTTAGACCAGAACTCTCCTCAGTTTTGCAACTCTTAAACCAAACCGCCTTACATTTCAGAGACAGATGTCTAAAAACGTCCTATGAATATTAACTGCTCAATAACCCAGACTTTCCAGGAAGTTTCTGGGCTGCTTCGGTCACGGTGTGGCCCCAAACATTACATGTCACCACCAATGACTCATTACTTTCCTATACCAACCTCTAATCTTTACTTGTACATACTAAAGGGCTATGGCTAGGCTTTACACAAATTAATAAAGTTTATGTCTCTTCTACTAAATCTACACTCTGACATACATAAACCACTCACTACTTTTGAAAATGTGTGATACCTGCTGGTCCCTCTCACCATATTTTCCTAATCCATATCCTCTGCCAAGAGATCAGGTTTATGTTTTCTTCCTCTTTGCAGTCTGCCAAATGACCCCTGGACATTGGAATACAAATTTTATTGAATATTAAAATGCATAGGGAACAACGTTTAGCCAATGACAGAGACACAGCTGAGAAATTCTAAGCAGCATGGTCCACTTGGATACAGCAAGATTCAAAACTAATATGACCTATTTATCCTATTAACTTATCTGGGCTCTTGGCCTGTTTCCTTACCTTATACCATAAAAAAAGTTTATATTTGACCTCACATCACTTACTTAGCCCCCATCCATGATTTTCCTTCCCCTTGCTCTACATCTTCCAGTTCCTCCCTTTTCTTACCTTTCCTAAGCTAACCTCCCTTTCCCTATTTGGCCCATATTGTTTTATGCCTTTGCCTCATCTCATTTTCCTTTCCCCTCTTTATTTGAAAAAAAAAAAAAGCTGTTAGATTATCACCCCTACCTCTCAGACTTTATTGTTTATCAAGACTGACATTTGAGGGCTCATATTCGATGACCAATTGTAAATAAAGTACCTTTCCCCTCCCTCCTGTTTCCCTATACTTATTCAGAGAAAACATTTTTGATAGTCTCCCAAGCTGAGATTTAGATTCACATAAACATAGAACTTATCTGCAATCGTCAATCAGGTAACTTATTTAAAACTGACTGGAAATAATGAGTAAGTCCTCAATTTTTCTGAACATTGTGTGTTATATAAACAGTTCCAGTAATTTAGAATTTTGTATTATGACAATAAAAGTGAGTGCCAGATATACAGCTAGTTGTTGATTTTTTGTTTTATATCATATTTTACACAAGTAATATACAGTATTGTACGTTGTTACATTAGTTCCTTGCAAGCTGCCTTATTTTTTACACATTATATGGTAGAATGTGTCTCTGATTCACACCTATTTCCAATTCTGCTGTGTTGCTTTCTGTTGTGGTGCTTTTTATACCCTAAGCAGTCTTGTAATAGCTTGCCACATGTTTGATTAAATAACTCTCCCTTGAAAAAGGAAAGTTAATTGCTGCAGAAGAATGAATGGGAAGTCTTATCATATGTCCAAAACTCTCTGCTATGAAGAAGAAGCTTCATTAGGCTTATATGGGTATAAAATATTAAAATTTCGAAACCTGCTTGTGCTAGAAAACAAAGTTAATGAAAAGCCAGCAATTATACACTATACAGTTCAAAGAACATGTGTTGAAGATATTTGCATTAATCCAGAGATTACATCCATTCATTCTATTCAAAGTTTATATTTTTTCTTTACATATATTTCCAAGAAACAAGATGACTAAACTATCCCAGGTGCTGCCTAGCCAGCAAACCCATGCAGGGATTTTTCATACATAAACTATATCATTTAATAAAATACACTTAAAACTACTCATAATGTACGTGCACTGTTAAAACTCTGACAGATCCAACCAATATATGTTCTTTTTTCTTGTTAGGTGTTATGTCACATAGAAAAAGTAAATCTTTACTCAAAACTATAGAATTACAGTGTAACATTGTCCAATGCTCTTTGTGTTGGAAACATCCAGTAGTACTGATTAGACATGTGCATTCGTTTTCATCCGAATGCATTTTCGCCTGAATTTCAGGTATTTTCGTTATCGTTTTAACAAATGATAACGAAAGTGCAGAATACGAAAACCGAAAGATCCGACATAAACAAATGCTTTATTTTCATTTTCATTGCGACAACAGTTCGATATAGATAGGAGATTCGACATGACGCTGACAATAACAATCTGTGTCTATCGAACCTGTGGTCGAATGTGCCTAACCTTAACTCTATTAGTCCAAGATTATTCTACATAGAGAGAAAAGATTTAACATAGAGAGAAAAGATCGCTGCTGGAATTGGGTGGGGGAACTAAAATAAAAATAATGGTGATGATGAATGTTATTGGCCGATTGTAACCAAAGAGGAGGGGCAGTAAAATAGCTAGAACTAAGTACACACGTACAGCCAACTTAATTTCACTTACGATTTGCTAGCAGAGAGATACACACACACTGAATCATTTCAGAAGACAGTCAATCTTAGCTGGTCCGTTTGTCAGAGAACCTGAATTATTTAGCAATTAAGCATAAGCACAGCAGCAGAACAATAGTGAAACAAGCTACCGTTCAACTTAACTTTTTCATAATAATCTGCTGCTATTGTGTTAGTGTTGTGAACTTGATAGTGATACTAGTGTTGCTAGTGTTGTGATAGCCTCAGAGGCTGCCCGTGTTGTGGGGGGGGGATTTATTATTATAGATTCTATATTATAATGCCATATCAATATCTGACACAACGTCGGATGCCACGCCCGCCATTGCACTTGCTGATTGAGAAACAAATGTGAAAGTTGGTTGACTGTTGGGGTAGAGTAGACCATTCAACATGAATGATGAAGATTCGACAAAGCAACGAAAAACATACAAACGTCGAATCTTTGGCTTGTGGTGTCTGTCGAAAGTTCTAAGAAGATTCGATGGAGCAGCTAAACTGTACGACGCTGCAATCGTACATTTCCGGTCAAATGCATCTGCCCATAGGCTATAGAAAAATTCTAATGTTGGTTGACTAGTAAAATAATTAATAAATATAATTATTACTAGTCATACAACATTAGAATTCTACTACAACTAGCTTGTAGGTGGAAAATTTGACCGGAAATGTACATGTACAGTTTAGCTGCTCCGTCAAATCTTCTTTGAACATTCAACAGACACCATAAGCCTTCAATGACAGATTCGACCTTAATTAATTTGGATTTTCGGACGAATGCAACTTTTAACGAAAAATGAAATAAATAAAAACTAAGTTCGGGAGTAACTAAATAAATTTAATTTATTTTTCGGATGAAAACAAAATTTTGAAATGAAATATTTCAGTGTGCACATGTCTAGTACTGATATTAGTTTGACTAATTATTAGCATTCTCTCAAAAATGTTCCATTGACTAGTGACACACTTCTCCTTCACAGTGAAAACTTTCACTAATCTAAAATGTACTACAATTTGGCAGGGGAATAAAACGTTTGAAAGCCCTAATAACTGATCTTAATAAATTATATATGTAATAAACTTAGTTGATTTTATAATTAACACTTTCATGCTTATTAAAACCTAGATGCCCAGACCAAATTTATCAGTGCCAAGTTAAAGCTGAACTCTGGAGAAATGAAAAAAAAACTACTCTTGCAAGGGCTAAATGTTCCTTTTTGTCTAGGATACTATTAAAAAGCATAATTACATACTGTACCCCTTTCTTTCCGAACACCTAGAGCTAGAGCTATCCCTTCAGTGCTCAAGATTGTGGGTGGGTCCTTGTACACCAAAAAGAATCGGTTTCATGGGACTGATCTATGGAGAGGAGGAGCCTGTGGGAAAAAGAGATAAAAAGTGTTTTTTAATGGCACCCTAGGCAAAAAGAAGCATTTACCTCTTGCAGTACTGGGAGAGCCCTGCTGCCAGTATAGTTTAAAGAGTTCAGCTTTAAAGTACATTGAGCAAAATTATACACATAACACTTTGTGTTTGCCCCTATTTATCATGAGCTGAACGTGAAGATCTACAACTTTTTCTATGTACACAAAAGGCCTATTTCTCTCAAATATTGTTCACAAATCTGTCTAAATCTATATTAATGAGCACTTCTCCTTTACCAAGATAATCCATCCACCTCACAGGTGTGGCATATCAAGATGCTGATTAGACAGCATGATTATTGCACAGGTGTGCCTTAGGCTGGCCACAATAAAAGGCCACTTTAAAATGTGCAGTTTTACTGTATTGGGGTGGTCGGGGGGGTCCGAAAACCAGTTAGTATCTGGTGTGACCACCATTTGCTTCACGCAGTACAGCACATCTCCTTTGCATAGAGTTGATCAGGTTGTTGATTGTGGCCAAACCAATCAATATACGCTTATTGTTATTTTTTTTAAAACAAAAAAAAAAATAGAAGAATACGTATCGGCTTAAACTGATGAAGAAATTTGCTTTTCTTTTCTTTTTTTGGATGTTTATTTTATCAAAAACTACAAAATATTATTCTATGGTCATGTCCGGCCTTAAAAGACCTATGGACAGAGGTGGAACACCTTATACAAGATATCTGTCACCTTCCCATCAAACTTACCCCACAACTGGCCATACTGAACTTAACTACTGATTTACTGCCACCGCCTTTCAGACTAGTGATTACACACATACTCCTAGCTACCAGATTACTCATAACTAGACGATGGAAAACAACTTTAACCCCAACGCTGTCTGAAGTCATTACACTAGTTCACTCCCATTACGCGTATGAATTAATTATGTCACAAGGGAAACCATCATACTCCAAAACCCACAAGCTATGGCACCCCTGGTCAAATTGGTACACACAAAAACTTACCTGAAAATTTTTCTGATACTACTAACACATACTCGAACCTTGTTGCTCTGCTCACTGAACATATAGCACAGCTCTCTACCTCCCTCCCCCACTCATCTTGTCCCCTACCCCCCTCTCCACTCCCCTCCCCTCCCCTCCTTTTTATTTCTATTTTTGTTCCAACTACCTTCTTTACTAATCTATCTTACACGTTACATACAGTTTATTACGAGTACAAATGCTACCATGAGTACTCTCAAGTTCTCCAAGGATTCTGGACATGTACCGGTCCATTCACATCACACTTGAAAGTTCTACATTCTACACTTCTATGTTACCACCATCCTTTGGTTAAAACTGTTCAAGTTATCATACGTTGGTAAATAAATTACTTTATTGAACTATCTTTACACCAAGGAGAATGAAGGATCCCCTAAGCACCCATGTCACAGCATGAGCCCTTATGGGGTGCATGGGATTAATAACCCACACACATTATCTTACCTTCATCACCTATCATAGTTCTTATGTTTAAATCTCGACTAACGAATAAATACTGCTATGTAATTATCTTGATTATATTGCAATTTGAACACGACTTATGACAATGACTGTCAATATTGTACTTAATTCTTCAATAAAAATATTGAAACAAAAAAAAAAAAACTACAAAATATTGTGTTTTTTTCAAAATTGTCGCTCTTTTTTTGTTTATAGCCCAAAAAATAAAAAATGCAGAGGTGATCAAATACCACCAAAAGAAAGCTCTGTTTGTGGGAAAAAAAGGAGATAATTTTTGTTTGGGTACAATGTCGCACAACTGCCCAATTGTCAGTTCAAACTACACAAAGCCGTATCGCAAAAAATGGCCTGGTCAGGAAGGGGGCAAGTCCTTCCCGGGCTGAAATTGTTAAATAAGAAACATGTTATACTTATCTGATCTGTGCAGTGGTTTTGCACAAAGCAGCCTAAATCCTATTCTTGGGTCCCCCGCCGGAACTCCTGGCCCTTCACCCTGCCGAGTGCCCCATAGCAAGCCACTTGCTTTGGATGAATTTGTGCGTGCTCGCTTCTAAGCCAGCTCTATTGGTGTCTTTTGACATACAGGGGGAACTGCATGCAGGTTTTTTTTCCTTAATGCATTTACTAAGCAGTGCATTTAGTAAGTGCACTGTTTAGTTTTTTTTTTTTTATTATAGACAACAAATAGATTTGTATTTTTGGGTTCATTCTAAATTCATTATTTATGCACTGTGATCCTTTCTGAGAGTGGCTGCCTGTTGGTTGAATCTGTCATTGTTTGGAAGCTAGTGGGATAGACTCCCACTTATATGACAACTGTGAGAACCAATCACAGCAGTCGCATTAGCAGGAAGCTGCTCTGCCTTCTCACATTGAATCCCTTTTAAAGGGCCACTGGGAAGCAGTGACATGGGTTAAGGAGCAATCACATTTGCCGCTGTTTACATTAAGATGTAACACATTATACAGTGCCTTGAAAAAGTATTCCTTCTCCTTGAAATTTTCCACATTTTGTCATGTTACAACCAAAAACGTAAATGTATTTTATTGGGATTTTAAGTGATAGACTAACACAAAGTAGAAGAAAAATGATCAATGGTTTTATGGTTTTCAATTTTTTTTACAAATAAATATGTCAAAAGTGGGGCATGCATTTGTATTCACCCCTCTTTACTCTGATACCTCTAACTAAAATCTAGTGGAACCAATTGCCTTCAGAAGTCACCTAATTAATAAATAGAGTCCACCTGTGTGTAATTTAATCTCAGTATATAAACTGCTGTTCTGTGAAGCCCTCACAGGTTTGTTAGATAACCTTAGTGATCAAAGAGCATCATGAAGGCCAAGGAACACACCAGACAGGTCAGGGATAAAGCTGTGGAGAAGTTTAAAGCAGGGTTAGGTTGTAAAAAAATATTCCAAGCTTGAACATCTCATGGAGCACTGTTCAATCCATCATCCAAAATTGGAAAGAGTATGGCACAACTGCAAACCTACGAAGACCTACACTGACAGGCCACTCGTGTTAGTCTATCACACAAAATCCCAATAAAATACACTTAAGTTTTTGGTTGTAACATGACAAAATGTGGAAAATTTCAAGTGGTATGAATGCTTTTTCAAGGCACTGTAATTGGGCGATTTCAAGTGAAGTTGAATGATTTCAAAGTCGTATTCCAAGTCGGATTCAATGTGAACAGGGGCTTATGTTGTATATAAATGTGCACTTATATATTCTTTTTTTGGAATTATATATGTAAAAGAGGGCAGTCATATTTCAAATGCAGACCTGCACCTGCTTAATAGTGCTGCACAGTAACTGAGCTTTACTCTTCTTATCCTTGCTTCTTTTTTTCTGAGTAAATCTGTCAATCTGCTCAGACTTAACAGAAATCAATATAGTCTTTGTATTAATTAGCGTATGATATTTAATAAGGGTTTGATTAGATTGTTCAGTATAAATATACTATAGCTTTTAGATGAAAAACCTTCAATATATGTATATAAAATACCCTCATTAATATTCTCAAAAATCAAATGAACTTCAGTCATTTAGCGAAAGATATCATATAAGATAGATAGATAGATAGATAGATAGATAGATAGATAGATAGATAGATAGATAGATATGAAGAATCTGGATCATAATACATTCCATGTTTTACTTTTTGATAGCTAGGCATATGCTAATGGAAATAAGCTTATTATTTGAAGCATGAAGCTGCTTGTCAATGAAGCTTCATTAACACTGTTATCACTGCCTGACATTTATCTTATAATTTTCTGGAACTGGCTGTCGCATCTCCATAGAAACCCAAATTGCAATGGAAACAAGTAAGATAATAAAGGCATCCTGTGAGATTGACAGTTCCTAAGCCTGACATTTGCATGACTAGATGAGTTGGTGTCCTAAGTATTGCTAAATTTCCTCCTACTTGCACAAATCAGATTCAATATATTATGCAAACATATAGATTTGTGTATGCATGTTTATTTACTTCAAATGAAGACCAGAGGCTGATGGAGGTGATTTTTATTTAGTTACCAGAATGTGCATAAATTTATGAGGCAGGTGATGTACTTATCATGCACCTCCTTGATATAGCTCAGACAATCACTGCTACGAGAGCAGAAAAATAAAAAAGAAATCACTTTATCTACTATCCTTTCATAGTATCCCATTATTTCAGACGCAAAAATGTTGTCTTTATTTTTTTTTCCTTTTATAAAATGGATGGTTCTCATCTTGTAAAGGTGAAAGTAAGAATTTATCTTATCTTATCTAATTTCTGTTGCTTATGTGAGCAACAAATCATTATTTAAAGTCAATTTATTCCAAGAGAAACATGGATGCTGCCATTAGTCACCTTTGTGAAAATGCTAGTTGTCTGGGTATTTTACGGTCCCACTACATACTTTCTGAATCAATGACATACTGTAGAACAAACCTCATCTGCGATACTGTATATGTTTGGGTTAGTGTAATGATGTATTTGTGCATGAGCTGAGATCTGGAAGATTAACTGTGGCATATTAATTCTTATTACTAATGATTATTATTCAGGATTTATATAGTGCCAACAGTTTGCACAGTGCTTTGCAATCAAAAGGGAGACAATACAATACAATAAAATAAAATACAAGAGGGTAGAAGAGTTAAAAGTTCAGTTCTTGGGTGGAGGAGGGATAGGCTTCCCTGTAGAGATGAGTTTTCAGGGAATCGTCTAAGCCAGACAGACTGGGGTAGAGAGCTCCAGAGCATGGGAGAGGCTCTGGAGAAGTCCTGGAGACGAGCATGGGGGAAGGAGACAAGAGAGCTTAAAGTGATTGTAAAGTCTCATTTTTTTTAAATAAAAATAACAAACATGTTATACTTACCTGCTCTGTGCAGTGGTTTTGCACAGAGCAGCCCATCTACTCCTCTTCTCTGGTCCCTATCCGGTGCTCCTGGCCCCTCCCTCCTGGTGAGTGCCCCCAGAGTAGGCAGCCTGCTATGGGGGCACTCGAGCCAAGCCACAGCTCCCTGTGTCCATTCAGACACAAAGCCATGACCCAGTCCCGCCCCCTTTCTCTCCTCACTGCTGACTGACTTTGACTGACAGCAGCGGGAGCCAATGGCACTGCTGCTGTGTCTCAACCAATCAGGAGGGAGAGTCCCAGGATGGCCGAGGCAGTCGGGACATCGCTGGATAGAGATGGGGCTCAGGTAAGTATTAGGGGGGCTTTTTTTTTGGATTAAAAAATAAGACAACAGTAAAGTTAGCCCAATTTTTTTATATTGTGAAAGATAATGTTATGCTAAGTAAATTGATACTCAACATGCCACGCTTCAAAATTGCGCCCGCTCATGGAATGGCGACAGACTTTTACCCTTAAAAATCTCCATAGGCGACGTTTAAAAAAATTATACAGGTTGCATGTTTTGAGTTACAGATGAGGTATAGGGCTAGAATTATTGCTCTCACTCTACCGATCAAGGCGATACCTCACATGTGTGGTTTGAACACCGTTTTCATATGCGGGCGCTACTCACGTATGCGTTCGCTTCTGTACACGAGCTCGGCGGGATGGGGTGCGTTTAAACAATTATTTTTTTTTTCTCATTTATTTTACCTTTTATTTTTTATTTTTACACTGTTCTATAAAAAAAAATGGTGTCACTTTTATTCCTATTACAAGGAATGTAAACATCCCTTCAAAAAGACCTCAGATCTCATATTTACACTAAAATGCAATAAAAAAAAAATTGTCATTTGAAAAAAAATAAATAAAAAATGACCCTTTGTGAGCTATGGGCGGAAGTGACGTTTTTACGTCGCTTCCGCCCTGCAATGGTATGGAGGCAGGAGGGGGCCATTTTCCCCTCACTCGTCTCGATACCACAGAGGAGAAAAGACCCAATCGCCTCTGCTGCTACCGGCAGCCCCGGCAAGCAGCGGAGGGCACCGGATCGTGACGGGAGGGGGGCCCTCTCCTGCTGCCGATAAAAGTGATTTTGCGGTGAATCCACTGCAGAGACCACTATTATCGGAAACCGCCCTTTGAAGAAGAGGATACCAGGGGCTAGCTGCCATAGTAGGTGTATGGGGTAAATCCGCGCAATGAATTGAATGTTTTAGTTATGGATATGGCTGCTGCCTCTACACATACAATACCACCTAAGTGGAAAGTATTAGAAAATGGTAAAAAAGCAGGAGTAGTATGGCGCTGCCCTTATGGAGACAAAAAGATATTTTCTTCTTTGTAGTGAATGTATTGCCTAGTGTCCTTATAGAATTGCTTCGAATAACCTGTATGTGTTCAAAAATTGAATAAAACTGTGACTGGTGGCGAATATTGGTGCTCCAATTGTTCAACAAAGGTGCATTGTGCCCTTTAAATTAGGTAATAAAGTAGTTATGGATATTGATACAATATCATCTAGGTGGAAAGTGTTAAAAAGAAAAAACGAAAAAAGGAAAAAGGAAAAAAATGAAAAAAGGAAAACAGGAATAATATGGCGCTGCCCTTATGGAGACAAAAAAAAAAAAACCTCTCTTTATAATGACTTTATAATTCCTAAAGTGCGTGTGCCAAAAATGAATAAATATGTGACTGGTGCCAAGTCCTTACTGTTAAAAGTACAATTGCAACCTAAGGTGCTTTAATTATTCAACAAAAGTGCATAGTGCAGCATCACTAAAGTGACCAGTGTTAAATCATACAAATCCATACAACATTGTGCAAATTATCCATCATAAATAGTTACTATTGTGCTGTGACCAGTATTAGTTGGATAGGAAAAGTTCAGTTTATGAAAAAACAAGTTCTTTTTGGAGTATTTTGTAGTGTTCAATCTTTGAGGGTCAAATATCTGTAGGAAAGCTTCTTATCCAGGTGCTGGTTTCTTTAATTAGTGCCTTGTCTGCATGCTCTGACAATGCTTGCACTCACCGGATTCTCCTTTCCCCTGCAGGGGTATGGATGGTCACAGTGTCTGCCACTGTGTAGCAAGCAAGGATATCCCCCAAACTTTACTTGCATATTGTGGTGTAGTAATTACATGTAAAGGAAAAAAGGTATGCCCATCGCGTAAAACCATAGGAGAACTTTTATTAAAACTTAATAAACAAATGTACTCACATTTCAAATGAACAAATCAAGCATGGCAAAAGTTAGCGAATTCCCTTTGTTAGAGGTGCTGCAAGACGTTCCTAACCCGCCCTACGCACGTTTCGTCGTCAGACTTCTACTGGGGCCATAACAAAGATATCCCTCTTCAAAGTTAGAACGTATATCAGCATGCGGTAGTCCGGAAGTGGTTAAAGCAATGAAGGAATGGCAAGTGCAAATGGTAAGGGACATTATAGAGTAATCATGGCAGCTAGGCAATAGTTTGAATGCTCACATCAGTTTAATAGTCAGATTTTATGGTGTGGACACCTTTACGATTAATAAGAATATATGCTGTAGGACAGACTTACAGTTGACTGGTTTGCAGCATAGTGACTACACAGTGGATGATGATAAGTGATCCATATCAATAGCTGACACTTGTTACAGTACATGTGTCCAAATTCATAAACAGATCTGAATGTACTGCAAGCATGAACATTGGCCACATTTGTGAACCTTCCATTTAAAAGTTAACTCAACTTAATGTGAAGGCCGAACCATAATTTTGACATATAATAACCACTGAAGAGACATGCAAAAAGACTTTTGTGCTTTGAAACAATTTACATATATATATAGCTATTGAAGGCTGGGAACAAGAGAAGAGAGAAAACAGTCTATAGAGCTCACCTTTTAATGAATGACCCTTGCCCCCTAGTTGAAGATTTTGCGCTACAGAAAATTTTACCCACAGCATTTTATTTGTTGTGGGATCCCTCCATAGCATACCAATTTTACATTAATAATACACACTCTGCACAGTATTCTGGAAACTTTCATTCACATCTATGAAACCATTTGTTGATGGAGCACGTTTGGAAGCGATGCAGTTAATGTCTGCGAGACATATGAAAAATCAGACACATTAGCCAAAGGTGACAGTTGTCGTGAATTGCTGTGTCTGTATGTATCTTGCTTTTCTTTTCAAAGAGTTTTATGTGAATAACTTTCACCATAAGTAGTGCACACAGCTTACAATGAAGACCTGCTTTCAGATATGACTAAATGGAATCCTGAAAGCTGTTTTTTTTCTGCATGCCTATCAATGGAAAGAAAAATCTGGAATTTTTTATTTAAATAAAATCTTTGCAGCGGTTCAGCTACAAAAAAGTCAAATGCCTGTTTATTTTACTCAGATGTAAAGCATGTTTATTTAAATTTCTTATTTAAACATTTGTGTATTTCATGTATGAAAATCCAGAACAGTTTTAAATCTAAAAATCTGCATTCAAGAAATGTACCTCTTAAATGCAAATCTGACATTCAGCAAACCCCCACCTAAAGTCTAAAACACAGACCGAGAAGGCACATGCAAGGCATCGCTGATGGCAAATTTAACTTCTCTGTTGAGTTGGCAGGCAGCACTGCCTGTCAAACATGGCCATTCAAGTCAATGAGACCACAACCGCAAGCCAAATGCTTACGGCTTCAGTGCATTAGCCCCATTGTAAATTGTCTTTCAGCAAAAAAAATGGAGGAATGTAAAGGCCAGTTCTTTAACAACCAGGCTGGACTAACTCACCCTTTGTCAAAACATGAATTTAGACAACATGAGCTCCACTGTTAACCGATTCAGTCCCAGAAGATTTGGCTGCTCAATGACCAGGCCATTTTCTGCGATTCGGCACTACGTCAATTTAACTGATAATCGTGCGGTCGTGCGACGCTGTACCCAAACAAAATTGACATCCTTTTTTTCACCACAAATAGAGCTTTCTTTTGTTGGTATTTGATCGCCTCTGCAGTTTTATTTTTTGCGCTATAAAAAAAAGAAGAGCAACAGTTTGAGAAAAACACAATATTTTTTATTTGCTATAATAAATACCCCACATTTTTTATTTTATCAAAAAAACTAATTTTTTCCTCAGTTTAGGCCGATATGTAATCTTCGACATATTTTTGGTAAAAAAAATCGCAATAAGCGTATATTCATTGGTTTGCACAAAAGTTATAGCGTCTACAAAATAGTGGATTGGCATTTTTATTACAACTTTTTTTACTAGTAATGGCGGCGATCTGTGATTTTTATCAGGACTGCGACATTATGGCGGACATATCAGACACTTTTGACACATTTTTGAAACCATTGACAATTATACAGCAATCAGTGATATAAAAATGCACTGATTACTGAGTAAATGTCACTGGCAGGGAAGGGGTTAAAACTAGGGGGCGATCAAGGGGTTAACTGTGTTCCCTATGTGTGTTTCTAACTGTGGGGGGATGGGACTGTCTAGAAGGAGAGAGTGATTGGTGTTCATACATAGTATGAACACACGATCTGTCTCCTCTCCCCTGACTCTTCTCCCCCGACTCCTACATGCTGCGGGCGTGAGCATGCCCCTAGTGGCCAAAAGGTGAAGCGACGTAAGGTAACATCGTTTTGCCCAGCTGTGCCATTCTGCCGCAGTAAACCTGCGGCGGCTGGTCGGCAAGCAGTTAATGATCATTGCCCTTATTATGTTTGATGGTTGTATTTTGAACTATGATATTTGGCATAGAAGTATACAGTGATCATTTTTGAGCTGTATTTATGCCTTGAAAAAACAGGAAATATTTGGATATTTACAGCTGTGAAAGTTAAGTCTGACATACATTATTTAAAAAAATATATATATATATATATATATATATATATATTAATTCTGGTATACAAAGGACCCATATTTAATTTTCACTAATATTATATGACTAAATTTGATATTTCTGCTTTTGTGTTGATTCAAAAATAAAATAAACCATATGATGTTCATTTTTACACCTGCTGTCAGGTGGAAAATCATGCCTCAAAGTCATCTCAAGAGTAAAATAAATTAATTTGAATACACTATTATATACTTAATAAGATTGAATCATTGCAACTAAATGTCTTCACAAATTTGATTGAAATGTTTACCATGAAATGATGTAAAGGTCATTTTGGTGACAATGCTATATAAATGTGACTTATCTTGGAGGTCACAATCTATATAAATTAGTCTATGGTCATTCATACCTTCTCGAGAACAAGACTTTAGGTTCCTGACTTCAGGCCATTTTATATGAAGGCCACAATGCAGAAACACAATAATTTGGAGATTGTCCAAACCTGAATTAATCTAAAATTAATTTGATCTTGAAAGCCTCCATCTGGCTGTGTTTGGGCAAGACACAAAAAAAGATATCTAAACAAGCTATGGTACTTATTGAGTGTACCAGATGTGGTATTAAAATACTTAAGGACAGGGTTTAGAGTAAAGTTTGGTGAGGAATTCACTCTTCAAACATTTAATAATTTTTAGGAGGACATCTGAGTTCTATTTACTCAGATGGATGACTACTGAAGCCAAAATAAGTTGTTTAATTTTTTTATGCCAATACATTTTTCTTCGAAAATGGCATATCTGAAAAAATATATATTTAAGCAGTTAAACTGTGTTTTATATATTGAAAAGATTACTGTGTTATGTTTGCAAGCTAACCGCTGTAATTGGGGACAGTCAGTGATATATAGTAATAAGGGATAGACAGATTGCTGAGAACTTTTTGAGTTTAGGGTTTCAGAGCAACTGCTATGACAGAGACCTAAGGACTGATTTGCTAAAGGCTAAAAGGCTGTGCACTATGCTAGGGAAGTTGTACTTTCCAAAGGAATTTGCAAAAACAGCGTAGTGAATGTGGCAAATTTTACTTTGCAAAGAATATCCGATTATTTCCAAGGAAATTTAAAAAAAATGTACTTGCACAGGACTGGATGATGGAAGTCAGCAGTCACCCGATTCACTAAACTCTGGGGCAAATTAGTCTGCCAAGTGTAACTTAACCTGCAAAATAAATAGCCTATTTGCCTTTAGTAAATCATCCCCTACTGTTATTCTGCATAGTGAAAACATGACACTAAAAAAACTTTGATATCTACGGTTCTAGCCTGTGCTCAACGCGTTAACTTAAAGAATGGCATTAATAACTCTATTGAGATATGCATTACTTTATACGTAAAAATATAAATCCACAAATGCACAGAAGTAAAAATACATTCCAGGCAGACAGCTAAATATACAGATTATGCCCGTATTGTTTTCTGCTACAGTTAAATAGCACTTACAGGTCTTGTTCCTTCCTTAGCCTGTGACTAGACCATCAACCCTTGGAGCCAGCGCCGGCTGGCCCTTTCAGGGGTTTAGAATGCTGGGAGGAGCTTTCTGTTAGCCACTGGTAACTGTGTTGGAGCGCGCAGGGCGCAGCTCTATTTACACTATTGTATGCAAACATGCAGCCGCTCGGCGCCAAGGCCAGTCGGCCCAAGAGGTCGCATATTTGCGTGCACTCAGCGCCAAGAGCTTAAAGAAGCAGGAGACTGATGAGCTCATTTCATGTTACTCTGCTCTCTCTCCTATCAGCATGCTCCTTTTTAGCAGATGAGCGTTGCAGTACAAATGAATGGCTCCATACACTGCTTCTCCCGTACCCAATATGAGCTTTCTTGTACAGAGGAATGCAAGGGGCTCGTATAAGGTCAAGTTCAGGTACTTACACTGCTTATATTTAAAATAAAAACTGCATGTAATGATGTAAGCACAAGGGACATTACTTACTATCAATTTGTCTCTTGTGCTGCTGCCTCCTGCATTAGTTAAAACCTACCTTCTTTGACCCCCCCTCACCCCCACCTTCTTAATCTTCCAGTGCATTGGGGATTAATAGAGCTAAGGGATTTGTCATATGCACTTACCAAGAGTGCCAACTATGCCCGTCCTATCCACACCCCTCTCCAATTCATAGAAGCTGTACTATAGCTTCTGTGAATATAAAATTATTTCTGTGTGGAAGAAAAGGACCTTTCATTCATCTGCCCACCCTCCATTCATAGAACACTTTTCATTACTGGAAGCTACAATACAGCTTCTATAAATGGAGGAGGGGGGCAGAAAGGATGGGCATAACTGGCACTCTTGATGAGTGCATATGACAGGACACTTGGCTCTATTAACCCCCCTGAAGATTACAGCATTGGAGGAAGAAGATTTAAATTAAAGCAGAAACTCACAGCACAAGGGAAACATCACATTGATAGTAAACAGTGTCCATTGCGCTGTTTTTTTTTTTTCTTTACTAAACTTAGGCTTTATCTTGTGTCTTTTATATCTACCTAAATAAGTTCCAGTAGTAAAGTGATAGGTATATATGTCTGCAACACTCACTGATGGGTTCCTGATGTAACATCATTTAGTCATAGGGTGGCAGAATAGCACCCTACCCAGCCAGCTCTGGAAGATCTTTTCAAACAGTTATATAAACATACTGAAACATATGCAACAATAGAACATCTAAATGACCTCATATCAAATGATTAGCTAACAGATTAAATAAAAAGCATAGGAGAAAACTGCATGGTAAAGAACTATTGGACCAGTCATTTATGTTTGACTCTACATGTTTACAGTTCATTAACAAACACTCATTTGTGTGCATATTGTTTCAAGATATATACTTTAAAATATCAAAATGTATTTTATCTTGGGAAAAAATCCACTTTCCTGCAAAAAGTATTTTTCAAATATATTCATCTACCTGTTTTATTTCTCCATAAAAATGTTCTATGCACATAATTGCTAGGCAGAAAAGGTCATATTTGACTTTAGTCTGTGCTGAAGTGCTGCTGTGCATCAGGCATAATGCTGCCATGGGCTGTATTTATAGTGACAGGCAATTAAAAGCTATATATTGAGCAGTGACATAAAGAGGTGATTGAGACAGAAAAGCTGAAATTCTCGAAATACAAAAATAGTAAGCTCTATTCATTATTTTCTGTGGAAAAATAGGTAAATATTTTTTGTCATAATTCTGAAGGCTAAGATACATGCTGATCAAGGGATAAGAAAAAATGAGGGTAGGAAGAATGTTTGGTGTTCATGGATTTAACTTAGCAATCCAAGTGTCACTGTAGTCAATTTTATATTTTATATTTGAACCCCAATGGATTAAAATACATGAGGGGTTGCTTTTGTCATATGGACAGAGGGAACAGTTACAGTTGCAAAAGCCTTTCAAATGTGTTACTTTAATTTTTCCTCCTTTGGCGGTTTTCGCTATAAAATAATAGAACAGGGATCTTGTTAGAATAGAGCATATTTAGTTGATCTTAGTACCAACTCAAAGTGTAATTTTTGAATTGTCAGTGGGAAATGTTGGGCTGTAAGCAAGCAGACATTAGGAGCCTATCTCCTACAATATACTACCCATAAAGTTTTTACTATTGCTCAGCTAGATTCTGTATCTCTGAAGGTGTAAGAAAATTTGAAACTATAAGCACATATTTATATTTAGTTACAAATTAATTTCAGTCCTGCCTTCAGTGCAGGTGGCAATGAGACAAGTAAAGAAAAGAATTCTTGTGTATTCTCTTGCTACCTTCTGCAACTGGTGTATACTGAAAGGAATGGATAAACATTCCACTTTCTGCAGAAATCAGTGGCAGGAGAAGGTCATATTGTTATGTATTGACTCACAGATAAAAGGGAGTTTTCCCCTTTCCATTTCATACCATTATAAAAGAAATGTTGAAGTGAAATAGAAAATCATTTGAGTCAAGTACTAACTGTCAACTGTGGTAAGCGTGAGCTTTTTCTTTTTGAATGCTTTGGGTCATACATAGTTTGAAAGGGGTGATCCCAAGCCTTACCTAATTTAAATAGAAAGCACAGGTTGAAGTAAACCTTTACCATCTTGAATGATAAAAAATACACAAGCCAAGGCTGCCTTCAGTGAAAAATGCATGTGAAAGGGGGTAGTAAATCCTGAAATTATGAAAATGTCAACTCTTCAAGCAAAATTCAAGCTTTGTCCCATTCTCTCCCACCTGCTAAGCCTCCCATTGGTCAGTTAGGCTACCCATCACAATACAAGACCAATAGAGTGAGGCTCAAAAGGCAGGAGGAGTACCATGGTCAAGCCTAACATTTGAAGGAAGAGACAAGATTTGTGTACACCTTCAGCAGCCTGTACCGTTGTATCTGTTGATACTTAAAGAACTTAATTTAACTTTTTGCACTTTTTTACATATGTAACAAGCCCCTGCTCCCTCGGTTTCACTCTCCCGACACTCCTCTGTGGCTATAGAATCAGATTGCAGATCGCAACGTCTGATGGTTCGGTCATCCGATGCTCCGGGATTCGAACTACAGCTATGTGCCGTTCTAATCCAGTGGTGATAGCTCAGAACAAACACCAGGCAGGCTGTATGTAAGTTCAACCAGGAATCTCTTTTATTGAAAGGAATACAGGCTCTTTTATACAGTAAAAGAGGAGGTGCATACCTCCTGCTCATATTACTCTGAACATACACCTGTGACCAGAAACCTAATTAACATGGGCTAATTAACTAATCCCTTTAGACAGCCTAGATGACTCAGTCATGACCTTTAGGCCAGACTGGCCGTCTTGAAGCTCAAAAAACACAATCAACATTATCACAAATCAACACAGAACTCTTCTTCACACAATAGCAGAGTTAATTAACACAAACAACAATGGGAATCTAATGACTCTTAGATCCCACACTAGACTTATTTACAATAAACACATTATAGCAGGCAACAGACAGACAGGTGACTGGAATTGACATCAGCATCAACAGTATTTGTCCCAGCATTATGAATCAGCCACTATCTCCAACATGGCAAATCCAGGGTCCCCAGAGTCTCTGTCTCCTGGAGGGACATGGACCCGAATCCAAAGCAACACCACCCCAAGGGTCCTCAGGCACACAGCTCACAATGAGCACCGTTCCCCCAAATGCCAGGGCCCACGATCAATCGGCAAGAGGCTAGCATTCAGTCCCCTCCAAAAGTCTCTCTCCCGGCTAGGTCTGTCACAACATAATATACCATACATACACTCAAATTGAAATTGCCAGGTTTCTGACATGTTCATTTTATGATATGCTTCCCTTAGGATTTCATATGGGTTTCAGAAGGGAAACTTGACTCTGAGACATGTATATCTTAGCACAACTTAACACAACTTTAAAATCAGGTTTCTATCAACAACCAGGGTTTCCAAAGCTGGCTATCCATATACACAAAACATATAGCAAAATGAATATTAGAGGCATTGTATAGGTAGATTGTGACTCCTGTGGCCAAAAAGTACTTTTTAAGCAATGCAGTTTTGAATTCTTGTAGTATATTAAATTTAATTATTTTACGATACCCTGAGCTTGCAGTCTGAATGAGTTTTAAGCATTTAACTACATTTCATTATCTGTTGCAGGATTTCTTTTTTAATCTGTGATTTAATAACAAAGTGCTTGAATGACATGTTGGATAAAACACACACTGCTAGTTAGCAGCATACTTTACTTTGCCATTAGGCACATTGTTACAGCATATTCCTTGCTCCATATATCATTAGGACATGGCAGGCTATTGTTCCATAATGCCAGGCCCTGAGCACAAAAGATGATTTCTGAATTGTAGTTGAACATCCAGTTGCCATCAGGCAACAATTCAGACAGTAAAACGTGGATAAAGCTTTGAACAATTCTAGCTGTATCCAAATACTCGCCCCTGAATTTGGAAACCGCTCAAGAGTCTTTTTTGGCAGAGCATGCCTGTCATTTCTTATTGAAACAGAGCTTTTACAGATACAAAAATGTGTGTCTTTTGTTCTGGAGATTACCCTGACTCGCAGGAAGGGCTTTTAGGGATGTTTTTATGGACCCCAACGCTGCTTTGGTTGGCCCTTATCTGAACCAATACTCCAGGGGAAACAAAAGCTGCATGTTTATACAATTTATAATCTCTCTATTTAAATAGTAAATTATTGATTTCAGCAGAGAACACTGTAAATCAGCCCTGGTGCCAAAAAACACCCATTTAGTGGTATCTAAAAGGATGTAGCAGCAGTGTAGGCCTTTTAAGTCATTATCATTGGGAAGTAGCATCAAATCGTTAGCAATGGTTCTGCAATTATTGCTATCGCCTAGGATAAAATGAAATCCCCTTTTTCAGTATTGCTACCATGCATGTTATTTTTGCGCTGTAACCAAGTAGCACATGCTGTCACCCATCAAGTTTTAAACCTTTGTTTTCAACCAACAAAGAACACTTATTGATTTCAATTGATGTCTGACAGTCTTCTCTCAGTAGACAGATTAATTGTGACAGTATTCTATGTGGAATTTACAATAAAAATACCTCTTTCAATCAACATGCTGGGTTTTATAACACAATTATATCAGTTATTTGGGTCATCATAGAACACTAGATATGGTTTCATATTTATTTAAAGAGGTCTTCCTTTTTAAAAAAAATGTTGTCCTCCCGGTTTCTTCCTCCGTGAGTTTTTGCTGGTGAAGGGTTGTGGTGCATCCTCATAACCATGCAGGTATAAAGATGCACTTAGTGTTATTTCATTGGTATGAATTAACTTCTATATTAGTGTAAACAAAAACAGGATGAGCCCATCACTGGTACATGGAGACAAATCCAATCCTTTCACATTGGCATGTTATGTATATCCATTGCTACAAAAGAAAAGTTATTTCATGTTATTAGTGAACAATTTTCTTTTGTGGTGTTCAAAGCAGCATTGCCTTTATGTAGGTCATCAAGGAACAAGATAAGTAGTCTTGCAGAATTTATTCTTCAACAGTTTTGTGGAAATACCACAATAAAATCACCCTAATGATTTAGGCTCTACCTAATCTTAAAATGTCCATTGATAATAGAGTTCAGGTGCTGCTATAGCTGCTCTCTGTTGGACATTGCATTGTTTACTCCACGCTATGTCTGCATTTTATGCTTCATTTATAAAATGTATGCCGTGGTGTGTGAAGACTGCAGGTGTTATGTGAAGTATTCTCTGCATTCCATTGTAGAAGGAAAGGCCTGTGACTGGACTCTTCTCTTCCCACTACTTTTTTTTCAATTAATTGAAATGAATAATGCTTTCCCAGAGTGAGGTGCTAAGTACATTTGTAAAGGGCACTGCTGCGCTTTATAAATGTGCCTTTTATTTTAAAACAGCAGTAAGTCTGCAGTAAGCCCATACCGTTGCTTTATTAATGTACTCCTTAGTCTCCCCATATAATCTTTTTCAAAACCCAACATTGGGTCTTCTAATATCCTTACTAGTAATCACCATTCCCCCTGCCAAATTTACTTTATAGCACCAACTCAAGCCATGCCTTTTTTGTAATTCTGAATCAAGTGGGGAAATGTTTGAACCTCTTTCAAATGTTTAAAGCTAACTATGATCCCAGCTGGGAGATTTCCTGTCATGGTTATACAATAGAGTTTTGTCTGTCAGCTTACCTGTCTCCACGTGTTGATCTCTGGAGACCAGCTGACTCTCACCTGACTGCTTTTATAATCTCTCCTCTAGTATGGGTCCACCCCAGCTCCTATCAGACAACTCTATATTAACCTCTGCACTGCAGGCCAGCCCTGCTGATCAACCTTTGTGTGTTTGGCTTATTGTCTCCTGCCTGCCGTGTGCGCTACATTTGTTTCTGTTACCGACCTTGGCGTGTTCTCAACTATTCCTGTCTGCTCGTGACCCGGACCTTTGGCATGTCCCCGACTATCCCTGTTTGCCTATGACCCTAAACCTTTGGCGTGAACTCTGTTGTCCTTGTCTGCTTGTGGCCCTGACCTTGGCTTATTCCCTTACTATCCCTATCCTCCTGTTGCCTATTGTGGGTGTGAGCTGGGGGACCCTGGGGGTTGCGACCTGGAGCCAGTTGCAGCCCAGTCCATCCTCACCACTAGAGGCTCTGGTGAACACCCGCTGGCTCTTTTTTCTAGGGACCTCTCCTGGAAACGAATGTCAATCTGATTGCACAAGGAAATTACCTCGTTCAGACCGGCGGGGATGGCTCTTCCTGCTAATTCTTCCTTCACTCGGTCAGAGAGGCCATGTAAAAAGGTTGCGACCAGGGCCTCATTGTTTCAGCTCAATTCAGCTGTGAGGATACGGAACTGAAGCGTATATTGTCCCACTGAACAAAATTCTTGGTAAAGGCGTAAAAGGGCACTAGCTGCTGAAGAAACCTGAGATGGCTCCTCGAAGATATTGTGAAAAAGCTTCAAGAAGTCAGACAGGCTGGAAACCACCGGGTCATTCTTCTCCCACAGGGGGGGAAGCCCCTGCAGGCCTTGGAGCCCTCAGAGAAACGGGACAGAGCTGGCAGTAATAATGAATGCGTGGCTGCGACTGGTGCGATAGGTGCAGCTGCTGATTTTACTTGAGGCTGCAGGTTCAGGTTTCCCAAGGAGGCCTGGAGCTGCTCGAAGCGGGAAGCCAGAACTGTCAGGTCACCTTGAGGCTAGGTGACACATGCACACCGTTGGGATTAGGAGTGCATCGCAAGGTAGTGGACCCTATGGCTGACTGCTGCGGATGGGAGACAGGGTGGTAAGGAAGGCAGGGCCACTGGAACACCAACACGGAGCCCACCAGGGTTAGAGCGTAAGATTCCCTAGGGCGTGGAGTCTAAGAGCCAGCAGGTGTTCACCAGAGCCTCTAGTGGTGAGGATGGACTGGGCTGCAACTGGCTCCAGGTCACGACCCCCAGGGTCCCCAGCTCACACCCACAGTAGGCAACAGGAGGATAGAAATAGTAAGGGAATAAGCCAAGGTCAGGGCCACAAGCAGACAGGGACAAAAGAGTTCAGGGTCACAGGCAAACAGGGATAGTCGGGGACACGCCAAAGGTCAGGGTCACGAGCAGACAGGAATAGTTGAGAACACGCTAAGATCGGGAACAGAAACAAACATAGCGCACATGGCAGACAGGAAACAGGAAGCCAGACACACAAAGGTTGATCAGCAGGGGTGGCCTGCAGTGCAGAGGTTAATATAGAGTTGTCTGATAGGAGCTGGGGTGTACCCATGCTAGAGGAGAGTTTAAAAAAGCAGTCAGGTGAGAGTCAGCTGGTCTCTAGAGATGAACACATGGAGACAGGTAAGCTGACAGACAAAACTCTATTGCATGACCATGACATTTCCCCTTGCCTTCTGTTCTGAGGATCATCAGGTTGGTAGAGGGCCCTTAACAGTTGGATTTAGTGAGTCTATAGTATCTCAAAGGTAAGTTAGACAAGTTTATATCCAGATGGGATAGGGTTTTTGGTGCCCAGACTCCCAAAAATATGCATAGTGAAGTTTACTTTAAACCAGACCTGCAAAGCGATGCATTAACTGGGGTTTCCTCTTTAAATGTCCATTACTATACCATCAAGCTTTAATTCAAATGCAGTATTTAAACCTTTATTTATAATAAATTTGTTGTGATAAATGAACCACCTCAGTATGTCTTTCATCCACTTTGCTGGCAGGTAGTGATTCCCTTTGTAGAGCTGTGTCCCCTTATTATCTTTGAAAGTGATGGGAGAATAGGCATGATCATCTTGGTGCTGAATTCAGTTTATGGATGCAGGTGAGGCCTGCTAGTAGACAGGTATAGGTAAACCGTGATGGGACAACTGTAACAGCTATCACTTGGTAAGGTGTACAGCATCTGAGATATCACATCCTTTTAGTACAATATTCATTACAGATGTTCTTGGTGATTGGGGGATATCGTAAAACAGATGTGGATATTTGTATTGCATAGTATATTTGTATGTGATGATGGACTGATTATACATAAACTGCAATGGGAATATATATACAGTGTATATATATATATATATATATATATATATATATATATATATATATATATATATATACACTGTAGATATATATGATATGCTACCAAAGGCAGAGTGACTGAAATAGCAGTTAAAACTGACTTTATGGAATTTAAAGCACCATCCTGGTTACTCAGGTTGCAGTAAAGAAGGTATACAATTGAGATATAAACATACAGAACATACATTCATGTCTGCATAGACTTTTACAGCTGATGGCAGTATATAGAAATATTGGGTAGTGCAGTTGTAAGGTTAACCACTTCAGCTCCGGAAAGATTTACGCCCTTCCTGACCAGAGCACTTCTTTCGATACGGCACTGTGTCGCTTTAACTGACAATTGCGCGGTCGTGCGACATTGCACCCAAACAAAATTGACGTCCCTTTTTTCCCACAAATAAAGCTTTCTTTTGGTGGTATTTGATCACCTCTGCGGTTTTTATTTTTTGCGAAAAAAGAGTCTCACTGGAACTTGACAGAGATCACTGCTCCCGATGACAGGGAGCAGTAGATCTCTGTCTTGTTGCTAGGCAGAACAGGGAAATACCTTGTTTACATAGGCATCTTCCCATTCTGCCGCTCTGACACGATCGCGGGACACCGGCGGACCCACGGGCATGGCCACGGAGTATGCGGTGGGCACGCGCCCACAATGCCATGATTTTAAAGGGATGTACCTGTACGCCCATTTGCCCAGCCATGCCATTGTGCTGACGTATATCATCGTGCGCTGGTCGGCAAGGGGTAAAGTTGTTGAAAATGGTATTTGCTAGGCTGTTTTGCTGACTCCTATTATTAGTAATGTAGACACTGACCCAAAGCAATTTTATACACTTATTTAGGGTTTGAGGCTCAATGTGTTAAACAAGACATTCAACATGAGAGCAAGGCAATAATCATTTTTAGAAAGGTCAGCAATGGTGGCCTCCATGTTTCTCTAAACTCCCGCTGGTATTGTATGAGAGAACTGAATAACTATTTTTACTGTTAAATCTTCACCACACACAATCACAAAAGATAAAGTCATATTCTGGAGCATAGCTAACTTTAATGTTTTGCTATAACTTAAAACTGAAGAGCTTGGATGAAAACCTCATCAACATGATGCATTAAAGAACTGTCTTCTGTGCAGACTTCAAAATGCTGATCAGTGTAACATTCTTATCTAGGGCTTCTCTGAAATATATTTTGAAATGTTAGTGATGTTGGGAGCTGAAATGCCCTTCATAGTTCTAAATAATTCTATTTTTTATTTCTAAAACAGCTCTGGGACTATAAACATTACTTTTAAGTCTATCTTAAACTGGCTACCATTAATTACTGTTGGATGCATGTTTTTATACCTTTGATTCCCATTATTGTTATCTGTCACATTATCTGACTTTACATGTTTATCCTAATATGTTTTACTTCCTATATTTAAGATGACAAATGTATCAAAAGCAAAGAAACTACAGCGGTTAAAATACAACGTTTTCCCCCGAAGTTAACAGTTTTGTCTGAGAATTACAATTTCCCATTTATTTTTTTTAGTTCTAAAGGCACAATCGATATATAAAATCTACCTATTAGCCACGTGTAGTGGAGGTAGCCATAGCATGGGTTATAGTGTATGTAAACCTTAAAGTGTTACTAAACCCAGGACCCTGCAGATTCACTATATCTGGTCTCCCACAGTTCACAGAGCATGGAGAGGCAATCATTTTAGTAAATATAAACAGCTAAATACCTTTTCTAATCAGCAGTATATAGCCATAGTGACATATCAGTGCCTGGTTAAAGCTTGTAGGAGGAGTTTTCATACTGCCCTGGCTGTTCCATCAGGATGCACAACCCCTGACCCTCTGTCTGGACAGTACTTATTGGCCCTGTGCTGATCACATGCACTCTCTCAAGAAAAAAAATTACCTCTCTAGCAACACACACTAAACTGAGCATGTGTAGTCTGACTCCAGTAACTCTGTCTTATCTGGACATGTTTTGGGAGAATTGCAAGAAGAAAATGATCTGTGCATACATGATCAAAAAGCCTTTTTTACACAATGCAGAGGATTAACCCCATAGGTTTCATACTAAGGAGTATAACAAGCATTCTTTACTGCATATACAGACTGATTTTACGGTTGTGGGTTTAGTAACACTTTAACTTCTCTTGTTAGGGTGTCATTTGGTCTGTTAATTAACTGTTGAACACTTTTGTTTACGAAGTGCAATGAAAATTTTTCTTAATACCTGTTGGTCCTACCAGAAATCTTGTGGACTTACCCTATCCATTTTACTTCTACATTATTAGTTGTTATTTTTTATTTATTTATTTTAACAAAACTAGCAGACTGGATTGATTCAAATCAGTTTTCTTAGCCTTTAGGCTTTTTATGTTTATTGACAAAAAATCTTTTATACCTAATTTATGTTTTAAGTGTATAGTGCCTTCCCTTTTTACCCAGGTTTTAAAAATCAATATGGCTAATTGATCCAGAAAATTTACAGGTATTTAATGGCACGTAAATAAATGCTTTGTGCTTCTTCCCACCTAATTTGTTTGCACAATCTGGCTCACCGCACCCATGTTTTCTGTACAGGCACAACAGGATATTCTTTATTTATAATTGTGCCAATATCTTATTTGGAACTACATTTTATCATGATCCCAACACTCAGTCCTGAGGGCTATATATTCTTTGATTCCTGTCTAATACTGTACAACAGCATGGCACCAGAATAATGGTGTATTGTTTTTATTTTATTTTGCCATGTATCAATTAACCAGAAAGCATAGTTAAACATATGTAGATCTTTAGGGGATAAGCTCAGCAGCTGAACTAAAACAGTTTGCCTATTTCTGAATGTTTTGTACACTGGTCTGTTTTATGCATGTAAAATAATCCTCAAGCTTAGATTAGTAATGACAACATTAAGTAACAATGTAAAAGATTTCATATCTTCCCCTATGAGACTCAGTGTGCTTCACAATTACAATATAGTTAGTGGCATACTGTGTTTGGCAATGGGAATAGAGTATATGAATCCACCCTGCAAAGTTTACAATCTGTGTTTTGTAGCCTTAGGCAGGGTAAGATAAAGTGACATGCTCATGTTTAAGTTGCTGACATCAGGAATCCAGCTGACTCGCCTAACTTTATTGGCATGTGCCTTTCATGACACATACTGTATCTTTTTTGTAACTTTCACACTGATGATGAGAATGACAAAAGAAATGCTTTATTTTACAACTAAATAGCTTTTAAAATGTACTATATATAACAATGTTTAGAAAAGCTGATCTCAGACCCTGTGCAGAAATAAAGCCCCACTCAGGGATAATCACATGCCTGATAAAGGGGTCCTGCGTGGCTCTGAAACGTTGCTTCTATTTATTTTTTTGATACTATGTGATTAAAGTTTTGGACCCAATTTTGGAGATCCTGGTGTGCTGGTGACACTTCCTTCCCACTCTGGGATAAAACACATTTTTGACCATCCCCCTTCACCTTTAATTCAGGCTGATATGCAATTTTTTCTCCTTATCAGATATATTCGCCTAAATCCCCTATCATGTTCCCTCAATACCGATTCTGGTTGGGGCGATGATTCAGTGCAGCAATGCCCCCCAAAATCTCAGGTCCCCTGCCATCCCCCTCTCATAACCATTATCCTATTCTGGATCCTGACAGGACCCTGTCGCTGTACATCCAGGAGGGTCCAGGAAGTGTCCACATCATGCAAGCACTGACATGGACACCCAAAGAAGGATCCTAAGCATGAAGTAAACAGAAGGCCAGAAGACTGGGGGCTGTAGTGTCACATGACTATGGCTTAAAGCTTAACTAAAGGCCTAATACTTACCTGCCCAATGGTCCTGTGTTGGCTCCACCATCTTCTTCTGAAGATGGTCTTTGGGCCTCTTCATTGGCCAGTGGGGGCTGATTTCACTGCTCAGGAGGCCATCAGCCTGACACTCAGAGGCCAGTCCAGTGCTGTAAGCTGAGCTGCTCATGACCAGCTCAGTTTACAGTCCTGGAAAAGACTGCAAACGGGCAGGTAGTGGCATTTTATTGCAGAAGAGACAGTGCATGCCTCTTCTGCAATAAAAGTCTTCCTGCTTGCTGTTTCTTACAGTGAAACTTCAGAAGATTATTAAAAAGATTATCTTGGAGTGAGGCTTTAAATCACCCCATCACATGTTTGAATATTGCAATGGTAGCACAGTACCATTTCATAGGGCCTTGAACACAACTACCTTTGCCCAAAATAAAATTATTATTTTTTGTCTGTGTTGCTGTTGGAGAGTTACCCACATTTCTTGTCTTGTAAAATGTTCTCAGCAGGACACTAAGTGAGGGTAAATCTCTCTATTGGAGACCTGATAGCAGTTAAAACAGGATTTCTAATCCTCCTCCAGTCAAATGTGTGCTTCTAGGACTGCACACGAAAGGCCATCAGAAAAATCAGTGCTGCTGCTGCTTTAAAATGAAAGGCATTGCCGATCCTCCCTCAACCACATATCCTATAAAACCACCAGACAAGGCAGACAAATGAGAGGAGTCTATGTAAATCGATAAAATTGTTTTCAACACATCCCTATGAATATTGTACACAGTATATATGTTAGTAATTAGTTAGTAATTTGTAATAATAAATAATCAATATAAGAGGGTAAATCTTCCAATGGGAACATTAGTTCTGGTGACAATGAGGGATTCCTTCAGATTTTCCTCTTACTTCCTGTTGTGGCTATGGGACATGAAGTGAAGAGAAATCTCCCTAATTGGACATAGATGGCAAAAATAAAAACAACCTGGCAGGGGTTATAGGCCTTCTTTGCCCTATCCAAAGTAAAAGTTCTGCTTGACGGTAAAGCTTATATTTAGGCTTTAGGGCTTCTTCACACTTGTGCGGAGACCTGCAGTTTTGAGCACTAGAAAACATACTGTGTGCCTGGTAAAACATGGCATCTTACCATGCACAAAGAATGAATAAGCCCTTAAGTTTTCAACTTTTGTAAATCTGAAGCTCTTTGTCAAGCCCCTACCTGTGACAATGCTTTGTTCCTGTATCCCAGTTGTGCTCCTTCATTGTCACCCTGTCATATGAGCTTTCAACTGGCCATTTCAACATGCATTACTCAGGCACTGTTATCACCTTTAGGAAACCATGCTGAGAAATGTCATTCAGCTATTCTTTCAGTGCTTGCGTGTAGCAATAATTTGGTTGCAAAGAGGCTGCAGGTGATCAGCAGCATCAGGATAAAGATAAAAAGGCGAAAATGATTTTACTAAGAAATGCAGTTGTTTATGAAGCACACTGCTTTAGTTACTGTAAATATCATTCAGTTACATCTGCTTACATTAGGGTATAAGGTAGTGAAAGAAAAGGTGTACATGTTGTGATGGAGCAATGAGCTTGGTACACGGGCAAGTGTTAGAAGTTATTATTACCGATCATCCACGGAGAGGTGCTTTAGTGCAAGATGAGCGAATGTTATAAGCTTCCCTGAACAGATGGGTTTTCAAGGTGTTTATACATTTTATAGAATGCCTAGTTGTGCATGGAAAATGGCAATTTAAAATTTTAAAATGAAACATTTACATTTGTCCTCATGCACAATGGTGTATAAAGGCTTATTAAGCGAGAGTTAAATGTCTGCAAGGATTCTTTCGAATATTCTGGAGTTAGCTTGATCCACGTCTAAGCTTTCCTCACCTGAGTCGTCGGCTCTGTAGAATAAAATGAAGAAGTAGGCTGAATGTGGAGAATGGAGATTATTATTTGTTTTCTCCTTTCTTTATGTGTCTAATAACCAGCATTCATCTAAATAGGAAGCTTGTAGGACATTCTCTCTTGCAGCCGATCGATGGTCTCAATAACCGTAACCCCAATGGAAATCTTTGTGATAAACAAAGCGGGAGTCTAGAGATTGTCTAAATTGCCTAGATCTTGTCTAATAAAGAGCAGATCTTATGAAAACAGGGGCTACTTGTCCTATTGATTTTCATTTTCTGTTCTGCAACATACAGTAGCTGAAACTTCTCTTGTGTTTAAAGTGTGAATTCATTTTTTTCTCGATATAATAACCTTTGATCATTATTTATAATTGATCCTTATTTAATATAGAGCTGTAGGCATAGCAATCAAACAATCATCTAAATATAGAAGACAGTAATAAAAAAAACACACACACACACACACCATTTTTCCTTTGAAGGACCGGTATGCACAATGAGCAAGCCATACTATGCAAACTAGCTTTTTGTTAATATTTAAACACATTAGAGGTTTATTAAAGTGTCAGATAATATAAAAGCATTGTGGAGGGAGACGATTTCCTGCTCACATGAGACATCTGGTCTAATTAAGTCAAGGAAGCAGTCGATTCGGTGCTAGTCAGAGATGGACTGGAAACATTTAGCATGGGAAGCACACACAACCAACAGGCCCTTTTTTGGTATGGACAGATTCCTGTGGGCTAAAGAAAGTGCAACACAAAAAGGGTGCCGCTGTTCTGTAGTGATTGGTGGTCGTGGTGAACAATGAGTGTTGCCTAGAAGAACATATTGTAACCTAATTTTCCCATGTATACCTGTATGCTAATCAAAAGGATTGCAAGGAATGGACGTTAAAGGAGAAATTATTTTATGAGATTTAATAAAATTGGTGCACACAGAATATGATGCAGGTGTGCATAGTAACCAATACGCATTTAACTTCAGCTTGGATTAAGCTTTGCCAATAAAACCTAAAAGTTTATTGGTTACTATGCAGACCTGCACCAAATTTTCCGTGCCCCTGTTTTGGTAAATCTCCCCCACATTATACCACGGTATTGCAAATAATCCTTGTAGTTCAGCTATCCATCAACCAATGAGTACAATGTATTTTACAGTTCAGCATTCTTCCATCATTTCCTTCCTTTGTGTCTCTCTGCAGTCAGTCACATAACATTTCAGAATTACAAAGACCTCCCTCTGCCGGAGAGCTGATAGCTATATGACGCCTAGGAGCTGTTCTTGACTGCAGGTCCTGCTCTGACTGAGTTCTGAATGGTGGAGGGTCCTCACTTAGGGCCACCAGCCTAACATGCAGTATATTATTTATCTAAAGTGGGCCAGAAAGCAAATGTCTCCCAGTCCACTCCTACTCTGCTGCCAACATTAGCCTGTTTGATTTTTTTAAAACTGCAGATAACAGTATTAAGTTCTTTGGTTGTCATGGTTACTGTACCTAATGTATAGCTAAACCCAAGAATAACATTTGTAATATATTGCATATAACCAGATATAGCAGCTGCATTTGTTTTCTTTTTTGTTCTTTCAGGTTAAAATGGTTTTAAAGACTCAAGATGTTTTACCTTCATGCATTCTATGCATGGAGGTAAATAAAACATCTGTGTGCAGCAGCCCCCCTCCAGCCCCCCCAATACTCACATAAGCCCCATCTCGACCCAGTGATGTATATAAGAGCTGAGCTTCTCTCAGATTATTCATTCTTTATTGGCTGACAGCAGCAGAAACCATTGGCTCCCGTTACTGACAATCACAGCCAGTGAGCCAATGAGGAGAGATAGGGTTGGGGCATAAATCAGGGCTCAGGAGCAAGCATGCACCGGTGCCCCAGAGCAAACAGCTTGCTATTGGAGGCACTGGCTAAAGTGGAGGAGCCAGGAGGGGACCCTAAAAGAGGAAGGTCGGGGCTGCTTAATGCAAATCCACTGCACAGAGCAGGTAAATATGACATGTTTGTTATTTAAAAAAAAAAAAATGTTAATGTCACGTTAAATACATTTTCAGCAAACAAAAATAATCCTTTTGCTCCTGATAGAAATCCTGTGTGTTTGTACATTGTAACTTCCTGTGAACTGAATTGAATTTTTAATCTTTCAATCTTTGTAAATGATAAAATAGTTCCCCTTTATGTAATAGAGATTAGTAGAGAGTGCCGTGTTTGTAGTCACAACCAGGAAACCAGCTTAGGGTGACTATGTTGCTCCTCCATAGTTATAGTAAGCTGAAGGAGCTTTGTGAGCTTGTGACAGGAAGTGTGTTACTGACAGGATCACCAGTAGGGATGAGCTTCGAGTTCGAGTCGAACTCATGTTCGACTCGAACATTGGCTGTTCGCAAGTTCACCGAACAGCGAACAATTTGGGGTGTTCGCGGCAAATTCGAATGCCGCGGAACACCCTTTAAAAGTCTATGGGAGAAATCAAAAGTGCTAATTTTAAAGGCTAATATGCAAGTTATTGTCATAAAAAGTGTTTGGGGACCTGGGTCCTGCCCCAGGGGACATGGATCAATGCAAAAAAAAGTTTTAAAAACGGCCGTTTTTTCAGGAGCAGTGATTTTAATAATGCTTAAAGTCTATCAATAAAAGTGTAATATCCCTTTAAATTTCGTACCTGGGGGGTGTCTATAGTGTGCCTGTAAAGGGGCGCATGTTTCCTGTGTTTAGAACAGTCTGACAGCAAAATGACATTTTGAAGGAAAAAACTCATTTAAAACTACCCGCGGCTATTGCATTGCCGACAATACACATAGAAGTTCATTGATAAAAACGGCATGGGAATTCCCCAAAGGGGAACCCCGAACCAAAATTAAAAAAAAAAAATGACGTGGGGGTCCCCCTAAATTCCATACCAGGCCCTTCAGGTCTGGTATGGATATTAAGGGGAACCCCGGCCAAAATTAAAAAAAAAAAATGATGTGGGGTTCCCCCTAAATTCCATACCAGACCCTTCAGGTCTGGTATGGATTTTAAGGGGAACCCCGCGCCAAAAAAAAAAAAAAAAAAACAGCGTGGGGTCCCCCCAAAAATCCATACCAGACCCTTATCCGAGCACGCAACCTGGCAGGCCGCAGGAAAAGAGGGGGGGACGAGAGTGCGGCCCCCCCTCCCTCCTGAACCGTACCAGGCCACATGCCCTCAACATTGGGAGGGTGCTTTGGGGTAGCCCCCCAAAACACCTTGTCCCCATGTTGATGAGGACAAGGGCCTCATCCCCACAACCCTGGCCGGTGGTTGTGGGGGTCTGCGGGCGGGGGGCTTATCGGAATCTGGAAGCCCCCTTTAACAAGGTGACCCCCAGATCCCGGCCCCCCCCCTGTGTGAAATGGTAAGGGGTACATAAGTACCCCTACCATTTCACGAAAAAAGTGTCAAAAATGTTAAAAATGACAAGAGACAGTTTTTGACAATTCCTTTATTTAAATGCTTCTTCTATCTTCCTTCATCTTCTGGTTCTTCTGGCTCTTCTGGTTCTTCCTCCGGCGTTCTCGTCCAGCATCTCCTCCGCGGCGTCTTCTATCTTCTTCTCCTCGGGCCGCTCCGCACCCATGGCATGGGGGGGAGGCTCCCGCTCTTCTCTTCTTCTCTTCTTCTTTTCTTCTCTTCTTCTCTTCTTCATTTTCTTCTCTGGGCCGCTCCGCAATCCATGCTGGCATGGAGGGAGGCTCCCGCTGTGTGACGGCGCTCCTCGTCTGACAGTTCTTAAATAAGGGGGGGGCCACCCGGTGACCCCGCCCCCCTCTGACGCAGGGTGACTTGACGGGACTTCCCTGTGACGTCACGGGGAATGCCACAGGGAAGTCCCGTCAAGTCACCGTGCGTCAGAGGGGGGCGGGGTCACCGGGTGGCCCCGCCCCCCCCGTTATTTAAGAACTGTCAGACGAGGAGCGCCGTCACACAGCGGGAGCCTCCCTCCATGCCAGCATGGATTGCGGAGCGGCCCAGAGAAGAAAATGAAGAAGAGAAGAAGAGAAGAAGAGAAGAAAAGAAGAAAAGAAGAAGAGAAGAAGAGAAGAGCGGGAGCCTCCCCCCCATGCCATGGGTGCGGAGCGGCCCGAGGAGAAGAAGACAGAAGACGCCGCGGAGGAGATGCTGGACGAGAACGCCGGAGGAAGAACCAGAAGAACCAGAAGAGTCAGAAGAACCAGAAGATGAAGGAAGATAGAAGAAAGAAGAAGCATTTAAATAAAGGAATTGTCAAAAACTGTCTCTTGTCATTTTTAACATTTTTGACACTTTTTTCGTGAAATGGTAGGGGTACCCTTACCATTTCACACAGGGGGGGGGCCGGGATCTGGGGGTCACCTTGTTAAAGGGGGCTTCCAGATTCCGATAAGCCCCCCGCCCGCAGACCCCCACAACCACCGGCCAGGGTTGTGGGGATGAGGCCCTTGTCCTCATCAACATGGGGACAAGGTGTTTTGGGGGGCTACCCCAAAGCACCCTCCCAATGTTGAGGGCATGTGGCCTGGTACGGTTCAGGAGGGATGGGGGGCCGCACTCTCGTCCCCCCCTCTTTTCCTGCGGCCTGCCAGGTTGCGTGCTCGGATAAGGGTCTGGTATGGATTTTTGGGGGGACCCCACGCCGTTTTTTTTTTTTTTTTTTTGGCGCGGGGTTCCCCTTAAAATCCATACCAGACCTGAAGGGTCTGGTATGGAATTTAGGGGGAACCCCACGTCATTTTTTTTTTTAAATTTTGGCCGGGGTTCCCCTTAATATCCATACCAGACCTGAAGGGCCTGGTATGGAATTTAGGAGGACTCCCACGTCATTTTTTTTTTTTAATTTTGGTTCGGGGTTCCCCTTTGGGGAATTCCCATGCCGTTTTTATCAATGAACTTCTATGTGTATTGTCGGCAATGCAATAGCCGCGAGTAGTTTTAAATGAGTTTTTTCCTTCAAAATGTCATTTTGCTGTCAGACTGTTCTAAACACAGGAAACATGCGCCCCTTTACAGGCATACTATAGACACCCCCCAGGTACGAAATTTAAAGGGATATTACACTTTTATTGTTTGACTTTAAGCATTATTAAAATCACTGCTCCTGAAAAACGGCCGTTTTTAAAACTTTTTTTTGCATTGATCCATGTCCCCTGGGGCAGGACCCAGGTCCCCAAACACTTTTTATGACAATAACTTGCATATAAGCCTTTAAAATTAGCACTTTTGATTATTCATGTTCGTGTCCCATAGACTTTAACGGTGTTCGCATGTTCGAACGAACTTTTTCCTGTTCGCATGTTCTGGTGCGAACCGAACAGGGGGGTGTTCGGCTCATCCCTAATCACCAGGTTAAAGGAAGGGGAAACAAAGCCTGAAAAAATATTACAGAAACCACATTTAAGGATTGGTCAGCTGCAATATATACAGTACCTCACAAAAGTGAGTACACCCCTCACATTGTTGTAAATATTTTAATATATCTTTTCATGTGACAACACTGAAGAAATGACACTTTACTACAATGCAAAGTAGTGAGTGTACAGCTTGTATAACAGTCTAAATTTGCTGTCCCCTCAAAATAATTCAACACACAGCCATTAATGTCTGAACCGCTGGCAACAAAAGTGAGTACACCCCTAAGTGAAAATGTCCAAACTGGGCCCAAAGTGTCAACATTTTGTGTGGCCTCCATTATTTTCCAGCACTGCCTTAACCCTCTTGGGCATGGAGTTCACCAGAGCTTCACAGGTTGCCACTTGAGTCTTCTTCCACTCCTCTATGACGACATCACGGAGCTGGTGGATGTTAGAGATCTTGGGCTTCTCCACCTTTTGTTTGAGGATGCCCCACTTATGCTCAATAGGGTTTAGGTCTGGAGACATGCTTGGTCAGTCTATCACCTTTACCCTCAGCTTCTTTAGCGAGGCAGTGGTCGTCTTGGAGGTGTGTTTGGGGTTGTTATTATGTTGGAATACTGCCCTGTGGCCCAGTCTCCAAAAGGAGGGGATCATGCTCTGCTTCAGTATGTCACAGTACAGGTTGGCATTCATGGTTCCCTCAATGAACTGAAGCTCCCCAGTACCGGCAGCACTCATGCAGCCCCAGACCATGACACTCCCACCACCATGCTTGACTGTAGACAAGACACACTTGTCTTTGTACTCCTCACCTGGTTGCCACCACACACGCTTGACACCATCTGAACCAAATATGTTTATCTTGGTCTCATCAGACCACAGGACATGGTTCCAGTAATCCATGTCCTTAGTCTGCTTTTCTTCAGCAAACTGTTTGAGGGCTTTCTTGTGCATCATCTTTAGAAGAGGATTCGTTCTGGGACGTCAGCCATGCAGACCAATTTGATGCAGTGTGTGGCATATGGTCTGAGCACTGACAGGCTGACCCCCCACCCCTTCAACCTCTGCAGCAATTCTGGCAGCACTCATACCTCTATTTCCCAAAGACAACCTCTGGATATGACGCTGAGCACGTGCACTTGGCTTCTTTGGTCGATCATGGTGAGGCCTGTTCTGAGTGGAAACTGTCCTGTTAAACTGCTGTATGGTCTTGGCCACCATGCTGCAGCTCAGTTTCAGGGTCTTGGCAATCTTCTTATAGCCCAGGTCATCTTTATGTAGAGCAACAGTTCTTTTTTTAAAATCCTCAGAGAGTTCTTTGCCATGAGGTGCCATGTTGAACTTCCAGTAACCAGTGTGAGAGAGTGAGAGCCATAACACCAAATTTAACAGACCTGCTCCCCATTCACACCTGAGATCTTATAACACTAACAAGTCACATGACCCTGGGAAGGAAAATGGCTAATTGGGCCCAATTTGGACATTTTCACTTAGGGGTGTACTCACTTTTGTTGCCAGCGGTTTAGACATTAATGACTGTGTTGAGTTATTTTGAGGGGACAGCAAATTTAAACTGTTCTACAAGTTGTACACTCACTACTTTACATTTTAGCAAAGTGTAATTTCTTCAGTGTTGTCACATGAAAAGATTAAAAAAAAAAATATTTACAAAAATGTGAGGGGTGTACTCACTTTTGTGAGATACTGAAATTTGTCCAAGCTGCTAAATAGCAAGCGTAATGGGGTCTATCTACCAAACAAGGCTTTTGCTTTGTGACTCTCAACTCTGACGACAATAACCTTTGTTTCTAGAACTTGAGCCTGTTGATTTATCTAATCAAGTTGCTTTGTTGTTATCATGACTCAATATCTCACGCAGTTATGTAACACAGATGGACATTTTATATTGGTACACAACTCTGCATTACAGAATGTTGCAATTCAGTACCTGCATACAGCTCATCCATGTCTCTTGGTCATTCTGTTTTTGTACACCATCATCTGAAAAGGGAATTACCAGGTTCCACTTGTTTCCTGTCTTAGCATTGCATCTATGCAGTTGTCATTGGTGTCAAACATCTCCAGCATGAAATTTTGGGGTGAGCTGTAGCCAAAACTTTCTCTTTAGGTTTTGATAGTGGGAGTAGGGATAAAACTTCTGACAGGTTTACATTTCTATCTTTGCTCCTGTTTCCAATTGTAATCACATATAGCATGTGAAAACCTGAAAAAAATGTAAATCGTCTCCACTTTATACAAGATTCTATTCTTATAGTTCAATTTCTATTTTTATTAATCTGGAGGATGATTGTCCCACTACAAACTCTGCCCTAGACAACCTCCTAAGCTTCTCCAAGGTGACCTATATTACTTCATGGTATACATTGGAGGTTCTTATAACATTCCAGTATGTAATAACATATAAAGAGTTTCCCAAGCCTTTAAAAATCTTATCGTTCATTTTTTATGTTTGCATCTGGCTATACAATTCATAAATAGAGCAGATACATGTAGGAGTTCATACATGGTGTTTAGGATTAAATTTATATGGGTACAGGTGATGTTTCAGGCTCACACCCGCAAATGTTTTTGCAGTTAATGGTCTTCGGCCTACACTATGTAATAGTGTAATGATAAAAATACACTTGTGATTTGGGTAAAAGACCAGAGGGTGATGTAAATAATAAATACACATGATAACGAGTGCCTTACTCCTTTCTCCTATTAGTATTTGATACCCAGATCCTTATACTAATCATAACATAGCCACAGGGTGGTCATTACAGGCGGTGGGAGAATGTGTAGCCTTTAGCTGCTTAGAAAACAGCCTTAAGGATTTAGACTATTTTAATGCGCTGTACCTTTTTAACAGTGGTAGTTTTCATACACAGACCTACTTATTAATGCTTCTTGCTCAAACTGCCATCCTGGACATATCTTAGTAATCCAAGAGATTTTTTTTTCACTATTTTTCATTCATTATAATTAAACCATCTTGTTTGATAGTAGGTGTTTACTGATGTATACACATTTTAGTTATATATTATTTCCTCGACATTCAGCTAAATATATTGCTAAATTATGTTTATCCTTGCAGAACACATAATTGATTTTGAGGAAAGTCATGTTACAGATACAGATTAAGATATTGACTAATAACATGCAGTAACAGAAAGAGGTCAGGACAGGCAATGGACATCATAAACCCATTAGCGAGCACGATTGATAAGAAATATAGAATCTACAGAGCTTGAGAGAAATGTGCAAAGTTAGACCCATTTCACAAAGCATGACAGGCCTAATTAGGTTCCTTGCTGACAGGTAAGTGTTGCTAGGTAATAATGATAAGTGTGGGTACAGCTTAACATGCTTGGCAGTGTAGGTAATAAATTATGTGTTAGATATGGTTTTCTTTTGCATAATGCCTCTTTTAATATACATGCTCCAAATCATATACAGTATCCTAATAGTATGTCTGAACTAAAGAGAAAATAAACCTTGAACTATCCTTCCTATAGAGCACTGATGCCCATCCTGATGCCCAAAGCATGTTGACATGTGGCCCTTTGACACTTATCGTGCAGCCCTTAGGGCCCCTGCAGATACTATTCTGTGTTTTCCTAGCCTAGGAGCTTGTTCGGGCAACTGAAAAAAAAAAAATTACACCAATTTCTAGGAGTTAAGAAGTTTGTCACATTTTTTTTGACATGCCTTTCTTATTTTCTGTGCTGACCACCCCCTTTCTCTTTGCTTTTTTTCCACTGATCTTGTATAATGCTTTGTGCTGACAAAAATAGTTAGTCATTTTTACGGCGGCTGTAGGGAGCACAAATGTGGAAGTATTGATTAATAGGAGCTGTAATAGCAGTGATCTTTGCCAGTCTAATGTAATGTGTCTTCAGTCTATGATTGTCTCATAAAGCATGTCCCCAGTCTCCAACAAATTATAGCATGTCTGCTGTCTTTGACCATCTTCTGTAGTATGTCTGCAGTCTCTAACTATCTTTTTTTAGGGTATCTGCAGTCTCTGACCATCTGCCGTAGCCTTTAACCCCTTGCCGACCAGCGCACGATGATATACATCGGCACAATGGCACGGCTGGGCAAACGGGCGTACAGGTATGTCCCCTTTAAATCGTGGCATAGTGGGCGCGTGTGCCCGCTGCATGCTCTGTGAGCGTGCCCACGGGTCCTGCGGACTAGATGTCCACCGGGATCCCGCGATCGTGTCATGGAGCGGCAGAAAGGGGAGACGCCTATGTAAAGAAGACATTTCCTTGTTCTGCCTAGCAACATGACAAAGGTCTACTGCTCCCTGTCATCGGGAGCAATGATCTCTGTCATGTGCTAATGAGACAATCCCCCATACAGTTAGAATGAACAAATGAATGATTTGTATAGCGCTGCAGATGCAAACTGAATCGCCTCAAGGTGCTAGATCCGTGCTGTTTGTCCTGTTTCTTAGAAGAGATGGGTCTTTAGTTTTTTTCCGAGGGCTTGATGGTTTTCTTCCATGCGGATGTTGGTGGGTAGTGCGTTCCATAGCTGTGGTCCTTGGACTGCAAATCTTCGTTCTCCCTTTGATTTGTAGCGGGACTTGGGAATGAGGAGGAGGTTTTGGTTAGTTGATCTAAGACTGTGATTGTGTAGTGTTTTATTTTCTCACATAGGTATTGTGGAGTGTTTCCTTGAGTGTATTTGTGGGTGAGGCAGAGGGTCTTGAAAGTGATTCGATCCATTACGGTTAGCCAATGTAGGCTCCTCAGGGATGGGGAGATGGATTCCCAGGGTTTTTTTTCTGTTACCAGTCTTGCCCAGACTGGTAAGAGTGTGTCACTTCCTAGGACACACTTAACCCCTTGATCGCCCCCTAGTGTTTAATCCCTCCCTTGCAAGTGTCATTTAAACTGTAATCAGTGCATTTTTATAGCACTGATCGCTGTATAAATGACAATGGTCCCAAAATAGTGTCAAAAGTGTCCGATGTGTCCACCATAATGTCGCAGTCAGGATAAAAATTACAGATGGCCGTCATTACTAAAAAAAAAAAATTAATAATAAAAATGCCATAAATCTATCCCCTATTTTGTAGATGCTATAACTTTTGCGCAAACCAATCAATATACGCTTATTCGAATTCAACATAAATTTTGTTTGGGTGCAACGTCGCACGGCCGCGCAGTTGTCAGTTAAAGCGTCGCAGTGCCGTATCGCAAAAAGTGCTCTGGTCAGCAGGGGGTAAATCCTTCCGGGGCTGAAGTGGTTAAACATCACCTGTAGTATGTCTGCAGTCTCTAACCATGTTTTTCAGGATATTTGCAGTCTCTGACCATCTCCTGTAACCTTTAAACATCTCCTGTAGTGTGTCTGCAGTCTCTGACAGTTTTCTATAGCATTACATTTTACTGAATAATATCTGTGGCCTTTGCGTATATCACTATATCAGGAAAGTTGACCAACAATTCTCTAGAGTCTAAAAACAGAAAATCTGTAGCATCACAGTATTCCCTCTGACAATGCCTTCAATATGGACGTACAGAACCAGCTTTAATCAGGCATCATCCAGGGTCAGCATCTTCTTCCTGGACTGACATGCTGTCTCCAAAATGACTTAATCATGTAAATCCTGGTGCCTATCAGTTATCAGCTGGGTTTACAAATGTCTGACACATATCAGCTTCCCTCTATAGTGTCTCAGCTTGTCACTTGGTACAAAGTTACAATATTTCAGTCTGATACATGGGCGAGAGGAGTCTAGGGCAAATATTGGTTCTGCCTGTGACAGTGTGATAACATCATCACTTGACCTAAGCTCAATTATTGCTTTTTTATTTTTATTTATTATTATTTATTTATACCACTGTTGTGGTATGTAAGGGATGTATTTATTCAGACTTGTACAGTTACAGAAAGGTTCATTTTAAGGCTAAACTCGGCCCCACAGACCTTGAGTAGATTATTTATTTGATCAGATATATGGACCACTTGTGCATTTCTTATTGCTCAGTCCATGTTGATTTGTATTCTTATTTTTTAAAATACTACTGGATATTTAACAACACAATCTATGACAAATATTTAATTGAGACAAGTTACAAATACATAAGGTAAAGCTAAACTCCAGCTTTTGATACACTTTACTTTCGTTTGGGCCAAGCTCACTAACACGTGAGGCCGCTGGATGTGCTGTATAAATTGTATGTAACTAAAGCTACACACACTATAAAGCACTGTTTTCTGGGTTCAAGCCGAGACTTCCAGCGGCCTCACATGTTAGTGTGGGACATAGCTTGCTTGAGCCAGCTTGGCCCAAATGAACTATGTAAAGTGTATCAAAAGCTGGAGTTCAGCTTTAATAGTAGCATCAAGGCTGCAATGAAGGACATAGACAGGACTACATGTTGGTCCAGGTTAGTTGTCAGTAGTGATAAGACTTAGCATTTCTCCTGAGGGTACAGTCACTGTCCTGATTTACAATTCTTACTTACAATAGGCCATGGTCCTGCTATATGGCCCCCAATTTAAAGAACACCTACAAAACCTAGATTATCGTACATATTGTTAAAATGTATCTCCAGCCAAATCTTTATTATATTTTTTTAATTTTAGAGATAGTGAAGAGATATTAGAACCCCTGTCAAGTTTTTACTGCTACGGGGCTTTGTTAGAGAGCTTTCCCCTCACTTACTGCAGTGTAGGGAAAATCTCCAACAGCAACACAGACAGAAATTCAGTATCTGTGTTCCTGTTGCATATTTGGCCTTACCTCTTCTCTGGTAAAAACTCCTGTCACTATGACAGTAAGTCAGTGGAAACTTGGACAGCTTTTAAAAAACTAATTCTAAACCTTCTCCACTCTATTCAAAACAAACAAAAAAAAAAGTTTGGCTAGAGTTACACCTTAAGCCCAATAGAACAATTGTATGCGTTGGTATTACCAGTGAATCATTACTAGATTTTGACAAGTGGGATACACATAGCTTTCAGTAAATTTTCACTGATACTGAGTAGCTTTAAGAAACCAGCAACAGTTCCATAAGGCTAGGTTCTCAAAGATGGCAGGCCCTCTGGAACACAATCTGTGGTGGATCGCTTTTCAGTAGGCGATAGAGCACCAGCTTCCAGGAGGCAATACTGCTGCCTCACAAATCCTATCCATTTTGTATGGAACTAACATACCCAGTCCATTGATTTCAATGCCATGTGATTGATCCTCTCTAACTGCCTTGTTAGACTTTCAGTGGGCATTCGGGTTTGGGTGGGGGCATAAAAACATGGCTGAACCATCCATATTTTACCGCTTATGTGAAGAGTCCTCACTCTGGTCATTGAGAACTGCATGGGTATTTTTGCTGGACAATGGGCACACTACATAGTATATAAAATACATTAGATACACACAAACTGTGCAAATACGTTGGCAGAGGATGGCACCTTGTAGTCAGTTTAAGGAGGTCCCATTATTCCTAAGGCAGCCATATGAAGGATATATTACATCTAGTTTTTTATAAGTGTATTCCCTCCATTCACAGAATGTACTCTAGAATAGATAAACCTTGCTTCTTGCATGTAAGGAATTATTTTCATTCTAAAATACCCCTTTTAAAAGGAAGTTAGAGACAGCAAATAGTTGTCACACATCACATTTAAACTGCATCCAGTAAAGCGTTCTGCTTTCCACAATTCAACTGTGTGAATTGAAGCCTTTGTTCAACAAACAGTAGGCTAAATCTATGTATCTCAGTCATTCTGTTAGCTGTGAGGGTGTGAGATCAGATCTGCAGTGTAAAGCCATTTCCAGCATTCTAAGGAAAAAGTTAGACTAATTTAATGTACACATGATGGTTCTACACAATCTACAGATTCATCTCTGTCATCTTGCACTGCTCATCTAACAGACTGGCAAGTGTTTCATATTTTTTCATATGACTTTATTACCAAAATTGTTCCTACTTTTACTAAAAAATGGTTTCTTGCAATATATGGTGATGAGTATCTGTCTTTCAGCGTTGTTTACTAGAAAATTAACAAAATTTTAGATTTGATGCCTGATATGTGAAATTTCGAAAGTTTATAATCCTTTAATTCAATCTGACTAGATAGTTACAGACTACATGTGTGTAGCTCTGATCCTGTTATTAAGGCGGCTTCTGTTCTACATTTGTATTTGTTGTATACTTTGTCAGGGTTAATGATGCCTGTGTATTTCTCTCTTTACAGTAACGGTACAACCAACAAGATGAATGGAGCTTTGGATCACTCAGACCAGCCAGACCCAGATGCCATTAAGATGTTTGTTGGACAGATCCCACGTTCATGGTCAGAAAAAGAACTCAAAGACCTTTTTGAGCCTTACGGAGCCGTCTATCAGATCAATGTCCTGCGAGACAGAAGTCAAAATCCACCCCAAAGCAAAGGTAGTGATTTATGAGAATCTTCACTTTCTAAACAAAGTCAGCGTGTTTTGCCAGTTTTGAACATTGTTGATGTAGCCAGAGCAAGGTTACACTTTTTTTAGCCTAGCACAGGCATCTGTACTGCAGAAGTGACACTTTTAGTTTTAGTTGAGGTACAGTGCCCTGCATGCTCTGTCAGTTAAAAGACATTTCAAGTAGGATTTAATAAAAATGCATTGGAAGTGTGGAAGAAAGCTACACTTCAATAAACAATTTTTAGTAAATGCTTAATAAATTTGCACTAGACTGCAAAGTTTGGAATAAGAGTTGGAGATGAACTGAAGTGTAGGATGACCTGCTTGACTTAACTAAGACGGTTAAAATATAATAAACTCACATTAAAGCTGAACTCCAGGCAGATTTAAAAGGCACAAATTCATTCAGCTGTGTATTGAATAATATATCATATGTTTTATAGTTACTCAGGTTGAAAAAAGTCCATCTATTTCAACCAATAAACAAATAAATAAATAAACAGCATAAATAAATAGAAAACCTCCACATGCTAATATCTATACCCACAGTCGATCCAGAGGAAGACCACAAAAACCCTATATGAATCAAATAAATTCCCTCCATATCCCCTAGAAGGCAATAAGATATTCCCTGGATTAAGAATCCCTGGCGTTATTTTTTTATTACTCAGGAATGCATCCAGCCATTTTTTTTTTTTTTTACCGCAATCTACTAAGCTGTCCAGAACTAGTTCTTGGTAGGCCTGTTCCACATTTTCACAGCTCTTCCTGTAAAGAAGCATTTTCATAGGTGGAGGTTAAATCTTTTTCCTCATTGTATGTTTTTTTTAAATACAAGCAGCGTAAGTTCCTGATATGTGGTATCAATCTCTTCCAGTTCTATGTACACCATAGCTCAGACTGGGAGAGGAAGAAGCAGCATAAGGAGGCAATTAGTTAGGCTGTAGTGATCATGTGCTAATATGCTGATAGAAGGAGAAAACAAAGATATGAGCTCATCAGTCTGCTGTTTCTCTTTTTACTGTACAGGCCTAGGCTGAGGGAGGGACACAACTTGCAAGCGTTCCTTAACTGCAGCAGAGGAAAATCAGGTCTTCTGTCCTTCCAGACAGGGCTCTGCTGTCTAACAGAGCTGTGTAAAACTTAGTGCTGGATAGACAGAAATCTGCTCCCATATACACTACTTTACCAAAAGTAATGGGGCGCCTGCCTTTACACACACATGAACTGGAATATTGGCCAAACATTCCCATAGACATACTCCTAAACCTTGTGGCCAGCCTTCCCAGAAGAGTTGAAGCTGTTTTAGCTGCAAAGGGTGGGCCAACTCAATATTGAACCCTACAGACTAAGACTGGGATGCCAGCAGCCTCCCTGAAGGTTTTCCCGAGTGTGGCTCGGGGTTAAAATTCAGTCCCATTAGCGGTAACCCCGAGCCACACTCGGGATTACATTGCAGGATCCTGGTGCCGCGTTACTTACCTTGTCCCCAGGATCCTGCGATGTCCCCCGCAGTGTCCGTGGGCTCTGTCTCCTCCGAAGCCTCTCCATGCCAGGCTCCGTTCCCTGCGAGCATCGCGACGCACGGGGCGGAGCCTGGCGGCAAATTCAAAAAATTGTAAAAATCATAACACATACAGTACTGTAATCTTACAGATTACAGTACTATATGAAATTATTTCACATCCCTTTTGTCCCCAGTGCTTTGTCTGCCCTCCATGCAGTTTTATGTTATGTATACTGTTCTTTCTGCCTTGAAACTGGAGATTGTCCATAGCAACCAAAAAGTGTCCCTTTACGTCAAAAGTGGCTTTAGACCAGCTAGAAAACAGCGATAGTAAATTAGAACACTTGCAGAATTGAGCGATAGTGATTTATGGAGAAATTAATTTTATTATTATTATATTATTATTTTTTTTAATTATTTATATTTATTTATTATATTATAATTTATGTTTTTGTGTTTCAAACTTTATCATACCCGGGATGTCTACTAGACTCTTGTTTGGACAGATTTAAGTGTGTTATTACTAAGAATTACAGGCCTACAATATAAAACGCCAAATTTCCATGCAAAATAATTGTACCGCTTTCAGCACCTAAAATCCGAAATAATCATACCGCCAGGGAGGTTAAAGTTCATGTTTGTGAAAAGGCAAATGTACCAATACTTTTGGTAATATAGGGTATGTATTTCATCTGTGTATGTAGCTGTTTGCCTGGAATTCAACTTTAAATTGGAAACTTTTGTCAGTGATAAAAATATTAACATCTTTTGTTTTTAAAAAAACTTTTCATGTATGATTGTTCATGGAATAACCTATTATGACATGCATTGCTTTGTGCCTGTTAGCTGGTGGTGTTATCTTCCTTAATGAGTTGATCACATTAATATAATGGTTTTGCTTTGATAATTTATTGTGGATAAACAATGACAAGAGATTTAAATATATACATACATTTTTATGATTTCTAGAAGGTGTTTTTGATGTTCTTTGTTTTTAATTATGGTAGTTTAGTACTTTTACAGGGGACATTTAGAAAGTGTATGTTTGCCAGACGACAACTTTCATGACTTGCATTGCAACACGCACCATCAATTTAGTATTGAGTATGTGAAGACTGAACTGAAAACAGCCAAATGCTTGTATAAAAAAAAAAAAAGAATAAGTAATGCATTTTTTTTTTACTTTAATCAATCACATGGGATTAAAACTTTTAAAGTAAAAAATAAACATTGATTTTTGCAAGCTGTTTTCTTTGCCAATATGGACTTGCTTCCTCTTATGTAGAGATGGGCACACTCAACTAAACCTTCTTTAATTAACTTTACATGCATCTATTGAGCCTGATATTGAATAAGCTTGCTGCACACTTTTCAAGTGTATTATTTTGTGCTCACTTGGGATTATTTACTAATGAAGTACGAATGTGCAAAACCCATACTACCTATTCAGACATCTGCTTCTATTGTCTACTTGCGAAATCAAACAAATACAATAGTATAGAATATTATTTTTTTTATTTATTATTTTATATTATTTTATTATTTTCAGTTGTGCTTTGTACTAATAAATAGTCTACAATGCAAATCTGTAGATTTACATAGCTTGTTTTCTTTTTTTATATGACTATAATGATTATAATATTTGGAAGGTAAACGTTAAGATACCTATTATTTTCTAACCATTTTTTAAATATGCATGGCAACCAGTCTTTATTCACTATTTGATTGTCTATCTAAACTTTAGCCTTTCTATGGGATCTGAAACAAAGAGTACAATCCAGATTCAGTCCCAGGGTTTGTTAAGTAAGGGTTTGTTTACACCATGTCTGTTGAGTTTTTGGGCCCATTTCACATAATACATGTGCGGTGGTGTACAGAAAAACACATTCAGGGGAATTCATAAATAGTGTCTAAGACACTCTAGAATTCCTCAGTGCCTCCACATGACAAATGTTGACGTGAGTGACAAATGTATGTAGCTGTTGTAAACAGGTAGATGAATCTGGGGCATTCACCCTCTGTGGAGAAGCACTGACAGTGTCCAAACGTGCACTCTTTCCTCAGTGCAGCTGTGTTTCTTCCTGTAGTGGCTGGGTTGGGGGATCCTGGTGTGGATTTGCAGATACTAATTCCCCCTCAGATCCAGTCTCCTTGTTAGGCAGGCAGTATTATAATAGTATCTATTGGTTAAAGAAGCTGCTCATTGCCTGATTGTAATCACAAGGAGAAAGAAGACCTAATGAGGAACTAGTGTCTCAGCTTCCCCATTAGGCTCCACTCATTGAGTGTCTCTGGTTGTCAGGAGACTGCCAGCTGTGAAGCCAGCAGCATCCTTAACAACCAGTGTCTAGTGGGGAAGGAATAGCGATGGCAAACATACTGCTCTACTACACAACATAAAGAAACAATAAAGAGACAGGCACTCTTGCCTGTCTCTGTACGTCAACTTATAGTTAGTCTTAATAATCTGCCACAGGACATTTTTAAAGATAATATTCACTTATCTTAGTATATAAGGTAAAGTTGTGTTCACTTTGAACATCCTATCTTATGGAAACAGGACTTTTGCTTGCAAAGGTATATAGATACTCTATATCAGGTGCTTCCAGCTATCTTCAATAGCTAGCAATGTTTAATTTAGTAGTGCTGGTAGATTTTTAATCTACCACTTATATGTAAATTTAGTGGGTCATCTGTTCTGTACATAGTTCAGATTTAATCTATGACTAAATTAGCTTCTGTTCCAGCCTTGGTTGTGTTGCGTGCAGTACCACTTCATCGCCTGTAGATGTCGGTGTCACTACAGACCGGAGCTGGAAAGCAACAGACTGAGGTGTATTGAGTGCTCTTCTTTCTCAGAAGTAACTCGGCAGAGGTTGTCCCCTGTGGTGCATTCTGGGAAGGGGTATATAAGGGACAGATGCCATATTTCGGGGTCTTTTCATTCCGCCCGCTGGCCCTCCTGGCCGACAGGTATGTGCTAGGAGTCCTACCTCGTGGTCCTCCGGGCTGGAGGACTGCGTTGCTGCAGCATGTGAGTGGGCCCAGAAGTCTGTCTGGGGCCTACTACAACTGCTGCGGAGATGGTCCTGTGCTGTCTGTCCTGCGGGAAGAAGCTGCACAATTGAGAAGAATCCAGGGGAGGACCCGTCTTGGAAGGATCATGCGGAGCGCTGGTCTGGAGAGGGGCCTGGTGACTCAATTGGAGGATGCATCTTAAGTTAACCTACTACATAGTACTGCCGGGTCGGCCTAAAGGTTCTGGTACTGTGTTGCTGTTCATCAAAAACTACTACATCCTGTGGTAGAGGATCGTACAGTTTTGTTCTACTAGATCTAATCCTGAATTGAAGATACAGTCATCCCTGAGATTTCAATTCCTTAGTGCTACACCAAAAAAAGTTATTTGAATTTCCCTGCAACTCTTCTTCTACCTCTTTCCTGCTACTTCTTCCAGTTATCTCCCATTAAAGCATTGGAAAAGTACTAAAGTGACTGGTGCCTACATTGTCAGATAATACGTTTAACGTGGACTCTAAGTCTGGTATTGGTGAAACTACAGGTAAAAAGGTAACGGAGACAGCCCACTTTAAATCAGCAGCTCCACCGTTAGTTATTGCTACATAAGTATTTGTTTTATTGTAGTCAGCCTTATGACTTTATCCTGGCCACATACATGTCATCATATTTTCAAACTTTTTAACAAGAAGCAAATTACTGTAATTTTTTTTTTTTTTTAAGTAAAATGAACCTGGAACAAATAATCCATGCATGTTTTTTAGATTATAATTGATCGTTATAGAGGTACAGTTATATTGTTTCAAAAACATTAACATTTCTTTACAGAACAATATTACCACATTAAATCAGAGATAAGGAGTAAAGACTGTTCACAAAATAAATTTTAACACATCTGTCTACGTGATAGTGAAAACAATTAACTCCGTGCCAATATGGGTGAATAATATCAGTATTAGAAATCAAAAAGAAAATTGTACTTAAAATAATGAACCAGAACCCAAAAAAACACACAAACAAGCTGCTCCCCAACTGAACATGAAATGATCAGATGGTAAGTAGATAGATAGGGGGCGCTAATACGTGTCTAATTAATAAACTAATATATTAAATCTTAATAAAATATGTTTAGTGTGAACCTCATTTAAAAAAAGGTAAATAGGAGTAGACAATATATGGCAATTGGTGAATTTGAACCATATACATTACCACAAAAACAACAGTGATAGCTTCAGTGACAGTGATATACTATCTCCATAAGCAGTGAATAAAATAAATTATAATGGTGTCTTCCAAAGTGAACCAGTTGCTTCCTGTCGATAGATAAAAAGTTCCTTCACCAAAGAAGAAATAGTAGAAATAGTAGAAATAGATATCTGCTTACCAGATACCAATGACCCCTTTAATCGAAAAGAGAGTCATTAGTGCTTTTGCGGGATTGTGCCTGCTCACATGGATGGCTGGACAGCTGGTTGTTGATTAGGCTAAGAACCCCTCCGGTCCCAATCGTTCAAACATGGGATATATGTGAAACAAACAAAGTCTCCATAGTGTAAAATCATTTAATAAAAGGCTAAGGATACATTAAAAACGCCAAATGGCTGCTTACATTTGTGGGTGCCTACCCGACACTGGGGCTGCTCGCCTGTCAGGGTATGATTGGGATCACCGACCCGTCGCACCACATCGAAAACAGTGTGCGTTCCACCCGGCGTGAGAAGCAACCAGAGATCCGGATGTAGGTAAAAATCTTGTGACCACGTACCTCCCATTTTTGTGGTACTGTATATGGTTCAAATTCACCAATTGCCATATATTGTCTACTCCTATTTACCTTTTTTTAAATGAGGTTCACACTAAACATATTTTATTAAGATTTAATATATTAGTTTATTAATTAGACATGTATTAGCGCCCCCTATCTATCTACTTAACATCTGTCTACGTGCACGCTGAATATCCAATAATGTGGAAGGGAAAAAAAATTAGCATCTTTGTTTTCACATGATTTCACAGCTTTACTTTTTTCACTAAACTAAGTGAGCATTAACTTTGCAAAGTGAATATACACTCTACAAAGAGAATATGTAATATATGTTACTTTAGTAAAACTAACCTTCTCTTAGGCTCGGTTCACACTGGGGCGACTTGGGATCCGACTTGTACGCCCTCAAGTCGCCCCAAGTCGCCCCAGAAATAGTTTCAATGGGAGTTAACGCTAGCGTCTTAATAGACACTACTGAAGTCGCTCTGACTTCAGAGCGTACTCCCTGTACTACTTTGATCCGACTTTGATCCGACTTCAGCCTATTGACTATCATTGAAGTCGGATCACCGTCTCGCATGATTCGACTTCGGCATGCGACTTGTGCTCAGATGATCTTGAGGGGAACGCCGCGCCAAATTTTAAATAAAAATCCGGCATGGGTTCCCCCTCCAGGGGCATGCCAGGCCCTTGGGTCTGGTATGGACCTTGAGGAGAACCCCCTACGCCGAAAGAACGGTGTGGGGGGTCCCCCCCAATCCATACCAGACCCTTATCCGAGCATGCAGCCCGGCCGGACAGGAATGGGGGTGGGGACGAGCGAGCGCCCCCCCTCCTGAGCCGTACCAGGCCGCATGCCCTCAACATGGGGGGTTGGTGCCTTGGGGGAGGGGGGCGCGCTGCGGCCCCCCCACCCCAAAGCACCTTGTCCCCATGTTGATGAGGACAAGGGCCTCTTCCCGACAACCCTGGCCGTTGGTTGTCGGGGTCTGCGGGCGGGGGGCTTATCGGAATCTGGGAGCCCCCTTTAATAAGGGGGGCCCCCAGATCCCGGCCCCCCACCCTATGTGAATAAGTATGGGGTACATGGTACCCCTACCCATTCACCTAGGGAAAAAAGCGCCAATAAAAAACACAGTACACAGGTATTTAAAATAATTTATTAGGCAGCTCCGGGATCTTCTTCCGACTTCGGGGATCCTCTTCCGACTTCGGGGGTCTCTCCGGCGTCTTCTCCCGGTGTCCGCATCTTCTGCCGGCTCCACCGCTATCTTCTGGCGCTCTTTTGCCAGCGGTGGTCCGGACCTCTGGATCATCTTCTTCCCTCTTCTCTTCCAGAGATGTTGACACGACGCTCTCCCCAGCCAGAATGGTTTCTGTGCGCTCTGCAAGGGACTTATATAGGCGGTGACCCCGCCCCCTTATGCCGTCACAGTCCCTGGGCATGCTGGGTCTGCGACGTTTTAGGAGGCGTGGTCACCGGGTGATGACCACGCCCCCTTATGACGGCACAGCCCCAGCATGCCCCGGGACAGTGACCTCATAAGGGGGCGGGGTCACCGCCTATATAAGTCCGTTGCGGAGCGTTCAGAGACCATTCCAGCTGGAGAGAGCGTCGTGTCAACATCTCTGGAAGAAAAGAAGAAGGCAGAAGTCCGGACCACCGCTAGCAATTGAGCTGCAGAAGATAGCGGAGGAGCCGGCAGAAGATGCGGACACCGGGAAGAGACGGCGGAGAGACCCCCGAAGTCGGAAGAGGACCCCCGAAGTCGGAAGAAGACCCCGGAGCTGCCTAATAAATTCTTTTAAAAACCTGTGTACTGGTTTTTTTATTGACGCTTTTTTTCCCTAGGTGAATGGGTAGGGGTACCATGTACCCCATACTCATTCACATAGGGTGGGGGGCCGGGATCTGGGGGCCCCCTTATTAAAGGGGGCTCCCAGATTCCGATAAGCCCCCTGCCCGCAGACCCCGACAACCAACGGCCAGGGTTGTCGGGAAGAGGCCCTTGTCCTCATCAACATGGGGACAAGGTGCTTTGGGGTGGGGGGGGCGCACACTGCGCCCCCCATGCCCCAAAGCACCCCCTCATGTTGAGGGCATGCGGCCTGGTACGGTCCGGGGGGGGCGGCAGTGAAGTCGCCTGTCATGGAGGCGACTTGAAGTCGCCTCGTAATTTGCCGAAGTCGCGCCAAAGTCGCGCTGAAGCCGCGTTGAAGTCGCGGTACAAAGTCGCGTTAAAATCGTGTTGCCCATGTGTGAACCGACCCTAAACAAAATCCACATGTTTTTCTATCATCCTTTACATCTACAGAACTTTTTCATTAGGATGATAGTGCAATATGGATAGTGAAATGTGAATTGTATATTACATTTTCTGTAACCAAAATATTAACTGCTAGCTAGGTCAAGATGGTGGTTGAAAGATCAGTGTAGGGTCTTACTGTGTGTGAAATACATTTTTTGTTGATTATGTTTGTTGGGGTTTTTTTTCAACAATGAAACATTCTGAAAAATTACATTGTATTTGATCTCGCGGACATTTACATAAAAATGTTCATATTGCCCTGGACTTATTTACTTTTGCTACTCAACTTTATTTATGTTTGTTAGGTGAGGTGCCAGAGCTCCTTCATCCAAATTACTATTTATTGTTCAATGTAGTGTTTGTCTTTGAGATTACTAAAAAAGAAGCATATCAAAGTGAAATTTCATTTGACTTTGCAAAGGATTTAAGCAATTGTCATTATCTCTTGCTCTGTGGTTAAAACCTGCATTTAAGGCACTTCCTTCTTCCTATCCACATGGAATGTGTGGATGGGGAAATTGGCTCTTTTTTTTTTTTTTTTTTATGTTCAACCCACTGGTTGAATGAAAAAACATGAATCATGTATGGCTGACTTTAGTTAGTGTTGGGTCAGTATGGTAACTTCATTTACTCAAAATATGGGAACACTGTAAGAAAGACATGTCCACATAAACAACCTGCCCTGTTAGATTTTATACAAACCACAGCTGAAAGATTTCAATGTAGGCCCCAGTTAATATAATAATCTTACATATGGTTGGTATAATAAAAAGCACAGCTGCAATGTGAGTTTGTGAAACATGTGCTATATGAGTAAGAGAATGTAGAGAAGTATGTAGGTTATGCTGAATAGTAAAATTAACAAGTGCCAAATCTCTATGAATGACTGCTATGAACATAGTTAGAATAAAGGTGAAGAGATCTTGCAGTTATTCAGAGCCCAGTGGAATTGGATTTAGCTCTAAGAGGGCTTACGTGGAAAGATATCTTGTCTCCTTACTACAGTACCTGCATGCTCTTTCTCATGGATGATGGCCCTTCTTCATCCTGTTAGTTTATCCTGGAGATTAGGAGAGCTGCATGCTTTAGATATTGACATCTCCCATTTCACTTTCATGAGACTTACAAGGTCTGTTATCATTCTTAGATCAGGCTTAACCTTGTTATTTCTCATTTCCATTTTAACCTAAGGAGCAGGAAGGAGAGAAATGGATGTGTCCTATAATTTCACGTGTCTAAGATAAAATGGGAAATGGCTTGACCCTATTCACTTGTTCAATCGTCAGATTTGGCTCATTAGAAGTCAGCATTAAAATTCAACTTTCATTTCTGGCAGCAAGCAAATCACTGCAAATGTAGAAGGCACAAAACATATGCAATGTGAAAAAAAGCTGATTACTGCAACAATTGTATAGTAAATATCTGTCTATCGCAGGTGTGTTCTGAGGATATTCCTGTATGCAAACAGATATGCTATAATTCATGCTATTTAATTTTTAAGTATAATGCATGTTATGTTATAGAAGGAAAAAAATATTTATTTGATGTAGCAAAGTATGTCTTTGGGGTGAAAGTAGAGTTGTCTGACAAAAAAAAATCCTGCAAACATTAATACTAGTGTTTAGTAGGTGCTTCATGGATTTTTCTATAAGTAAAAGTTTGTTAAAGGGTCACTCTAACAGGTGCTGTTTACATGTCCAACAAGCCCTGGAAGACTTTCTTGCAGGAAACCATCCTGGAAAGTAATTTTCTGTGGAAGACTCTCAGAGGTAGAATCTGTGGTAGAAGGGACATGGATACAACAGTCTTCTGGGAATATTGACATTCTGGCTTGGTGTAAAAAAGACCTGTGCATGTTCCAGGAAGGTGGACCTAAAGTACCCATGCAGGGTAGAAGAGCAACAAAACCATTACACCCTGAGCAGGGTAGGTAAGCCTACACCATGGAACTTTATGTGCTCCAGTATTCCTCCTGGTTTGTTTTCTAGTAGCAATTGGAGTTCTAATATAAGAAATATAAGAAATGGCTTCCCTGGATTGAGCAGGGTGTAGCAAGTCTTCCGAAATGATTGCAGGGCCTACTCAATCACACTGTGAGTCAAGTAGCCCTCCTGCTGCCCCTTTAATCAGGAAGGCACTTATATAGAGGCTAATTCCACCTTTCTGCGCATGTTGCATTTCAAAATCATGTTTGAACCATGCAACATGGTCACATTCTGCAGTCCCCTACCTTAAAACCACCCCCTCTTATCCTGAATCACAAGATTTGTCTCCATGCAAGATCCTAGATTTATTTTATTTTAGTTCAACTGTGTGTTGCCCCAGCTGCATCATCCTTTCATTCACACTGACCTGTGGATGGAAGACTACATGTCCCTTCTGCCACAGTGGCTGATGGATTTTTAGTTCTTAATGGAGTACAAATGCAGCAACTTCGCTACACTCTGTGTTCATTGATTACTTCCTTTAGCTCCATAACAAAATATACAGTGGGGACGGAAAGTATTCAGACCCCCTTAAATTTTTCACTCTTTGTTATATTGCAACCATTTGCTAAAATCATTTAAGTTCATTTTTTTCCTCATTAATGTACACACAGCACCCCATATTGACAGAAAAACACAGAATTGTTGGCAGATTTATTAAAAAAGAAAAACTGAAATATCACATGGTCCTAAGTATTCAGACCCTTTGCTGTGACACTCATATATTTAACTCAGGTGCTGTCCATTTCTTCTGCTCACCCTTGAGATAGTTCTACACCTTGATTTTAGTCCAGCTGTGTTTGATTATACTGATTGGACTTGATTAGGAACGCCACACACCTGTCAAAATAGGAGCCTTACAGCTCACAGTGCTTGTCAGAGCAAATGAGAATCATGAGGTCAAAGGAACTACCTGAAGAGCTCAGAGACAGAATTGTGGCAAGGCACAGATCTGGCCAAGGTTACAAAAAATTTCTGCTGCACTTAAGGTTCCTAAGAGCACAGTGGCCTCCATAACCCTTAAATGGAAGACGTTTGGGATGACCAGAACCCTTGCTAGAGCTGGCCATCCGGCCAAACTGAGCTATTGGGGGAGAAGAGCCTTGGTGAGAGAGGTAAAGAAGAACCCAAAGATCACTGTGGCTGAGCTCCAGAGATGCAGTCGGGAGATAGGAGAAAGTTGTAGAAAGTCAACCATTACCGCAGCCCTCCACCAGTCGGGGCTTTATGGCAGAGTGGCCTGACGGAAGCCTCTCCTCCGTGCAAGACACACGAAAGCCCACATGGAGTTTGCTAAAAAAACACCTGAAGGACTCCAAGATGGGGAGAAATAAGAATCTCTGGTCTGATGAGACCAAGATAGAACTTCTTGGCCTTAATTCTAAGCGGTATGTGTGAAGAAAACCAGGCACTGCTCATCACCTGTTCAATACAGTCCCAACAGTGAAGCATGATGGTGGCAGCATCATGCTGTGGGGGTGTTTTTCAGCTGCAGGGACAGGACGACTGGTTGCAATTGAGGGAAAGATGAATGTGGCCAAGTACAGGTATATCCTGGACAAAAACCTTCTCAGGACCTCCGACTGGGTCGCAGATTTACCTTCCAACAAGACAATGACCCTAAGCACACAGCTAAAATAATGAAGGAGTGGCTTCACAACAACTTTGTGACTGTTCTTGAATGGCCCAACCAGAGCCCTGGGCTCAGGGCCCAACCAGAGCCCTGACTTAAACCCAATTGAGCACTTTGTGTCCATTCAAACACTGAGCTGCGGCACACCCCCTTTCTCTACTTATTGGCTTACTGACTTTGATTGACAGCATAGGGAGCTAAAGGTGTTGTGCTGCTGTCCCGGGCAGCCGAGACATTCCTGCAACATCGCTGGATCTATTGGGACCTCAGGTAGATATTAGGGGGGCTGAGGGGGACTGCTGCACACAGAAGGCTTTTTATCTTAATGCATAGAATGCATTAAGATAAAAAAAAAAAACCTTCTGCCTTTACAATTACTTTAAGTCATTTATTGAGGATGCAGCCAACTAACAGTGTTTTATAGTGCATGTTTCCCATAACTTCACAGGCCCATAACCTCATCTTCACAGGCCCATAACTTCATCTTATACAAGTTCCACCCAAAATTCATATTTTTGTTTTTAGCAGGTGTTGGAGAGTTACACCTTGCAGTTGTTAATGCTTGAAATGTTTAAGTAGTGGGAACATTTCTGTTAATTTTCCAAGTTTGTGTGTCTTCTGTAAAAACTGGTTCTTCACTCTCCATGATGGACTTTTGATTTTGTATGTTTATATCATGGAGAGTACAGCAGTACAATTGGAATTGTTATTAAAGGTACACATTTATTATTCTTTTTGGCTTACTGTACTTAGAAAAATTATAGAGTGTTAGAAAAATGTATTACTCCAGAGAGCGTAATGTCATTTGTTAATCCACTGCAGAAAAATCATTTTGGAAAACTGCTGACAAATTTAGAGCAAACGTCATTATAGCAAAATATTAATAGTGGTCACACAACCTTGTAATGGAGCAGCAGACACAGGCTAGCGGAACTCTATTGGAAATATTTATTTTTGGCATATCCAGGTTAAAAAAACATGATCTGGTTTTCAGCATATGTACAATATCAGAGTGAGGCTTTGTACAATGCCTGTTTTTTAGCAGGTTTTACATAATATTTGCTGTGTGGCCAGTTTAGATGCCATAGGGCTAAGTGAAGTTCTTTAAAATAGGAAAGTAAACATGAGGAGAAAAATAATATTGCAAATGTGTATTTTAGGATGGCATTACTGTTAGATCAACATATGTACTTCCATATTGGAGAGAACACCATGTACCTTTTAAGTTCACAAACTAAAAGGTGATGTCATAGTGTTTAACACCCTCAACATAATAAGGAAACAAATAATGTATATATAATATACAAAGGTTTGTTTCATAACAGTAAAAAGAGCAATGGTTTGTAGCAGCCTTTGGACCCAGAGTGTTGGTTTTGTTCTGCTTGTGCATTGTGATAATAGAAGTGACTGGTTGCAATGGGCTACTGCACATGTTCTCTTGCACTATAAATTCAATTTTCAGCGCAGACTTTAAACCTACCAACAGCAAGAAATGCATTTCCTCAATCTCAAGGATTAATTTTTTGTTCCTTGTATGTGATATAATATTAAGAATATTTCCTTTGTACTAAGGAAAATTTGTTTTATGTCTAGTCATTCTATGTACCATGCTTGTACCACCTTCACTGAATTCATATCCATTTACATCATTCAAAGTTCATTACGTCCTTTTTTCCTGTACTTTCAAGTATTTATAATGCATTTTCTACCCTAGAATATGATTTTTCAATTACTATGATTTCACCAAAGAGAAGTACTGTAATATAAAACACTTTAGCATTTTACTCACATCGATTACCTCTGCTTTATATTAATATCACCTTAACTCACACATGGGCTTCACGACAAATAATTGGGCTCCCTCCTTTTAGGAGGGAGCCCAAGGAGATTTCAAAGCCACTTTCAACCAGATACACTGTAGCTAACAAACTTTCAGAATACCTGGTCCATCTTTCATTTCATTGGTTATCATTTGTATATATCAGTCATCAATAAATTAAAGTCTAATTGTATTACATCAACTGTATTGAGCTTTCATACAGAAAATTATTTATTCTGGATTTAAAATGTTTTTTTGCACCCAAAAAACTTGCTTCCCATTTTTAAAAAGTGCTCAAAAGATAGTGTTTTTATAAGATTTAATATCAAATACAGACTGCTTTAAATAGTTTAAACAGAAAAGGAGATTCTGTTTTGTATTGTATAGCACATATGTTGACATACAAGTTGCAGTCAAAGTGCAGTAACGAACAACTGTCAACCAAAAATATTTTGATGCTCTGACTACTGTGCTAATGAAATGCCAAATTTGATTGGTTGCCATGAGTTACTGAGGTTTGAAAATAATCATTGCTCTTTGCTATGCCAAATTAAATAAGCATGCATATCATTAGGGTTTATAGCTTGCACACATGTAGAAGGAAGTGTTATTAATTGAATCCTGTAGAACATGTATGAACTATTGTTTGTAGCTTTTGTTGTGTTTACAAACTTTTTTAATTAAATATTTCAAAAATAATAACAGGAGATTAAAAAATACAGATTTTGAAAGGCACAAAGTCTGAACACAAATCAAACACAGATGAAACATCACAGAGTTTCGAGCAAAAGTGCACTAAGGTGATAAAATTTCACCTGCTGAAAAGTAAGTACTGCATTTATACAAGACCAAAACCTTTAGCTAACATATAAATGATGAATAGTTGACCAAAAATTAAATTTGGCCGAAAAGTGAACTATAGTATCATGTATGAAAGTATGAACATTTCTTTCCATTAACATAATTAAATCAAGTATAGAATTAATTTAGAAAAAAAAGGATAGGAGCAAATTTCCAATTTAGAGCTATCACCCATTGGCCAGCTACAAAGATAGTTTGAATAAAACATAACTTTCTATGATGTGTGAATACATCTTTTTATGGAGTGTGGAATATCAGGAACTGATGCAAATAAAAAAAACAATGGCCATAGTTATGTTTACAGGGTATCCAGCAATTTTAGTTGAAAGGGAAACTGGTAATAATTTATCACAATTTCATTAAATGTGGCCAGAGAGACTGTAGAAGAACATCCATGAAAACATGTGTTAGAAACTTCAGGAAAGATAGAATGGAATTTAAAGGGGTTATAATACCATCAGGTAATATTTCTAATCACAGTTTCTTTGATAGAGAGTAATTTAGTGGATTTATGCACATTGCACAGCATATCATCCCATTCCTTAAGGGAGAACTGCTCTCTGCAATCCTTCTTCCATTTAACCTTTTGAGGTGTTTTATCCAGGGATAAACTGCCAGACATATAAACATATAAGGAAGAAATTAGTCCTTTACTCTTGGGGGAATTGGTACATATTTGTTCATAAATGGAGGGGGGAGAAAATAAAGATTGCAAGAAATGTATGGCATAAAAATGTTTAATTTGAAAGTTGCTGAGGCTCTCATAAGGAGGGATGTGCTTGAGTTGTTGAAGGTGAGCAAAGACACAAAAGTTGAGTCATCTTGTAAAGACGAAAGGGTAGTTAGTTTAATGACCTTCCACTAGTGAAAGTGTTTGGAAGAATGAAATGCAGCGATAAAGGCTGAATCACTGAGAAAAGATGTAAATTGAGAAAGTGTTCAGATCAGAAGGCAGAAGGATGCATTTATAACAGAAGAGACCAATAGGGTCTCTTCTGCCATTAATACCCTGCCTATCAGCTATTTGTTTTACAATCAACTTTATTTCCACTTTAATAGAGCCAAATTTGGGGAAGACCCTTACCACCACTAGCATGGGAGTGAAATAGAATTTGTTTTGAAAATTTCACTTTTCCATTTGACCAAAGAAATCTATTAATCTCGTATTGTACTTGGTCAAGAAAAGTTTTTTTTTTACTGTGATAATCCCTAAGTAAATATAGAGTTTAGAGAGGACATCCATCTTCATTGATGTAACGCTATCCAACAATGAAATCTTGGCAATAATAGGAGGGTAAATGTATTGAAATTATAAGTGTGTTTCAGGGTTGACCCAGATAGGAAATTACTTTATTAGACCACACAAAGTGAAATGAAGATTTAAGTGTTTCACACTGGGAAGAGGAAAGGTCATAACACTGGTCACACTGGTCATAACTATTCATTTATAGAGATTGACTATAAGCTCTGAGAGATCAGCAAATTTATGCAGAACTGCTAGCAGATTAGGTAAGGAGATATGAGGCTGAGAAAGCAACAACATAACGTCATCTGCATAATTTTAAGATATTTTGGCCTTGAGTCTAACCTCTGATATCAGGGTGTAGACCAAGCCTTTTTTGGTTGTTTTTGTTTACAAGTTTAAATGAGTATTTTTTTACTAGAAAATTACTATAACCCCGCAACATTATATATATTTTTTTTTAGCGGAGACCCTATGGAATAAAATGGCGATTGTTGCAATTCTTTATGTCACTTGGTATTTGCGCAGCAGTTTTTCAAACAGAATTGTTTTGGAAAAAATACATTTTAATGAATTAAAAAAAAACACAATATATATCACATTTTTTTTTGTTACACCAAGTAAATAGATACCTAACATGTCACAATTTAAAATTGCACATGCTCGTGGAATGGCGACAAACTACTGTACCTAAAAGTCTTCCTTGGTGATGCTTTAAACGCCTTTACAGGTTACCTGTTTAGACTTACAAAGGGGGTTGAGTTATTGCTCTCACTCTAATGTTTGTGATGATACCTCACATGTGTGGTGTGAACACCGTTTACATATGCGTGCACGACTTACATATGCATTCACTTCTGCACGCAAGCAAGAGGGATGGGGGTGCTTTAAAGAAATGTATTTATTTGATTTTTGATCACTTTTAATCCTATTACAAGGAATGTAAACATCCCTGTAAACAGGTACTCTTTATAGAGAGATTTGGGGTCAAAAGGTCCTTTACCTTTAAAAGCAAAAGATCAAAAAAAATTTTGCTTTAAAAAAAATCATTACATCACTCCGGTCCCCCAAGGGTATAGAGGCAATCAGAGATGATCTAGTCTCTCACTGCCTCTGTGACCAGCCGGTGGCCCTGATCGTTTCTCGGGCAAGCCAGTGGAATAGGTAGGCCCGAGAGATATCAGTGATCCAGTGGCTAATGAGCCACTCGGATTGCTTTCATGAGAAAGCCAGCCACTGGCTGAAAGAAAATATACTGGGGTTATGGCTGATAGCTTCCGCCATTACCCCGGTAAACCACTTGAAAACTGCAATGTATAAATACATATTGTGGTCAGCAAAAAGATGTGCAGCTTTTTTGTACTAGCCATGTCACACAGGTAAATGAATAGGGGTTAGAAGGAAGATGTTTTAGCACATTAATACAATAGTCCCCAACCTTTAGTTTGGGGTTAGGCATGTAGATATGTTGCAGCATCTAGTTACAATGCAAAGACTCTAACTCTTTATTCAAATGCCTGCATCTACAGGAGCCCAGTACTTTGAATACCTGTAAAGGAAGACCCTGCATTGTTATACATTGCCTTGCAAAAGTATTCACCCCCTTTGCTTTTTACCGATTTTGTTAGATTACAGCCTTTAGTTCAATCTTTTTTTAATCTGAATTATATGTGATGGATCAGAACACAATAGTCTAAGTTGGTGAAGTAAAATTAGAAAAATATATACATAAAACTATTTTTCAGAAATAAAAAAATGATAATTGGCATATGTGTATGCATTCACCCCCTTTGTTATGAAGCCCATAAAAAGCTCTGGTGCAACCAATTACCTTCAGAAGTCACATAATTAGTGAAATGATGTCCACCTGTGTGCAATCTAAGTGTCACATGATCTGTCATTACATATACACACCTTTTTGAAAAGCCCCAGAGGCTGCAACACCTAAGCAAGAGGCACCACTAACCAAACACTGCCATGAAGACCAAGGAACTCTTCAAACAAGTAAGGGACAATGTTGTTGAGAAGTACAAGTCAGGGTTAGGTTATAAAAAAATATCCAAATCTTTGATGATCCCTAGGAGCACCATCAAATCTATCATAACCAAATGGAAAGAACATGGGGCAACTGCAAACCTGCCAAGAGGCGGCCGCACACCAAAACTCACGGACCAGGCAAGGAGGGCATTAATCAGAGAGGCAGCACAGAGACCTAAGGTAACCCTGGAGGAGCTGCAGAGTTCCACAGCAGAGACTGGAGTACATGTACATAGGACGACAATAAGCCGTACACTCCATAGAGTTGGGCTTTATGGTAGAGTGGCCAGAAGAAAGCCATTAAGTACAGCAAATAACAAAATGGCACATTTTGAGTTTGCGAAAAGGCATGTGGGAGACTCCCAAAATGTATGGGGGGAGGTGCTCTGGTCTGATGAGACTAAAATTTAACTTTTTGGCCATCAAAGAAAACGCTATGTCTGGCGCAAACCCAACACATCACATTACTTAAAGAATGCCATCCCCACAGTGAAACATGGCGGTGGCAGCATCATGCCGTGGGGATGTTTTTCAGCAGTCGGGACTGGGAAACTGGTCCGAGTTGAGGGAAAGATGGATGGTGCCAAATACAGGGATATTCTTGAGCAAAACCTGTACCACTCTGTGTGTGATTTGAGGCTAGGATGGAGGTTCACCTTCCAGCAGGACAATGACCCCAAACACACTGCTAAAGTAACACTTGAGTGGTTTAAGGGGAAACATGAAAATGTGTTGGAATGGCCTAGTCAAAGCCCAGACCTCAATAGAATAGAAAATCTGTGGTCAGACTTAAAGATTGCTGTTCACAAGTGCAAACCATCCAACTTGAAGGCGCTGGAGCAGTTTTGCAAGGAGGCTGAAAATCCCAGTGGTAAGATGTGACAAGCTCATAGAGACTTATCCAAAGCGACTTGGAGCTGTGATAGCCACAAAAGGTGGCTCTACAAAGTATTGACTTTAGGGGGGTGAATAGTTATGCACATAGACTAACAGACTTTTTCTGTTATTTTGTCCTATTTGTTGTTTGCTTCAGAATAAAAAAAAAAACATCTTCAAAGTTGTGGGCATGTTCTGTAAATTAAATTATGCAAATCCTCAAGCAATCCATTTTAATTCCAGGTTGTGAGGCAACAAAACACGAAACATGCCAAGGGGGGATACTTTTGCAAGGCACTGTACATATGTATTGAGGAGGGATATTTTCCTTTTTGGTCTTAAGAAAATTTGAGCTGGTCCACATTTATTGTGGTACCTGCACTTTTACTCAACATTGAAGCTATAAAATTAGAAGTATAGTTATCATATAGGGAATTGTACCGCAGTGACATTTTCTTGGCTGTTTTCTCACAATATGCTTTACTATGTCAGTAGCTATGCCCATGCAGTTGCCAAAAGGACTATACTAGGTTGGTTCAACTTCAAAGTTATGGTTATATGCTATACCTGAAAAAATTTAAATGGTATAGATGGTACAAAGGTAACGCATCACAGAAAAAACTGCCATAGGTGAAAATGTTTGCTAAAAATCAACATCAGCACATTTCCTAGTAAAGACAAGGATGAAAAATTATATACAGGGCTGCATTTTTTGAGATGCCACTTTGGTGCCATTGTAAGCCAACAGAGTAAGGAAGCAGTACTGAGCAATACATTTACAAACTCTGGTTGATTTCATGGTTGTTGTTTTTATCGTTTGGCCACTTCTTAAGATGTATGACTAAATTCAGAAAATACACTATAGAGGTAGTGTTTGCAGGGGATGTTAAGCATTACAAATGAGAGTCAGAAGAATTACTATACTTGAAGAAACATGAAAAAAAAAACTCTCCTCTTACTATTTCATTGTTCAGTATAGTTAAAAAGTAGGTCCTTCTAATAGCACATTCTAATATTAGTTATTATTAAAATAACTGCATGATGCAGTGAGTGGAGCTTGTACCAAAGGGTGTACCATTCAAGTGCGCAAATTTTAAATATAGCCCTGGTAATATGTAAAAGGACTAGCTGCAGTACCACTTTTCACCCACATAGATGAAGTCTGAGGGTACAACTTAAAGACCCAGGAGCACAAAAAGGCTCATTTGTAGTACTACACAGTTTAGGATAAAGTCTGTATTTAAAGATAGTTGAACCTACCCCAAGCCAGTAGCACACATCCAGTGTGGCTGAAGTTAAATGGTTACATTTGACCTATTCCTTGCAACTGATTTCACACCAACAGGATCTCTATGTATTTTAAATGATTCATTGTACATTTCACATAAAGAAAATGGTTTGACGTATTTTGGGTATTAAATTTCTATTTGGCGTTTCAAATCACAACAATGGCTAAAGTAATTTATTTGAAAGTAAGTGAAATCCATCTCTGAGAAAATGATCTCTGCTCCCAAGCTGCAGAAAAATTGTGCTTACCGAACTGCATTTTGTGTAATATGTTTGATTCATTTAATTCCATGTCACTTGTTTTAATACATTTCACCTCTTCAGAAGATTCAGTGTGATAGCATTTATTCAGAACTGTAGTCCAATTTATATTTTGAGCTTCAGCAATTCATTTGTAGTAGCATTTGATATCTGGGTTAATGTCAGATTATGTTCTGTATCTACATAACTATATTGTTTGAACTCTGGGGAATTATAGACAGAACCATTTTGTACTTATTTCAGCAATAAAAATTCATAGTTTTACAATAGAAGTATTTTGCTTAGCTTGCAGTTTCAAGTCATAAAATATTTTATCAGAAATGTGTACAAGCATTACAATTCCTTTCAAGACCCGTTTGCTGTTGGAATAAATTCAGTGGATATGGTTTCTAACACTGGTAACCAGTCAAATTCCAGCTGTTTTTTCCAGTACAACTTAGACCATAAAAGCTGGCAATATGTGTTTGTGGTGTGGTTACGAATAAGCACTATGCTAGTTACAGCTAGATAAACTGTAACATGTGTATGTGTAGAGGAGACACACTTGACTCTGATAGTTCATAATCATCATTTAAGGGCCCCTCCAATTTTATCAGTTCAGTACACACTTTGTTCAGCAGTACCAAGCCATGATGAAGGGGTACCCTTTGAACACATGAGACATGTTGGCTTTTTTATGATATACGCGTTTGAACAGTGGCGGCTGGTGGGTTCTTCTTTTGGGGGGGTGGAAAACACAGAACACCCCCCCTGGCTACGTAGTACAGCACTGAAACACCCCCCTGGGCAGTGCGGCACTTAACGGCGAGGCTGTGGTGTCCTCTCCTCCTCTCCTGGAGTGCAGGCAGTGTCCACAGTGGCTCCAGTGTTCGCTCCTCCAGCGGCTTCCTCCATCATGTGTCTCCTCTTCTGCCAAAGCGCTAGGCATCCAATAGGATCACCTGGCGCTTTGGCCAATTGGGGAACAGGTCTCACAGACCTGCCTCCTGATTGGCAAAGAGGAACTTTAGTGAGAAAATAGCAAAAATGAATTCGCTATGGTCGCACAACTGGGTGGCCTTGGAGCACAATGCTCTGCGATACGAGGCCACCCTTTTTTGAAGCCTATTAGAGCTTCTGGATCTAATCAGGTGCTTCAAAAAACACCCACCCTGCATTGAAATCCATGGTTCGGCGCCACTGATATGTAGATCAGGTTGTCGGACGCATGGATAGGGGAGGCGGCGCCCGTGCTCCCTTTATGGACAGGGCACCACTGCGTTTGAATTAAATTAAATCTGGGCATTATAAATTCTGTTTTTGTCGGCCCTTGTGCATCCAAGGTCTTTCTATTGTTTGTAGTCTTCTTTTGGACTTTTCTTCACCCCTGGTCAGTGATTAGGAAATGAAAATAAATTCTCAATTAAGACATTATCAATGAAAGCATATCTTTATTAAAGAGAGGAAGGAATATGTTCTCAATTAGGTTTTACTGCCTTTGTTCTTTTTGGATCTCCTTACCCTGCTTTTACTATCCCAAGGACAGGAATTAAAGGAAGCTTTTTCAATGGGGATACATCAACAATGACCTGGCGACAGCTGTAAAGCTTTCTCTTTCTTCAAAAGTGAATATTGGTAGCTTATTCCAATGTGATACACAGCTCTTGAATGGCAGTTAGTCTGCTAAATGCACACACTTTTAGCTGTTAGAGTACACGTAGAGATAACTATGCAATGGAAAGGTACTTGGTGTAAGTGGATAGTTCAGGAAAAGACTCTGATGAAATATACAATGTGATAGAGAAATAAAGGGGAAAATGACTGTCATACAAACATCCAGAACTGGAAAGTACAGTAGGTGAATGTTATCACCCTAGAACAGGACATGTGTTACTTGCAAAATTACCAGAGTGGAAAAAAGGAAAAGAAATTCTGGATATAAAAAAACTAAAGCAACCAACACATCTAAGGACTGGTATGCTGCTATACATTACAGGTTTGTTCCGGGGTTCAGATAAACCTTGGTATAGTATTTTTTTAAAATTAAAAGTATTTCAGCTTGGAGATTGGATTAGATGATGGGCAAAGCATGTGCATACTGTTATGTTCCCACTATTAAAGAAGTGCGTTGGCATTCCAAAGAATGTGATGAGTCGCATTTGACAAATTATCTACCATATGCCAACTGCAATTTCAATTCTGGAGGATTATGGGATTGTCACCTTGTACTATGTAATGTCATATTGCATTTTAATCCAGGGAAAATTGTTTTGTTTATTAGTAAGTCTCTTGCTAGGTGTGAAAACATTCTAAAGAGGCACAAGTGTAAAGGTACCTGATTAACAAAATGTAAAAGTTTTCTAGTAAGACAAGTCATGCTGCAAAAGTGACCTTCACCACATAATATTTGTCATGAGGCGAGTGTGCATTTCTATGACCATGAACTCATATGTTTACTAAAGTTCCCCACTGATAGCTATAATGCAACATTGCCAGTTCTGTGCCTCCAACTCTTGTTAGCCAAGTGCAGTTAATCTGGAATTTTTGTATCGTTTTTAGTAAAGATGCATTTGATTCAAACATGATTGATACTTTATATTTTTTTTATAATGATTTGTCTTTTTTAGGATTACATACTAGAAGAATAGGTTACAAAATGTTGACATGCAAGTTCTATTGTACTAATAAATTACTTTCAGCACTTTCAGATCCTCTAAAGTGAGCATCATTTTTTTTTTCAAACTTGCAGCTTCTGTGGCTTAGGTGAATATACTGAATGGGTACCAGAGCTATTTACCCAAAATATTTTTTACATACATTTCCATATCTGTTTTTTATAAGCCCTAACAGTTTACATAAATGCACTAAATTAACCTGTTCTTTGATAATGCATACAAAAGCAACTGGTATACTTTAATGCCAGCCCCATCAGCTGCACATTCCTTTCCTCATTTTTTGCCAGTCTATTTGTATATGGAAGTTAGGAGAAGAACACCTGTGCAGGCTCCAAATCACAATTTGGAGTTCACATAGGTCAGAGGACTCTCCCCATCACCCTGTGATAATGATGAGTACCCAAGCACTAAGGTTGTGGGGAGTCATGCTCCCCATATCCAGAACTACCAAGCATTTTCTTTCCCTTCTCGTGGCCAACGAGAGTAGAAGGGGAGTAAAGAAGGTGAATATGTCCTGCTGATAAGACTTCTATTAAAGTATAGGAGCAAAACACAGGTTCTCTTTAACTGAATTTTTGTCAGAACAGTCAAGTTCTGCACTAACTTTTATTTTGGAACCTGTGTACTTAACAAATACTGTCATATGTACTGATGTCAGAGAAATAAACATGTGTTACAAAAAATATTTTAGTTTGTGCAACATTGTTTGTACTTTGTAATTTATTCAGTGGCTGCATGGTATGTTATTTTCCAATATGTGCTGTTTTGTAAGTAGGAGTACAGAGAGGTCAAATTCTAACAACGTCACATACGTTAATGAAGCCTTTGTTTATAATGACGGGTGGCCTTTATAGGAATTTAGAGAATGTTTTTATATTTTTAAAACAAAAGCTTGCAGATGGCACTTAACATGTATTTATCCTTAACATTATAAATTTGTGAAAACTGTGTTCATTGTGTACAACTGCCTTGCTACTGTACAGTCCTTAGCATAACATAAATGTGAAGTTCCCATTAAAAGCAGTACATTTATTGTGCATATCAACAGATTGAAATTTTTAGTGCAAGCTTCACCAGCGCCTCATCTATTCTTTAACCTTTACTCATTTCCTTTCTCTAGTACCCTAGTACAAAAATCTTGTATGGATTGAATGCTACCTGATTGTATCTACTCGAAAGTCCTTTAAAAATGCTCCTGCCGTTGGTTGGCACGATGTTATAAAATCAAAGAGATACTAAAGTACTGCATGCTGTAATGACTTCCTTAAGAGCTTTCTCAAGTACAGAAATATAATTTAGCTCCAAATAGATAGCAATGGACCTTTAAGAACTCGTGTGAAGAGATGTTGTAAAACCATAACAACCAGATTTTAGATTTTGTAGTCATAGAAAATAACAGTTATCAGTTTTGATTGGATAGGGCAGTTAATCTATGTTACAGTTACCTTCACAACAATGTTGCACCATAGATGCAATAGGAGCAATAACATTAGCAACCAGTTCTCAAATGAGCAGACTCAAAAGAAGCATGTGACTCTTTATTTCTGAAGATTGATGCCAGACCTTCAGTTACATTGTTCACACATGCTAAAACATAAGGCCTGGGTCTTCAGCTGGGTGCCCCAAGTTTTAGGCTTAAGAATGTCATGTGTGTTCAGTTGTTTATTTATTACTATCCTTGGATTTCCTGCATTAATCTAATCAAGCAATTGTTAATTAGCACCAGTGGAGTTATTACAAGCCCCCCACCACCACCACCCTATTTAATGGCCCACACATTTATTCATTGTCCTTATGGTATTTATATATGAATTGTTGCCTATATTGCTGCAAAAATGTTACCACACTATGGTACTTTATATTTGTGGTAGGACCAGTATTCAACAGTAAATAATACCTATATAGAAAAAAATGGTAACAATAAAAAATAAATTGCAAAAAGCACACTTTGGGACTAGTGACTCCCCCCCCCACCCCCCATTTTCCTCCCACTCAGGCTACAGTTCAAAATATTTACAGCTGTCATAGAAATGTGTGTCTTTAAAAGAAAAAAATCACGTTCTGCCATTACGCACAAAAGCTGAGAAGCTGGCCAGTAGGATGATCAGTGAAGTGCAAACGAGGATCCTTCTAATGCTGACTAGTCTAACTCTTGCCTTTGATGTTAACTGTGATAATCCTTAAATAATCATCTCACAGGAAAAACAATATTGGTTTGCAGATGTATAATTTAAAGACATGACTGAAGGAAAAAACAATAGTAGGCACACTGAAAATAAGTAATTTCCAAACTAGTTGTGTTTTATGTGACTTTGCTCTGCACCTTAGATATCATTAGTCTTTCCACACTGCCTGTGTTAGAGCTCAAAGCATTGCTTCTGCACTAAACAGTGGGTGGAAAAATAGCCCTATTATTAACTTAAGTTGCAGACATAATGACTTTTTGAATGTCCTTATTCAGAGGCACAGTCATACAAAATATTAATGGTCTGTTTAACCCAATACAAAGTAGGCCTTTTATTTAATATGTCATTATGCCTAAATCTAGAAAACATATTACTGAAAGGGAACTAACACAGTAACTGACTTCAGTCTGTGTTGTATTGTACATCTACAAGATCATAAATTAATACTTAGCTTTATCATAATTCACATAAATGCACTATGAGTTATACTACACAGAAGTATACATCACAGTGCACCCTCTACTGTAACTGATAAACCAAGATTACTGATGTATTTAGTCAACCAAAGCTCAAGTTGATGATTGATTTCTTTTATTTAGGACATAGGAGGTCATTTGAACTCCACAATGAACTTATAAATGGATATAGACTAGTAATAATTTTTTAGCACCCCTATCTAAGGTAAACAGACACATGTGCGTAAGGTCAGTAAATAATAACTTTTTGTGATTATTGTCACTCCAGTTACTCCAGCCTACTTTTGTAAAGTTTTTAAACCAAGCATTGCACCAGTCCATCCTGCTCCTTTTTCTTGGTGATTAAGAACAAGTTCTGTTGTTGCAGTTGAGGTATTCCAGTTTGCTCTTACTACAGGATTTTTGCTATATTCCACATACAGAATGCCTGGTGTAAAAATAATGACAGTAGAAAGAAGTTTCTCACAGTCACCAATCACAAATGCTGGCATGGAATTGTTAAAGCGTAACTTTCTCCTTCCTGGGTAAGATTAAACTACAATGTATTTCTCGCTAACAAATTTAGATGAATCCATGTCATTACTGTATGTACTGCCGGAATTGTACAGATGGGCCCCAACATCCCTCAAATTACACAAAACACGAAATAGAAACTATATATGAGACTTTGAGGGTGCCTAAGTATATCTTCAAGGTACACCACAGTTAAAATGTTTTCATTTATTCAGTTTCTTCTAAAACATTACAAATACATAATAATTTGGACATCATAGCTCATTCGTAAATATACAATATGTTCCACAGTAAAATATCATTTATTTCACAGTACACTAGTGACCTTCCCACCCTTTAATAAAGTACTTATATCCAGTGTTGTATCATCCATGGTACAATTTGTATAGTGCACACAGGCCCTGAGGGGGGTGAGGCCCACTGTGTCCTCACATACTGCACACATGGAGAAAGACAGCTCCACCTGTCCACTAAAATGCCCCCTCCATTCCTATGTGCCCTCAACCCCCACTGATCCCTTGTGGCTTCCCTCCAGCTGCTGGCTTCTCCTCCTCCTCCATCCCACTGGCTTTGGGTGCTGCAGCGAAGCCACAAAGGGATTTAACTCTAGATCCCCTCCACTGCTCTGACTCCCCCATTTACACCCTGAGACTGCAGAGAACGGGAATGAAAACTCTGTCCTCAGTCCCTTTCTCCTTTTCAAAAAAGAAACATAAGTTTTACCAAAAGCCACCCCCCCACCAAAAAAAAAACTAAGAAATATTAAAAATAACACTGTAAAAAAAATTAAAACCAATAAAGATAGTAAGGCTATATTCACACAGGGCATACTACAGCCTACACCTGTGTGAGGCCACATTTACCCACAAGTGCAATGTGCATCCCCATGCAGGCAATCCCATTGATATCAATTGGGAAGCAGTGGCTGCATTGACGTAGCCACTGCTCTCAATTTGACATCCATGTGGTGACAGACTGACCTGGGGGGATTATACTGAGGGATAGATTATATTGGGGAACAGAGTGACCTGGGGGGGAGGATTATACTGGGGCAAACTGACCTGGGGGGATTATACTGAGGGACAGATTATACTGGGGAACAAAGTGACCTGGGGGGAGGATTATACTGGGGCAAACTGACCTGGGGGGATTATACTGGAGGACAGATTGAGCTGTAGTGGGGGGAGGATTATACTGGGGGGCAGACTGATTTGGGAGATTACACTGGGTAAGATTGTTTTATTTAACCATTCCCCTTAAGCCCATCCTATCTTTATCACAATTTGGCGAAACCCGGTGCTCTCTGTGGCACTCCATATTACTCTTCTGCTTAGTATGCCCAAAGATGCCCCTGATCTTTCAATCCTAGCAATTCCCCTGGCACAATTAAACCATGTCCATTCTTCACTGTAGCATACTAAGCACACCACTTTTCTTTTTATGAAACAATGGTGCCCAACGTATGATCTTGCACACAGGCCTACTGATTTCTCAAAACGTCCCTGCTTATATCCTTTATTTCAAACCAAAGTTTTGAATAATGATAACAGGTGGGATTTCAACAGTCATTACACAACACATTTCATGGGTTCCAAACATCCCACTTCTTCAGGTTCTGTGAAATGAATAAATAAAAAAACACCATAAGTTCACATGTAATAAAGTACTGTAAATATATAACAAAATCACCATATATATGTATAACACAAAATGATTTGTTGTATCAGACAATAGGATCAGGAACTTGGGGACCATCGCACCAAACCTTTCCCTGGAAGGAAAAAGGAAAAAAAAGGGAGTTAAATATTTTGGGTTACCTATGTGATATTGATATTTATACATACCACTTAGGAGAACATCAGATAGTGTCCCCTCCACATAAAAAAGAAAAAAAAGGTAACAACACTTTGTTAACCCATGTCTGCAAACCCACAGTGGGTTGTACTTAATCACTGAGAGAAAAAACTCTAAAGCTGCATAATAAGGCCTGTACCATTAAAATATGCAATTCAAATATCTACAAATATATATGTAAACGCTATTTCTTTATAGCTGAAATATTGCCATCTCCGATATATTTACATGCTCTATAACAGGGATATGCAATTAGCAGACCTCCAGCTGTTGCAGAACTACAAGTCCCATGAGGCATAGCAAGACTCTGCAGCCACAAGCATGACACCCAGAGGCAGAGGCATGATGGGACTTGTAGTTTTGCAACAGCTGGAGGTCCGCTAATTGCATAGCTCTGCTCTATAATATACCAAAAAATCCTCTACTACCCTCACCCGGCTATACCATAATCAACTCTATTTATTATTTTACTGTGGAACATATTGTATATTTACAAATGAGCTATTATAGGCCAAATTGTTAGGTATTTTTATGTTCTAGAAGAAACTGAATACATTTATGAAAAAAATTCATACATTGAAAACGGACTTGGGCACCCTCAATGTCCCACATATAACCATCCCTGAAAGATAATAAAAGGCAGACTAGTTTATGTAGTTCAGCACTGTCTTCTTTACAACTGAAATTATTCACTCTCCTCACACTTTTTAATCTCTGAACTCCTTTTTGCACAGGTGCAGACACACTGCAGGTATTTGCCTGATATTTCGGACCTGGCAGAGACCTGTGTTATGTCTGCACACACACACACACAAGATCCCCTCTGCGCATGCAGCAACAGACTTGCTGCAGATCAGACCTGAGTATCCACAAACAAGGATGAAATTACACTATAGTTCATCCCGGGTGAAATACTGACTTCTGGACTGTTTGATGTGGAAATCCCATGAGGCAGTGGGTGCCAAGCTTACAGTACATCATCCTTGCTTAGGTGAGGAACTATTAAGTGGTGGTCTGCACCTTGATTTAAGGTATTTACCAAATCCCCCCCCCCAAAAAAAAAAAATGTTATTGAAAAAGGGAGAGGGGGAGTGGCTGGTAAGAAATTTGTTTTGTGGATGAAGGTCTGCTTTATTGTGATTGGTGATGCAGGAAGCAGAAAAGAAGGATGTTACACAGCACAGAATTCAGGAAAAATACTGTTAACCTCTGTGGAGTTTCATTTGTGGCCCAGCTGCGGGGGGTTACAAAGAAAGGGAAAAATGAAAGAACCTTCTAAATTTAGCATTGTTGCAGAGTTTACTATAGCACATTGGTAGTTCTTTGACTAGTTTCATTTGTTGCTTACATTTTTATTACTGTGTTTTAGTAGGAAACCTGAATTTATTGCTCCCAAAACAACCGTAAACTATGATTTTGTGTCCAAAAATAAAAAGTCACATTAAAGCTGGAAAAGGAAGATTTAGCCTGTTACCTAGGGTATAGTATATCACAGATCAGCCTTTATCAAGCAGGCGGGAGTGTTATTACATTAACTACCGCTGTCATTTTTTTTGGATTATAGAACTAACATCATGACAATTATTTTGGACACTACATATGTAAAAGTGTTCAGTTGCTTTAAATAAATTATATGAGGACAGCACTGGGGGCAGCCATTGCCTGACTCCCACAAGTAGTGCTCAGGACAGAGTAAGCATAATGCTGTGTGTGAGCCTGCAAAGGTCTTCTCTGCCATAGGACTAGCTTTGGCTGGCTATTTGTATCTTTCTACACTGGGTGAAATTCTCAGCCAGTAATGACCACCCAGATCAGTTTTAACTGGATTTATTATTTTGCTTGTTAAACCGTATGTTTGTCCTTATTATCACTGCACATTGGATAAAGAGTGCTCTGTTTCTGGCAATGGTATGTAAAGTTAAAAAGTAAATGCAAATACATAGTGTAGTGTTTGACCTACTTAGACTTCCCATTTCTCCTGTTTGTTGCAGCTTCCTGTGTTTTAGCAATGCTTCATGCTGCTGTGGATTTCACAGTGAATGATATAATTGGCAAAAGTTTTGGTAGAAAAAGTTTGTAGCTTGCCTTGAACAGAGATAACAATGAACAAAGTTAAACATGTTAAACATAATACAAAAAGCTGTACTGGGAAAAGGCTAGCAGTCACAAGCTATCTAAAAAATGGTAAACCATGATGGAGAATTCTGGCTTAATGCATACAGATTAATATATTAACCACTTGACCTCCTGATGATTTACCCCCCTTCATGACCAGGCCATTTTTTGCAATACAGCACTGCGTTACTTTAAGCACTTCAGCCCCAGGATGATTTACCCCCTTAATGACCAGGCCATTTTTTGCGATATGGCACTGTGTCAATTTAACTGACAATTGTGCGGTTGTGCGGTTGTGCGGTCGTGCGACGCTGTGCCCAAACAAAATTGATGTCCTTTTTTCCCACAAGTAGAGCTTTCTTTTGGTGGTTTTTGACCACCTCTGTGGGTTTTATTTTTTGCGCTATAAACAAAAAAAGACAGACTATTTTGAAAAAAAAGCAATATTTTTTACTATAATAAATAATATTTTTTTCATCAGATTAGTCCGATATGTATCCTTCTACATATTTTTTGTAAAAAACAATAAGCGTATATTGATTGGTTTGTGCAAAAGTTATAGTGTTTACAAAATAGGGGATAGATTTATGGCATTTTTATTACTAATTTTTTTTTTTACTAGTAATGGCGGCGATTTGCAATTTTTATCGGGACTGTGACATTGCGATGGACAGATTGGACACTTTTGACACTATTTTGGGACCATTGATATTTATACAGCAATCAGAGCTAAAAATAGCCACTGATTACTGTATAAATGTCACTGGCAGGGAAGGGGTTAACACTAGGGGCGATCCGGGGGTTAAGTGTGTTCCCTCAGTGTGTTTCTAACTGTGGGGGGATGGGACTGACTGGGAGGGGAGACCGATCGCTGCTCCTAAGTACTAAGTATTAAGTACTGTCTTTACTCCCGTGACAAAACAGAGATCTGTCTGTTTACATTGACAGATCTCTGTTCTGTCCTTCTCAGGAGCGTCAGGTACGCATGCCCCCTATACTCCTTAAAGCACCCACCGTACAGCTTCAGCGATTCATGCAGGAGTGCCATACTCCCTCCGTCAAATGACGGCACACGGTCGGCAAGTGGTTCACTGACAATTGCGCAATTGTGTGATACCTTACCTAATCACACTGACTGGAAAGGGGTTAAACATTATTAATTAATTAATTATTATTAAAGCGTTCATTGTGTGCCTAGTCAGTGTTTTTGTGTACTGTGTGTGCTGCTTTCTCTAAGGGAAGAGACAGATTCTAGTCCCTGCTTTGCAGAGACACAGGATAAGTCCCTTCCCCCCTGTCAGAACTGAGATATGTCTTGTTTACAAAGGCAGTTTTCAGTTCTCTGTATTTTACTAATGATCAGCACATGCCAGAGGACATCAAGTCCCCGGAACCCACAGTTTGGCTTCTGCTGTGAATGATTGCAGCAAAAGCAGACCGCCGGCAGAGTGCATGCTCCCCCTGCAGGCCGAAATGCAAAATCATGTATATATATATGCGATCCTGCCCACAGCTGCCAACTTGTAGCAGTAAAAGTGCTATAGGGCGGTCAGCAAGTGGTTAATATATTACAAAAAAAAAACATAGAAAACATAAATTTATTTATAAACAAATACACACAGGCCTAGTCAGAACAGCAGTGCAAAAAGCAATGGTGGTGTAAAGTGTAAGAACCTACAGCACCAAGCAAATTTCAATTATTGTTGTCAAATCAGTAAAGATTTATTTATTATTATTAATTCTGTCTGATGAGCTACCATAGGTTACTGCACTTAATGCAGTCTTTGTATTTTACATTCACTATAGAAGCTTGACAGTTTTGATAAAGCTTGGGGAATTACTGCCAATCCAATGTAGACAACTTTTCCAAGTGTATGTCAAAGGCAAAATTAAAAAATAAAAGTATATTTCGTACACCTCTAGAATACATGAATATTTCCCGATGTTTTATTAAAACATATAGAAAGTATAGAAAAACAATGGCTAATGTTCCAGAAATACTCGGCACCTACCTTCCTTCTTGACATGAGAACACAGTGGGATTGATTTACTAAAGCTGGAGAGTGCAAAATATGGTGCAGCTATGTATGGTAGCCAATCAGATTCTAACTTCAGCTTGTTCAATTAAGCTTTGGCAATGATTGGTTCCTATGCAGAGCTGCACCAGATTTTGCACCCTCCGGTTTCAGTAAATCAACCCCTGTGTATTTTTGACTCTGAATTCAAAAGCACATGGTGTCAGCCCTGCCTACTTCATTTTCAATACATTACACATCTCTCCTTATCATCTGGTCCTCCTCCCCTTATATATAACTCCTACTTGTGCACAGGAAGAGAGTACATGAAGTTATCAGATCACAGATTTCTTGAAAAATCAACAGACATTTTTTACTTGTAAAACAGATATAACAAAACAGTTCCAATTATATATCTAACCAAAAGGAAGCAAAAAAAAAAAGAAGTTTATGAACAATGGTTTCTTAGTAGGTATAATGATGTCCTTGAAAAGACAGGTATAGGAAAGGATTTATAAATATAAATTGGCAATATAATACTGAAGCAGAAGTATATTAATAGAAACACCTTTTGTCTTATGACTCTCACTATGAAGTGTCCATTGGTAGTACCCTTATGAACCTGAAGGAGTTGCAGTAACTCCTGATTCAGAATAATAAAAAGGCAACCGTGCAGGTATCCTAATAATGTTACTGCCCTGGGGTCTGCCTGGAGTAGGTTCCTGAGACTATGCAAGATTGAATAATCACAGTTCTTTTCCATACTACACAATTCTGAAGTATTTTAAACTATTATGAATAATGGGTCTTAGCCGTGATAATGCTGCCCTCAAACAGTGAAGTTTACATAAGGATTTAAAATGTAATTAGACTACATCGTACTGAAGTATAAGTATATTAAAATGAAAAACCATGAAGTCATAACATTTTTCAGTACATTATCTTTTTGGAACGTTACACAAAATATATTTTTATTACAGGACTGTTGCTGCAATTTGGAAAAATGTAATTCACAAAAGCCTGTGTAAAACTAATGATTCAGTAGGGGGAATTTATGAAAACTGGAGCAGGCAGAAATTGGAGCAGTGGTGCATGGCAACCAACCAGCTTCTATCTTTCAAAAACACTTACCTTAGTTCCAATGATCTGATGCCCACAAAGTCCCTCTACGGAGCCAGCATCTTCTTCCTGGTTTTTCTTGCTGTTCTTCAGCTTTCTTCATTTGTGACATATAGGACATTCTACAGGGGATTGTGAACAGGTAGGCAAAGGTATTATATTGCCTGTACGCACTTTTTTTCAACTTTATTTCCACTTTAACTGAACAACCTGAAGATAGAGAGTGTTCCCAAAACAAAAAACACTTCTAAAATTTGTAACACCACGATGTGGCAAACCATGTACACCCACTCCCCCCCCAGAACTGTCTCTTTGCTTTATGGGCAGAATGACACCATTGCTGACCTTATCCATAATGCAGATCCAGTGCATAACTGAATAGTCTGTAAAGCATATTGCTGCTTGCTAAATGAGGTTGAGTGGCTCAAGAGAGACCATACCAGGTGATGAGTAAGTGCTGTGCACTTCAGCCCCTCTGGCTGTGTCCAATGTTTACCAGTCTTTTTTTGGCAAGATAATGATACATACAAATTGCATTTCCAGCACATACTGCACAGTGAAAAAATATTTTACTGGTGAAATGTGATTTGGCCAACCAAATATGATAATAGAAAAAGACAAAGACTGAGACAAATATGGAGGCTGCTGATCTCTTTCTTAAAATGGCATTTTCATACCTGACTTACTGAAATGGGAAAGGGGTACAAATTATGTGAGCATTGAATGCACTCTTGCCTTGACTCCAGTTACTCAAACCTTGAGGATTTATTGTTCAAAGAATGATGTTAAAGTCTCAAGTGGTATTACATTTTCATAATTTTTCTTTTTACTCTAAAACATTTTTTTTTAAATAAATAATTATTATTTATAATATAATAATTATATTATGTAATCATAATAATTTAGGGGTCAGATAAAAGGTATAGTGTAATTAACACTTTCAGTGGTTAAAAAGGATAGTATTATACAGATTTATACTGATTTTTTTTAAATTCAGATTTATACCTAAGACTACCAAGGGGGACAACTTAGGAACCTTTCCCATGGGTGGTCCAATCAGGTCTGCATTTTTTCAGGCAGGCCTAATCGGAGGGTCCATATAGTCATATGGACTGGCAGGTATAAATAAGCTTGTTCATTTACACCCGCCTACCTCTGGGTCCGATCAGTCCTGCTAAAAAAATGGAGGAGGACTGCATCATCTTCCATTTGTGTGGACTGGATTGGAGGTAGCCTGGTGTAAATGGACAGTGGAGTCTGTATACTTCCGGCTGCCCAAAAAGCAGAGCAGTGTCTGCATAAACTCAGTAGGCTAAGACCTGTTATCCACCCCGCTCTGCTTCGATCAGCAGAGAATCTGTCAGCTGAATGGAGGGCGCCCATGTGAAAGGGCCCAAAGAAGGAAAGAGTAACAGAGAGAGGGTTGCTTGCTAACAGTGCCACTTACCTGATTTCAGTATTTTCTCTCACTCTGGCTCACATGCAGCACATAAACTCAAAACTCTTAAAGTCCATTCCTACCAGCAGCTGCTGTGATGGAATGCAGCCATTTGTGTCCAGTATGATCACAATATTCCAATGCACTGTAGATCAGCAATGTTTACATTTTTTATGTGTGTTATAACTTTTCTGGGATGTTGCAAGATGACATTTCATTAAAAGGGACATTCACTTCGACCTTTTCATCTTTTTTTTGCTGCTCCTACCTTAAAAGCTGGGTTGTCTTTGAAAGCATATTTACTAGCTCAGTAATTCCAGCATTGTCTAGTGTCAGCCCTCCAGGTCCCGTGCAGTGTCTTCTGATGTCATCAAGAGGCTGACTATCTTTTTTAGGTTCTTAGAGCCGATCCTATGATAATGCGTGGCAGTGCATGCATAGTGCACTTGACCTGAAGCATCCTGGGAATGGGATGTGTAACATTAGTATCCCAGGAGGCTCTGGGCAGGGAGGATATCGTTCTCGCATAGATAAGAAACCAAGAAGTGAGGGGCCAAGACCTACCAAAAAACACTTACTCCAAAAAAATAATATCCAAGACGGGGAGCCAGGAGAAAGAAAGTCAAGTCTAGTACACACCAGTAGTTTTTTTTTTTTTTCCGTTCAAGCCAGCAGGGCTGAATGATAAAAAACTGACGGCTCAGGAGGAGCCACTGTACTAACTATCAGGCGTTAGTAAAGCAATCTCCCCTGCTGTTCTATTGTGTTCTGACCTGAGAGTGCTGATCTGGAGCCGATCAGCAGACCTTTTTTTGGTTATGTCCTTTTGACAGAAGCCGGCCGAACAGCATTTGCCGGTGGCTACACAAGTAAATATCTCCTAAATAGTGCATGTTTAGAAAATATTTACAGTATCTACAGTAAAGCCTTATTATAGGCATACCTGTGGGTAAAACATAAATATATGGCCTTTACTACCACTTCACTACACACAAGTTCTATTAGCCCAACAAATTACTATGTGGTGGAATGTGTTACATCTTGCTGAAATAAAATACTGTGTTGTACTTTATTTTCAGTAACCAGTGTGGCCTGGTCTGATAAGAAACAAGGCTTTTTGCACTGACTTGCATTGGGAGTACACTCGGCAAGGCTGCCCAGCTCAGTCCCCAAGCACCTGCTGTGAACAGACCTTTGTTCTGCATGTTTCTTTCAAGTCGGTGACAAAAACTATTGAAATAAATGAAATGGCATGAGAGCCAAGCAACCAGCATTTTCCAAAGAAGCTTTACAAAGCAACCTGTTTTTTCTCCCAGCACAGACTTCCTTTATTGGAACCTAATTGTATGTTTTTTTCTCTGTGTTTTTTGCTAGAATATATTTTTTTCAGTGCAAAGGAAATACATATCATTATAGTTTTGTCTTATGAATCCCCCTGTTACCCTGTGTCCCTGTGATTAAAGACCTTTCCAGGCTGGCAGTGTTTTCTTGGCTATCTAGAGTTTATGTAGCCTTTACAGCCTTTCACTCAGATAGGGCTTTCAGCAGTCTTTTGTTGGACTTGTACTGTCAGGTTTTCTGGAGTATTTGTTTTCTAAACTGTATTTCTATCTTGTAGAGTGCTTCCTGCTTGTTATCTCCTGAAGGTTTACATGAAGGTTACGTGTGTTTTTTGATGTGAAAACTTGTTTACTTCTGTTATATCTTGTTAAATAACTTCTACTCATTTATGATTTGCATTTGTGAATTTGGAGTACTACCTGAAAAACCATGGCTGTTTCTAAATAAGTAAACAGAATTACTGCTTGGATTATGTTTCCCTGTACACTGATTTTTAGCATTAGTTCAGGTGTGCAGATTCTATAGTAGATACTGTGTGTGTGTATATATATATATATATATATATATATATATATATATATATATATATATATATATATATATATATAGTCTGCTATTGTCTGCTTTTTATAATTGATTCTATTACCCTTCTTGGCACATTTTGGTTAAAAAAGAGGACATGATCCTCAGAGTGTAGACCTGGCTAATTGTGCCAGTGCCTTGAAAAAGTATTTATACCCCTTGAAATTTTTCACATTTTGTCATTTTACAACCAAAAACATAAATGTATTTTACTGGAGATTTATGTGATAGACCAACACAAAGTGGCACATAATTGTGAAGTGGAGGAAAATGAAAAAAATGGTTTTCAACAATTTTTACAAATAAATATGTGAAAAGTGTGGCGTGCATTTGTACTCAGCCCGCTTTACTCTAATGCCCCTAACTAAAATCTAGTGCAACCAATTGCCTTCAGAAGTCACCTAATTAGTAAATAGAGTCCACCTGTGTGTAATTTAATCTCAGTATAAATACAGCTTTTCTTTGGATCCCTCAGAAGTTTGTTAGAGAACCTTAGTGAACAAACAGCATCATGAAGACAAAGGAACACACCAGACAGGTGCGGGATAAAGTTGTGGAGAAGTTTAAAGCAGGGTTAGGTTATAAATAAAATATCCCAAGCTTTGAATATCTCACAGAGCACTGTTCAATCCATTATCCGAAAATGGAAAGACCATGGCACAACTGCAAACCGACCAAGACATGGCTGTCCACCCAAACTGATGGGCAGGGCAAGGAGAGCATTAATCAGAGAAGCAGCCAAGAGGCCCATGGTAACTCTGGAGGAGCTGCAGAGATACGCATCTCAGGTAGGAGAATCCGTCCACAGGACAACTATTAGTCGTGCACTCCACAAAGCTGGGTGTTATGAAAGAGTGGCAAGAAGAAAGCCATTGTTGAAAGAAAGCATAAGAAGTCCCATCTGCAGTTTGCGAGAAGCCATATGGGGAAAACCGCAAACAAACTGTGGAAAAAGGTGCTCTGGTCAGATGAGACCAAAATTTAACATTTTGGCCTAAAAGCAAAATGTGTGGTGGAAAACAAACACTGCATATCACCCTGAACACACCATCCCCATCGTGAAACATGGTGGTGGCAGCATCATGTTGTGGGGATGCTTTTCTACAGCAGGGACAGGGAAGCTAGTCAGAGTTGATGGATGGAGCCAAATACAGGGCAATCTTAGAAGAAAATCTGTTAGAGTCTGCAAAAGACTTGAGACTGGGGTGGAGATTCACCTTCCAGCAGAATAACGACCCTAAACATACAGCCAGAGCTGCAGTGGAATGGTTTGGATCAAAGCATATTCATGTGTTAAAATGGCCCAGTCAAAGTCCAGACCTACATCCGATTGAGAATTTGTGGCAAGACTTGAAAATTGCTGTTCACAGATGCTCTCCATCCAATCTGACAGAGCTTGAGCTATTTTTCAAAGAAGAATGGGCAAAAAATTCACTCTCTAGATGTGCAAAGCTGGTAGAGACATAACCAAAAAGACTTGCAGCTGTAAATGCAGCAAAAGGTGGTTCTACAAAGTGTTGAAAACAATTTATCATTTTCCTTCCGCTTCACAATTATGTGCCACTTTGTGTTGGTCTATCACATAAAATCCCAATAAAATACATTTACATTTTTGGTTGTAACATAAAAAAATGTTGAAAATTTCAAAGGGTATGAGTACTTTTTCAAGGCACTGTAGTTTATATGAATTCCAGGTATAGATATTTTTCATATAGTTTTGTTGGTCCAGCTTGGACCAATGTAACTATGTATATACCATAACTTACCAAGGACCCTGGAATCTGGAAATCACTAAAGTAGTCTACTCCAGTGATCTCTACTTGCTTTGGATCCTGTGCTGTGCAGCTGACCCGATGCATTCTGACCACAGGAGAATGGATGCTCAGCATTAGTTGCATTCAAAGAATGCATTTCATTTACTGAATGAATGCAGAGTGTTCTCTAATTGGGCGAGGTGGAGGGGCAGGGTTGTGATGTCACACTTTACACCTCATCCAATCAAGGAACACTTTATATTCATTTAGAAAATGTTTTTTTCTGAAGTCACCTGTGCCAAGCAGCCAACCTCATGTGTTCATAATGCAGTAGGGCAGCTATAGGGCGTGGAAGCTTGTTCAGATCACTGAAGTAGCAGTGTTAACTTCAGTGATTTCCAGCTTGCAGAAGAGTCAGCCAAGTATTGGTTAGGTATGGCATTTGTAAAGTTAAATCGATCCAAGCTGGACTTATGTGAAAATCCCTGGAATGTATCTTTAAAGCCCAATTTCACCCTGCATAACCCCACCTCCTATTGAATGATACTAAGGAGGTTATTTACGAAAGGCAAATCCACTTTGCACTGCAAGTGCACTTGAAAGTGCAGTCGCTCTAAATCTAAGGGGTAGATATGAAATGAGTGGAAGCTCTGCTGATTTTATCATCCAATCATGTGCAAGCTAAAATGCTGTTTTTTATTTTCCTTGCATGTCCCCCTCGGATCTACAGCGACTTTACTTCCAAGTGCACTTTCAGTGCAAAGTGGGCTTTCCTTTAGTAAATAACCCCCTAAGTGTCCTTTAACCATGAAGTGGAGTGCCATGTAGTGGAGAATCAGACTTTCAGATGGGGATAGTGCTGACTTGAAGGCGAGTATTGCAGGAAATGTATATTATATTCTGGAAAACGTTTTAAACATTTTTGTGACCCAAAGGTCTATTTTTAAGATGCGCTGCATGAGCAAGTTTCGTTTTACAACCATTCAAATTGCCATAAGACAGAGCGTCTTGTTGATTTGCATATCTACTTTTTTTCTTCACTGGTAGATAACAGAGACTTAACTAACAACAGATTGGAAAAATGCAGTATCTACACATCTCAGACAACATTACAACTAATTGCTTACATTTATGTGCATGCCCTCGGTTTTCTAAGCACCAGGAGTCGTTGTAGTTAGCACAGATTTCTGTAAATTCATTCAACTGAGAACCACTAACAATATTGAGCGGACATGCCTTGGTTCAATTACAATCAGCAGATATTTCCTTTTCCATATTTTGTGAACTCTGCTGGACTAATCTGGGCCCTGCTGTTGCACATAGAAAGCCTCTTTATCCGTTTTTTTTAAGAGTAGCAAAATGAAATAGGTAGTCATGTAATCATTTACTTATCTCTTTGTATCAGAGCTTATGATGTTTGTAATGTTGGAAGCTGGCATTACTGTGTTTCAGAAACAATTATTTTACAGTACCATATACTTTGTAGAGAGAAAAAAGCAACAAATTATAGACCAAGCATCAAACAGCTGACAGAGATTAACCCTTGTCCGCCTGAAATATAGCCTCTCCTAGATGTCCTTGGCTATATAATTTATAATATATATATATATATATATATATATATATATATATATATACACACACACATACATATGTATACACACATACACACATATGTATATATATATATATATATATATATATATATATTTTTTTTTTTTTTTATTATTATTATTATTATTATTATTTTTTTCTCTTTCTTGAAATTGAATTTGTTTAGGCAATATCATTCATATTTGCTGATTGATTTATCTTTGTGTACAGCCTATTCTATTCCATAGACCAGCGGCTGGTGAGAAAAAAAAAACAGCTTTAAGGCAATTGTATAATGTACTAGTATGTATTGCATCCGGGTTTGCGCGCTCCGGCTGCGTGACTGGCCTGAGCCGCAATTACATCACTCCTGCGCATGCGCACGGGAGCCCTCGGTTCTGGCACAAAGCTCTGAAGTTCCTGCAAGATGCATGCAGGATGAACATCTCCTAAACGGCTTACCTGTAGGTAAAAATAACAAAGCGGGCTTTACTACCACAAGCCTTTAACCCTTGTAGTGTGGGGTGCCTAATGCAAGGGGTTTTTTTCTTCCAGTCCAGGGTTGGGATTTCATTTTTTTGCAGTGCCACCACTACAGGCCATAGAAACTGTTACCAGAACTAAGAGTGGGTGCACAATATATCAAAATGTTGGCTGTAGATCAGCCATGTAAAAGGAACAACAGGTTGAATGAATGAATGAATGAATGAGTGACTTGTATAGCGCTACCTATGCGAACTGAATCGCCTCAGGGCGCTTTTTAACCTATCAGCATGTCTTTGGAGTGTGGGAGGAAACCGGAGTACCCGGAGGAAACCCACGCAGGCACAGGGAGAACATGCAAACTCCAGGCAGGTAGTGCCATGGTCGGGATTTGAACCAGCGACCCTATTGCTGCTAGGTGAGAGTGCTACCCACTACACCACTGTGCTGCCCTGTGTTGCCAACCATTGAAATGTTGATACTGTTGGTTTATCTATGAATTGTTGTTGTATCTATTACAGACAAAGGTAGATAGTTTATGAACACAGTTAAGGCACAATTAATCATAATAAAAGAGAAATGTAACTTATAAATGCAATTATAAACACATACATTTTGGCATTCCTATAATTTGTAAAAACCTACCAAATTCACCTACAATTTTCAAGTCTATGATTGATTAGACATTGCTTTAAGCATTAAGTCTATAACTAACTGGTTCCAAAATAACCCTATTATCTCCTTTTTTTAAAATGTGTTATTTGTGCCCTATCTCTTTCAGCAACACTGCACTGGTCAAAGTACCAGATTCAGCAGATTAACAGTCACATGGTACAAGGTCATACGTAGTTATTCATCCCAGCAGACACAAAAAAAATGACAGTTTAAAAGATGTGTACATGAACTGAAGATACTTGACTTAATACATGCTAAACAAGTGCACAGCTTGCTTCGCCAAACGCTGGGTTTATCCAAATTGCTCATAGGAGGGACATGGGTAAATAAGCCTAAATCTACTTGCTGAATGCAGTACATGACACACATGTATACCACAGTCTTTGGACCTACTCAATATAGGGGGAGATTTACTAAAGCTGGTGCACTCAGTAGCTGGTGTAGCAGCGTGATTTTTTGCGTGCCTGATGCGTGATTTTTTGCGCGTCCGAATTGCATACAGACAAACACATTTTCGGATAGGAACTTTTTCCGACTGAAAGATAGAGAAAGTGCCCTTAATCTTTTGCTGGCTGGAATTCTGCCAGCAAAAGTCTGATGGAGCATACACACGGTCGGAATTTCTGACCAAAAGCTCACATCCGACTTTTGCTGGCGGAATTTCTGATCGTGTGTATGGCATAAGACTGTTAGTAGTATACAATGGCAGAAATAATTTAGCAGAAGACTATGCAACTCCAGAGTAATCAGACCACCATTAATATACACAGTGATTTCTTTATTCTGATATTTTGAAATTCATGAATAGAACTAATGCATAATAGTACAACAACTAAGGCAAAAGCTTAAAAAACAGAAGCCAGTAGGAAACAGGTAAAAATGTAGGAGAGAAAATGTACAAACCTTTAGGGTTCATTCACCAGTGGCTGGTACGTGGTTTGGTCCGGCGGGACCACCGCACTGTACGGCACTGTTTCTTTTTTTTTTTAATTTTAATAAACTTTATTAAAATGCCACACAGACATTTCATAAAATTCAACTGGCAGTTACGCAGTGCAAAGCAGAGCATCTCACTGCGCTGCGGTGTGTTGAAAAAAAGTAGTGGATGCAATACTTTTTTCAGCGCATCATGGCCGCACACCACTGCAGCACAATGGTGGGAACCTGGAACACAGGAGACAAGGCATTTGTCCCTTGTCATGCGGTGGATCTGTGCTGGAATAACCATCCAGCGCAGTCCCACCGAATCTGGTGTGAATAGACCCTTAAAACCACTAGGTGGTAAACTCCTTCATTATACAATAAGTAGTTTGATATAAGATACAGCACACTGCATTCCTTTTTTATATTTTACTAGAGTTTTGTGCAAGGCAGTTCTATTTTCATCTACATCTAATATAGAAATAAAAAATACTCTAATTTCTCTGTAGATTAGCAATATACACATCAGATCTGAGACGCCATTCACTGAAAACTTTGTCATTGTTCTTTTTGTTTTTAAATGGTAGTTATACACTAGATCTCTGACTGCTTATTAGAAAGCACTTTAGCACTTTGCTAAAGGCCTGCAGTTCCCCACAGAGATTTCTTTGCAGCATCATAGTAATCATTTTTTACTAATTCTATGCTTCAGATGCAAAGCAGTGTTCATCCAGTCTTTGTAATTCAGTTCTTGCACAAAGTCTGTCTTAGTGAGGCTGTGTCTACCATGAGTATTCTTTGTGGGCCTGTGCAGGCTCCTTTTCTTTTCATTATTAAGCAATGCTTTCTCATGTCCTTGAGTAAACTGAAACTCATCCTAATGCCTGACTTTTATATTCTATTAGATTACCATTTTTTTCAATAATTGCTAGCTTTGGTCAAAAAATGGAACATACAGTACACTATTAGGTCATATAAGTGTTTATACTGTGTGGTTAGCCTTAAATGTATTGTACACTTTCAAATGTTTTATCTAGGTTCTAGTGTAGTTATATTCTGTGTGCTGCTTATTTGCCTTACCTTACCATACACTGTCAATGTTAACCACGATAAGAAAGACAGATCCAAGGGCTGGCTTCAGCTCAATCTGAGCTCAACCATTAAGCCCTATTTGGGTGAAACCTGTCAGAGAGGTGAGTCCTCTGGGACATTGAAGTGAGTCCTGCCCTTGTATCTGTGTTATCATGGTTAACATTGGCAGTGTGTGGCCTCTCAGTTTGTAGACTACAGGCAGTGGTCATGCATTAACCATGCCATGCCACATGCCTCATGTTTAAATACAAACAGAAACTTCTGATATCAGAATGTTAGGATTTACTCTACTATAAGCTGCGCATACAGGGCAAAAACTGACACTGTGGGGTTGATTTGCTAAAACTGGAGAGTGCAAAATCTGATGCAGCTATGCATAGAAACCAATTAGCTTCCAGGTTTTTTTTTTTGTCAAAGCTTAAAGTGATTGTAAAGTCTTGTTTTTTTTCCTATAAAAATAACAAACATGTTATACTTACCTGCTCTGTGTAGTGGTTTTTCACAGAGCAGCCCGGATCCGCCTCTTCTCAGCTTTCCTGGCTGAGAAGAGGCGGATCCGGGCTGCTCTTCAGGGCTGGCGGATCCGGGCTCCTCTTCAGCTTTCCTGGCTCCTCCCTCCTGTTGACTGCCCCCACAGCAAGCAGCTTGCTATAGGGGCACCCGAGCCAAGTCACAGCTCCCTGTGTCCATTCAGATATGGAGCTGTGGCCCGGCCCCACCCCCTCTATCTCCTGATTGACTGAATGACTTTGATTAACAGCAGCGGGAGCCAATGGTGCAATTGCTGTGTCTCAGCCAATCAGGAGGGAGTGTCCCGTATGGCCGTGGCACTTGTGGACATCGCTGGACAGAGATGGGGCTCAGGTAAGTATTAGGAGGGGCCAAGGGGGGCTGCTGCACACAGAAGGCTTTTTTATCTTAATGCATAGAATGCATTAAGATAAAAAAAACTTTTGCCTTTACAACCCCTTTAATTGAAGAAAGTAAAGTTAGAAGCTGATTGACTACCATGCACAGCTGCACCAGAGTTTGCACTTTCCGGCTTTACAAAATCAACCCCTATGTAACTACATGATCAATGCACATTTTATGCAGATGAAAAACACAAAGTGCAAGTAGAAAGGTTTAAAATGTCTTTAAAATATCTGGACATACAGTTGCAAAAGAAAAGAACGTTCCACATTTGAACTATTTTAGACCTAATATTTTTCCAGTATCACATAAAATGTGAAAGTTGGAAAGTCACCCCAAGGAGTTATAATATTTGTATGAGCAGGACATCAATTACAGAAGGGTTAAAACTGTATGTATTTTTGCTGTCTGTGTCCCTTCGAGAAGATTTCCTTGGTGAAATCGGATGTTTTGTCCCTATGTGTATATGCTGTTTACCTGTTACATCAACTATAAGTTTTTACGAAATACATTAAAAGTCTTATTGAAATACTGCACCATGGAGCCCTCCTCTTACTTTTCGATGTCACTGAACGTTGCTATCCTGAGAGTTTGAGTATTCCTGAACTACCGGGGGATCGATCAGCCAAGGATCGATTGGCCAGGGTTGATTGTTCATGTGTGGCTCATTTACTCGATCTATGAGGTGAGAGGCTGGGGGAAACTATCACTCGCACTGGATGGAGGAAGCTAGTTACATTGTGGCACATGCACTTTATATTGGATGGAATAGTCTGCATGCCTGGATGTAGCACTCGACTTGGAGTTGGTTGTACTTTATATAAGAGACTTAGTTTACACTTTGGACTTGATACATTTCATTTTTTACACAAAGAACTTGCTGCACTATTGAAAGTTCCGGATTGCTATTTGCACTAATTGTCATATGCTTGCACAATTATTGTATTTGCACATATTGTTTATCAGATTGGAGCACTACTTTTGCACTTTATTTGCTTAATTGCTATTTGTTGCACATTTTTTGCACAATCACTTTTTAGTGGTTATATATTATCATATGTTTTTATTGTTATTATTATTATCTATTTAGTTTTAGCTGAGTAAGCACCACAGTCTTATTTACGTCAGTAAATAAGAGGAAATATCTATAAAGTGAGGGCAAATCTCCTCTTAGACAATTGTCTCCAGACAGATGTTCCTATTAGATAATTTACCATCACTTTTTTTGTTCTGGTGACAACTATAAAATTTAACATTTAACATCATCGGTGATAACATATAAAATAATGCATCAGTTCACAGTAACAGTGCTTGTGGATGTATATACTCGTATGTAAAAATATTTATCATTATTATTGCAAAATAAACACATAACTATAGGTTATAGTTATGAAAAGTATAAACAGGACCAAGCATAAATCCAAGGGAAAATACCAAGCTTACTTACCGACCAGCTTGCAGACAACCAATTAAACGTGTTTAACAGTATGCGTTAAAAGCAAGAGTTTAGTCTGCATGCATTTGCAAATGCATGCGTAAGCTACAGAGACTCGTCACAGCACCCTGGTATCTGTCGTACCTAACACTAACTTATAAGTGTCCCCACAGTGGAGGCACATGCATTCTGGGGAATAGGTGAGGGTAGGTTTGGGGACACTTATAAGTTAGTGTTAGGTACCACAGATACCAGGGTGCCATGGCGAGGTTCTGTGGCTTACGCATGTATTTGCGAATGCGTGCATACTAAAGCTTTTAACGCATACTGTTAGACAGGTCTAATTGGTTGTCTGCGTGCTGGTCGGTAAGTAAGCTTGGTTTTCCCCTTGGATTTATCCTTGGCCCTGTTTATACCTTATGTAGCCTTCCAATGCTGCTTAATATGATAGCCAGCTATAGATGGGGCAAGTAGTGTCATTTTTGTATTACTATAGGTATGAAAAGCTCTTTTATCAACTATTTAGACAAGAATATTTGTGTTTTACATAATACTTCAAGTCCATTTTTCCATGTAATTACTTTGTTTCAGCTTTCTATCCCTTAATTCACTGTCTCACCTAGATATTTTTAACAGAAGATAATCAATAGTTTTTTAGCCTCTGGCTAGCATAACATTATATCTGATAATTGCTTGTTTTTCATTTCCTCCGCTATCTGAAAACCATTTGCTGCAGAAAGTAGTGTGCAATAAAGGTTACAATGAGGAGGGGGAAATAAGTTTTTAGCTCCTTTATTTTCAATTAGGTGACAGCCGAAGTGAGAGATTCTGCTTGAAAAGATACACTATCTGAATCACTGTCTGTATCTAGACACGTGTAGATTGTCTAATCTGTAGCAAGGGTGGAAGGTCACAATGAATGGCAGCAAGGAAATATGCATTTTTTTCTGCTTTACGTCCTCCTTGCCAGTAAAAGAAAAAATTAATAATTAAAAACAAAACTTTTCAAGTGTGCATTTTGCCATGTTCTTTACTGTAGCTGGATGCATTCAACATTTACATATCCAGTTATGTCTCTTTCCTGTTAGACTAAACATTACTGTCATGCAGAATAGTACTTTTTTTAGGGTATTATTTTCCTGGGAATGACAGTATCTCTATTACACACAAAGCTGACCAATAAGACAATTATTAAAGTGTAACTAAAGCCAAAAACAACAATGTAATCTATTTTAGTTCACCAGTCCTTAGATGTGGTGACTACATTTTTCAGGCTTTTTCCTTTTTTATTTCTCAAGGTTACCCTTCCAGTAATACACTCCATGTCCTAGGAAGACAAAGCTCATTAACCATACTGTCTCTATTGAGGAACAGTGTTGTCACTCTAGGCTAGCCTTTCTCAACGTATTTACCCCAAAGGAACCCCTGCAAACATTTTCAAGTGTCAGGGAACCCCTGCTAATATTAGCCCACTATCTGCTACTGACAGCTTGGTGCCAGATGCCACAGCATACCTTCAGAGGTCTAATGGCTTCCATGCCTCAATGGATCAGGTCTGTTTTGGCAGCAAAAGGGAGACCTACTCAATATTAGGTGAGTGCTCATGTTATGGTGAGTGGTCATAACGTAAAGGCTGATCAGTACATAAGTGTATGTTTGATGTGCTGCTGCAGACAGTGCAGCCTTGTTTCTTTAGCACAAGTTTTCAGTCATCAATTTCTAGAAAGAAGCAAAAATATGTGATGGTACTCTGAAATTCAGGAATTGCTATGAGTCAATGTGCATTGCATAAAGAGTTTCCAAGACTTAATGGCATATTACATGCAACACACATACACACACACAGGACAAACATGCATTTTGCCAAATGTCACATTTTGCCAACGTAAGAGTTCTTAACATTGACAAGTCAACGTGATTGTAAAGTGAAGGCTGTGTTGTATAAAAGAGCACATAATGTGGCCACAGCATGAAATTAATCCATACATCAAGGAAGCTTATACAAACACGACAGTGCCATGGATGCTTTCCAAAACAACAAGGACTTTGATAATGATAAATAAGGGTATTTTAAGTTAAAATGCGCCATCAGATATTTTCTGTGAAAGCAGCAATAGAGAAAATGCCCTGAAGAAGAAAATACTTCATAGTTATTGATGTATTTCAAAGGCTATAAAAGGCTTCTCAGCTGTGGTTGATTTTCCAGGTGGCCTGTTGGAAACAACAAATGAAAATTAAGAGACTATTAGCAGTTTGTCGTTGCAGAGAATAGTTCTGCCATGTTATATTTCCAGCATTTAAAAACACACACATATTCTGGAAAAGCTCCTGGATCGGTAGCCGCCTCTGTAGCAATTAGAGGTGCTAATTAGGATTTTATAGAATTAATACCAATATACCCTTCATCAGACATAAAGTTGTTTAGGTGCATGTCCCTGCCAAATCAATCTCATTTTGCTGCTTGAGGCACAGGTACAGAAGAGGATATATTGACATTGCCTTGCTTCATTAAGCAATGCAAATAATGTTTTGGGGTTTAATAGCAAAGTAAATTTGCTATAATGAATACTGATGTCTTAAGCAAAGAAATACTATACTAAGAATTCAGTGTACGCATGGTTTTTCTTTTAACTGTATAATGAAAAAAAGCAGAATTTACTATGAAAAAAATTAGATTACATTTATCAAATGATCTCAAACAGCAGAGCAAATTATGAAAAAAAAACACACTCAAGTAGGAGCATTCTTGGGGGGCATATTTATAAAGCCGTATATGGCAGTCATTCACCCACAATTTGGACTCATTGCACTTTGTTGCATAACTGGATTGTCTGTAATAGTAACATTTACAAAACACAGAATACATAAATGCATGAAAGAATGGTACAGACCCCAGCCTATTTTTAACTTCTGCCTTTTTCAGAATTACTGACTTGTTTGGTAATTTGACATTAATTTCTTTGATTGCATATATTCAGTGGACATTTGACTCTCTGCAAAAGGGCTAGCTGGTGTATGGCTCAACATTCAAGCAACATGTCCACATGCAAGCAGCCAGACACCCTGTGGTCCTAGCAATGTCTTCTGTAAACCAAGTGAAAATATATATATCATACCTCAGCTCTACTGTTCAATCCAAGATTCTCTGCTGGAGACAGGTGCACAGGCTGGGATGTTCTGTCCCCAATGCTGTCAGTCCATAGTGAAAAATGCTGGCAATGCGGTATACTCCTCTATTAGAACTTCATTTGCTCCATGTAAATAAAAACAGTGTACATATCTAACACATTTTGGCTAATACAGCCTTGAAGGCTGTAATAGCCGAAACGCATTAGATTTTGTACATTGTGCCTTACTACATGTAGCAAATAAAGTTCTAATAGAGGACTGAGTTGCCGGAATTTTTCACTATCTTCTATAAATCCCAGTGCCCCCAAACATTATCTATATGACCCCAGTGTTACCCATTCCATTTGTTCCTCCAGTAATCCCAGTATATTAAAGCCATTATCCAGCTCCTGTGACCCCAGTGTACTCCAGCCTGCACCCTGTTACAGTAACCATGTACACTCCAGACTGTATCCTGTTCTATTGACCCCATACACCCCAGCCTGCATCTAACTCTAGCCTGCCATAGATTGTTACCTACTAATGACCTGTGTTCCCAAAATCCCTGTGCTGAAAGAGATACTTTTCTTCATGTCCATCTTCAGAAGCTAGATAGATATATTGGCGTATTGCACCACCACAGGATGGTGCTGTGGGTGTATAAGTGGTGGTACAGGGTGCCACAACCTAGTAGTTAGAATTTATACATTGGGAAGAGTTATGGACTTTACAGGCACCAGTAATAAAAACTAAACTGTTTATTTATAACAAATTACATATATTGCAGACTCATACAAACGATCATTAGCATATCCAACTCTGACCGCTGGATCAGGGCCAGTGCATGTGGCAGCCCTGATAGATACCCTTAGCCGAGCTGGAGTAGGATACTGTTGCAGATTGCAAGCTCTACATCTTTTGCTATATTCCCTTCTTCAGGAGATTTTTTTATTTTTTCCATGGTAAGTATACTATTGGGGACAGCACGGGTAGTAATTTCTCAATATGGGCAATGACATGAGAATAAGAGAGAGTTTAAACAACATTTAACAAGATCACAAGCTTAGGATGACATCTCAAATAGTAAACTAGTGCTATATAACTAAGTACATTAACACTGGTAATTAGTGAGGTAAGCGGCTAATAACGAGAAGTGGGAGCACACACATTTATAACTGGATTTTGATCCCCTCCCTTCCTTCCCCACCCCATTTCCCTCTGCAGGCTTGAGCCCCCAGGGGGTTGGTGTTAGTTTTGCCCTATACATAGCTGTTGCTAGATACTCTGTAATTTTGTGTGGGCACGGCTAGAACCAATTCACCTGGTGTCCGGACGTTCTGTTTAGTTTTATTTGTTACATGTTGTCCATGTCCCACATGTCTGTGTTTGTCTTTGACCAGCCCAGTGTGGCTTGTCACCAACATGAGCCTGGGTGAGTCTAGTACTTGTCTTTTCCATCCACCTTCATGTTTTATACTTTATTAATAAACCACTATTTTTGATACTACCTTATTAGTGTTCATCGTCATTTGACCCTTTTCTGTCCTCCTCTGTTTGGGATATTTGTGTCTACAGTTTTTTAGGGGCTGAATGACAGATATTACACTATATAGTTTGTAGTTAAAACATGTTCACCCCAGTCTCTTCTTTTACATGTTTAGGCTAATAACTAGCCAGCTGCACTGTTAATAGGCTATAATATCCAATAGTCACTATGAGATCCCCGAAAGAAGTGTCATACGGAATTAAATGAAAACCTCTCAAGGTAACAATCTTAAGTCATTAGGACACTGAACCCGGCTGGGTGGTTTGATCACAAATGGTGTAGATGTCTGACACAAAGATGTCTGCTTGGGGGGAATCAGAGGGATGAAACCCCTCTGAATCAATCCATCAGCATGAAAACCCATCACCCCTTATTGGTTGCTCTGGTAAAGACCAGGTGGCTCCTTAGACCCTGCACATCTGCAGTGTTTTTCAAGGGTCCTCACCTTTGCCAAATGTGCAGGCATGCTCAGTCCTATTTCTTTGGTGTCACTGGTTATCCTTCTACTCCAAGACTCAGCTGGTGCCCTGTGTCTCCTGTATGTTATAAGTTATGTGACTGAAGCTGTATGGCAAAAAAAATAATAATAAGTAAGCAAACCTGTGTATTGCCCATGCAGGGTAAAGAAACAGGTTTGGTTTAATGTCCCCTCTTAAGAAGCAAGTACTTACCTTTTCTTTGTACAGCCAGCCTAAACAAAGAAAGCTAAGGTTTAGTTTAGGGTTTTTAAGTAAAATAAAATTAGTTACTAGAGAAAGAATCTAAAAATCTATATATCTATAAAAACAACAGAAAAAAAGCATGTAAAAATGAAAGAGCCATTAAAATGACTTTAGGATAAACATTAAAATACTGTGCGCATCCACTATAAAAACACCATATTTTCCCTTTAATGTAATGAGATAATTAGCTCTATTTCAAGATAAGGTGGTAGTAGTATTTACTGTAATGTAAATGCTTTTTCACATTCTGTGAATTTGCACACCATCCTATATGTATTTAGTATTCCATAGTAACTTCAGGCAGCACATCATGCCAGGGTGATCCTTTTCCTGCTTTTGAATGCTCTTGCATGTGCCCAGAATTCTAAGCTGCTGAACAAGCATTACAAACAACTGTGTAATTTTTTATGCAGATGCACCAGTGTTTTCCAGTGCTAGCACATTAGTAGTAAACTTTGTATGTATTATGCATGCAGCACTGGAGTTCAAGAAGCTGCTAAAAGCTGTGATTGTCCTACTGTATATGGCAAAAATTATATTAAAATTCTTCAGATACATTTACAGCCATTAGATGTTTAAAATTGCTTAATGCAAGTGGCTTACTTCAGAGAGAAAGAGAAGCAGACTCTAGCAATTTCGTCCTTGATATCTTTTCTATCTGTGTCGCACTTTCTTTGGAATTTACATAATAATGATAGAAAGAGTTGCAGCACACGTCCCAACATTAGTTACTCTCCCAAAAGGCTAAAAAAATGCAGCCGATTTAAGCAATCTAGGTCAAAAAAGACCTCGATTTTACAGAGGAGGACATTTTTGCGGAGCATTTGTATTCACTGGAGAGGAGGAATGACAGAGTGAGCCTCTTCTTCTAAAAGTCCCCAGTGCCACCGACGGCTGACAGCAAACCTGGACTTGCGCCCAATTAACAAGAAGGCAGTCATAAAGTACAAGATTCATAGACAAAAAATGGTGCACAGTGGGATGATTCTTCAGTTTTAGCTACTCAACAGTCACCAGCCTGAGAATTGCTATTCTCTTGATGTAGAATTTATATGGTGACGTGAAGACACTAATGGTATCAAAACCTATTACGGAAATGTAGCATGTACAATACAGTAGAAAGATAAACATAAGCAAGTCAAATGATTTATTTGAGAGCGAATATGCGCTAGAGTGTTCCACAATGGCAGCAGCTGAAAATGCCTTTAATAACCTGGCCAGCAGCCAACTAATCATACTTCCATTTGCACATCTGGGCACCATTGACTTAATGCAATAAAATAAATATCTATCTGTAGGTGATGGCTTTAACTATGTGCGTGCCATATAAGGAGGATCTTGTGTTTTTTCCTTTCTTTTATTAAATGATACTGCTTTTTGCCATGTAGAGGTAGACAGCTATGGAACATTATCTGCTCTGTGGGACCAAGATTGTTCTGTTTGTTATATGATTGATTAGACATTTCTGCTGTTTAGGTGAGACCAATAGAAATAAGAAGCTCAACACCACATTTTTCATATATCTGACAAACATAAAGTGCAATTCCATGCATTTAAGGAGTTACTAATGGTATCCAGTAAACACAGAAACTGTTCTAAATAAAAAAGCTAATTAAGTTAATCTTATTATAAGTTCTTTTAATTCCCTGCAGAATAAGCACCCTTAGCTATATAGAGTGCCAATAGGAGACCTGCAGGAGTGTACTTTTTGAAGCCTGCTCTATGTAACTTCCCCCCTCTGTGCTTTCTGAAGCATCACCAATCACATTCAAACTTTCAATACAGGTTTGAACCTAAATGGTGGATAGGAAAAAACCTCTTAGTATTGGCATTTCTATATCACGTTTTTCTGGGTGTGAAAGAGGCAGCAAGGAGGGTGTTCCAGCATCACCAACATTAATGTTCCAGAATCTTCACACTACAAACAAAATAGAAAAGCAAAGACTTTTGTAGAGCAACAATGTTTGAATGAAAAACTAAACTGTTCAGCGGCAGAACAATTCTGGTGTCATGTATATCAAACTATTCATAGGCTTCTTCTGTTTTGCCTGTACATTCATATAAAGTATCCACTCTGTCCAGTGTGGTAGTAGGTCTACTGCTGTCCACTGTTATTGACAATTGCTTAAGAAATCGTAGCATAGCCATTCCTTGCTTCTAGTCTTCATCTTTAACAACAAGATAGAAATTAAAAAAATTAAATTTGGTTTCTGACAGACATATAATATTAGATTTTCTAGCAAGGTGAAGGTCAAGTTATGCTGAAAAGGTACCCAGACACACAAAAATCTTCTACTGGACTAATTTTTAAGGTTGATACAGTATTTTTGCCATTCCCAACAGGTCTTAGTAGAATATCCAAGGTAATGTTGTGCTTATGCCACATAAATAACTTCTGCAAATGTAGGTTTTCATGTGGTATAAGCTATTTGATTATATCTAATAAAGACAAATATACCATATGAAGTATTCCTAAAAACCATGGGGGGGGGGGCGCATAGTATCAATCAGCTTTTGGGCTCAGCTTGTTCTGATCTGTGTACCTGCTCCTGCACACATGTCACATTTTGATGTGAGGCTGTGTCCATGAAGCCGCTGCATCTGTATCCACTGGTATTGGCTGCTTGTGCATAGCTCTAAGACAAATTCAGATGCAGAAAATTGCAGCTCAGCTCACAAGACAAGTGTCAATGCCCATCTGAACAAACCCTTAAAGTGGAAGTCCAGTCGAATCCCAATTATACGTAAACCTGCTCCCACCTACTATAGATCAAATCCTACTATACTTATCTATTCTGAAGGTGCTTCCGTCCAGTCACATGACTATCTTCCAGCATTGGCTTCAGTGTAGAGGAGGAACAGCTGAAAACAGATGCCCTATAGTAAGCCTACGGGTGATGTCACCAAATACGATCTGCACCCATTGTTGGCAATAACTCTTCTTCACTGAATTTGGCCCATGGAGAGATCATGTGACCAGACTGGAGCGCCCTCAGCATAAGTACATATGCATGTTTCCTTAGACAGGGTAGTTATAATAGATGTAGAACAGGGGTGGGAGCAAGTTTAAGAATAGTTAGGATTTGATTGAAATTCAACTTTAAAGATGTCATTAAAAAAATTTGAAGCCATCTACATTCAGACCTTAACACTGCAATTCCACATAATCCAGACATTGGTGACTTCTATACGCTGCTCAAGATTCACAAGCTAGGAAATCCAGACAGACCCATCATAACACATAGGAATACACTCACTGAACAAATCTTAGGTCTTGTAAAAAAAGTGCTAAAACCATTAGTCTCAAATTCTGCTAGTTTCCTGCAAGATACAACTGATTTTCCAAAAAGGCTCAACATTATAACATTGTGACTTGGAGCACAAATTCCTTAACAACATACAATAAAAGCCATTAATATATACAGTATTATTGCTATTTTTATGGTATTTTCATAATATGGACATAAGGTGAAGAAAATCTGAAAACATTTTACTTATTGCTTAATATATTTCACCCATAAATCAAACTAAATTTGAATATTCAAGCACACAGGTTAGCTTCCTAGACACTAGAGTATCCATCAGGGATAACAAACTGCACAGCTAAATATACAGGAAACCCACTGACCAATGCATCTATCTCCACAGTTTAGGCTTCCACCCCCACACAATAAACGTTCTATCATACACAGCCAGGCCACCGGATACCAACACATATACTCTGACCCAGAAGACAGAAACAAATATCTCAGAGTACTATCAGAGTCCTTCTATAAGAAAGATTACAACAACAAAACCATCAATACAAGCATAAACACAGCCTTGAAAACTCAAAGAGATAATCTCCTATAATACAAAGAAGAAAAAAAAACTAATAACTGTACCTTTTGTAATCACTTACAATACAACACTGGAAGAGATAAGAAAGATAATCAAAGATTTGCAACCCATAATAACAGAGGATGAAACTCTGAAAGAAATATTCCAACAACCCCAAATGCTGGCTTTCAGGCAACCACCCAACCTCAGACATAAATTAATCAGAAAATATAATTTTAGTTACAGAGGTGTAATATATGGAACCAAGCCTTAAAACAAAAGATGCTGAACACTGTGTAGCCAAATCAATCCAATAAAAATGTAACACATGCTAAAGGGGCCTTCAGTATTACAGAATCATATAACTTAACATCCAGTATTGTTGTGTATCTCATCCAATGCAACAAAGGATCTTACATTGGTGAAACAGGGCAAAAATTATGAAAAAAATAATAATTTACATTTCTTAAGGAAGATGATTTCTGCACACCTGTGGGACATCATTTATCACAACCAGATTTCTGTATGAAAGGCATGAATTGATATGTTTTATTTCTTAAAGGGAACTTTTTTCAAGACAATACGTTTTTATTTGGTTTTAACAAGACTTATGTACAGGGTCAACATTTACAGATCAACACGAGTGAAGTGAATACAGAGAGTACAGTACTTAGTACAGTACTGAAATAGATATGTTTCAGGTGTAAAGTACATAATCAGTAAAACATTTTCAGTCATTTGGCCAAATGCTTCATGCTTTATGAAATGTTGTATATAACAATGAGTTGAAAGCTAGAAGTTTCTCATACATTTTGTTTATGTTGACAGTATCAATTACCTTTGATAGGTTGGGAGCTAATGTTGACTTCCATTGCCTTAGTATTAGAGACTGAGCTGCTAGGAGTATATGTGTAACAACTTGTCTATAGTTCTTAAGCCATGTATACACGGGCGGACTTTTCGACCGGACTGGTCTGACGGAACGAGTCCGGCGGACAATTCAACCGTGTGTGGGCTTCATCGGACCTGCAGCGGACTTTTTCAGTTGAAAATCTGACAGACTTTAAAATTGGAACATGTTTCAAATCTTTACGTTGGAACTCCACTGGGCCCAGTTCGAAAAGTCCGCTCGTCTATATGCTAGTCAGATGGATGAAAACCAATGCTAGGGCAGCTATTGGTTACTGGCTATCATCTTCCTTATTTTAGTCCGGTCCGTCGGTCTTTGGTGTGATCGTGTGTAGGCAAGTACGTTTGTTCGGAAAGTTCGTCGGAAATCTGCCAAAAGTTTGTCGGATAGACCGTCGGACCAGTCCGGTCGAAAAGTCCACTCGTGTGTACACGGCATCAGGGTATTTATCTATACCTATATTGAGAAGGGCTAGTTCAGGGCAGGGGGATATAACCACACTTGTACATGAGGGAATGCATTTAAAAACTTAGTTCCAGAAGCTCGTTATTGCTAGGCACTCCCACAAGACATGCATTAGATTCCCTACTTAGCCACAATTACGCCAGCATAATGGAAAGTGTGAGGAAGAGAATTTTGCCAACCAAAAAGGTGTGTAATACCATCTGTTTGTGATTTTTAGGGTCATTTTCCAATGGGTGGTGCAGCAGGACAACACAGGACGGATCTAGCGACCTGAGGCGATTCAGTCCGCATTTGTAGCGCTATACAAATCATTCATTCATGGATAGATTGGAGGGCATTCCTCCATTGTTCTTGGGTAAATGTGCATCCTAACTCCTTTTCCCACTTCTGCATGGGGTTTGTCTTGCAAAACTTGTTTTTATCTTGTACACCATAGAAAAGAGAAATTCCTTTATCTTTGTATCCTGAGGACGTTAAGAAGCTTTATGCTTTTGGATGTGTGAGTAGTCTCTCCCTTCTGCAGGTCACTCAGTAGCAACGTGTGGAGATCTCTGGTTGGAGTTAGATTTGCTTCTATTTCTAACCATAAGGGAGTTTCTCCTTCAATGAACCAATGTTTGATTTGATCCAGGTGCACTGCCCAGTAATAATATAGTAGATCTGGAATACCTGCACCCCCATGGATCTATGTTTGATGAGAATAGGACCCGCCCAGCGAGCCTTCTTCCCCTTCCAGATGAACTTAAGGAGGAGACTCAACAGGGTTGTCATTTGATTGACTGGGAGCGGTATCAGGAGAGTTCTAAAGATGCATAGAAGTTGGGGTAGTATGTTCATCTGAAAGGCTGCTAACCTACCACCCTATAAAAGTTCAAATTGGGAAATTTGGTTTAGTTTGTTAGAGATTTTCATAATTAGAGGTGTGATATTAAGGGAAATTAATTGGGACATGTTGGCAGTAAGGGTAATGCCCAGATATTGTACTCCTTCCTTACTCCATAAAAACGGGAGTTGGGACTTAAGGGTATTTAATGTGGAGCTTTTTACTCCAAGGTCTAATATTACTGATTTTAAAGTGTTCATCTTGTAATACGAAATATCACTAAATTGTTGCAGCACTTGGTAGGCTATGGGGAGGGATTTTGTTGGATCTGTCAGCATTAAGTTAAGGTCATCAGCAAATAGATTTATTTTGTGTGGTGACTCCTGGAATGTGAAACCTTTGATAGCTGGGTTGGAGCATATAGCTTCTGCTAATGGTTCTATAACTAGGTTAAATATTGCGGGGGATAATGGATATCCCTGTCGAATTAGAGATGCTAAATGGTTTGGACAGAATATCAGATGCGTATACTTGTGCCAAGGGACACAAGTAAAGTGCAGGTATAGCTGATGAGATGCCTCCTGAGAAACCAAATTTTGACAATACCATGGACATATAATGCCAGTGTACCTTGTCGATTGCCTTCTATGCATCCAATACTAGGAGCAGAGAAGGCGTTCGGGTTCTTTCAGCATAGTGAATCATGTTAATAATCCTTTGAAACGTATTAGCCATTCAGGATCCCGTGAGGCCCCCCTGCACTCTGGAGTGTGCCAAGTCTAGGACCACTGGGCTATAGATGAGTAACACAATAAATTCTAAGCCTGTCTTTACAGGTATAAGATTTCCTACGTGTTTCTAAAGAAAAAATTTGCGCTAGGTGTACAAACAGTAACTTAGTGAATATCACCCGTGAAGGAAAATCCTGCAGCTATGCACTATACCTTGATAAGGGCACTACTAAATAGATATAACAAAAAGCACAGCGCTGGATATAAATGCAAAAATACAACAAAAATTGATATTACTATTAAAGCACCAACAACTTTCATATGTGGTAAAAGAAAAAAATAAAAATAAACAATAACATGAATGCTTCACTATAGTGATATATATGCGTGAACAATAACATGGATGCTTTACTATAGTGATATATATGCGTGACTATTCCCAGTTTTTTATCCACACATTTAGAAAAAGTCCAAAGATGCAAAAATTATGTCAAAACAAATGTCCAAAAAAGCAATTAAATGTGACTTTCTATGAATAATAAATCCGTGACTGTCACCGTGTTGAAATCCCGTCACCTGGTATAGATTGAAGGCTTACCAGATAGCCTCTGATCAGAGGCATAGAGCTAACAGCTTGGGGTTTGCCCTCCACAGCGGCTGGAACTTTAGCTGGGATGATGGATGTAGATCCACAAACGATCGCCACAGGCTTGCAGACAGCGGTACAATCAGGAAAGAGAGCTCTCACCGATATGGAAGTGTTTAAAAGAAAAGAGAAAACTCCAATGGTGTAGAACGTTTTATCTCTTGTTTATTAAAAGTCGCCTCACTGGCATCCATAAAAACACTTTTCCTTGCAAGGAACCAATACAGCTTTAAAACGAAACTCCTCGCATGCGCCGTCGGTACGAGCGTGTCAATCCTACGGCCGTTTCGTCAGAAATGACATCATCAGGGGCCCCTGATGATGTCATTTCTGACGAAACGGCCGTAGGATTGACACGCTCGTACCGACGGCGCATGCGAGGAGTTTCGTTTTAAAGCTATATTGGTTCCTTGCAAGGAAAAGTGTTTTTATGGATGCCAGTGAGGCGACTTTTAATAAACAAGAGATAAAACGTTCTACACCATTGGAGTTTTCTCTTTTCTTTTAAACACTTCCATATCGGTGAGAGCTCTCTTTCCTGATTGTACCGCTGTCTGGAAGCCTGTGGCGATCGTTTGTGGATCTACATCCATCATCCCAGCTAAAGTTCCAGCCGCTGTGGAGGGCAAACCCCAAGCTGTTAGCTCTATGCCTCTGATCAGAGGCTATCTGGTAAGCCTTCAATCTATACCAGGTGACGGGATTTCAACACGGTGACAGTCACTGATTTATTATTCATAGAAAGTCACATTTAATTGCTTTTTTGGACATTTGTTTTGACATAATTTTTGCATCTTTGGACTTTTTCTAAATGTGTGGATAAAAAACTGGGAATAGTCACGCATATATATCACTATAGTAAAGCATCCATGTTATTGTTCACGTATATATATCACTATAGTGAAGCATTCATGTTATTGTTTATTTTTATTTTTTTCTTTTACCACATATGAAAGTTGTTGGTGCTTTAATAGTTATATCTATAAGATTTCCTACACTTGTCTTACATGTATATCATTACTATACAGGCTCACTACACCCATGTTCACATACTGAAGGGTAAAGATCTTCACATTTCCAAAAATTTGAACCAAATGGACAGCCTTGTAAATAAAAGTGTTGGGTCTATCTATTTGGACATTCAGGACATAGAACTGCTGTAGCCATAATAACTTACCACTTGTTTGTGTGAGCACAGCCCCCCCGCACAGCTCTTCAGTGGCAGGTGACAATGCACACATTTGGAATTCTATTCTCAATAGTACGACCCTTTTCCTGCCAAGCTCCACCTCTTGCGGTAGCAGTAAAGTCTTGGGTCACAAAATTCTGCACTTATGGATAAGTGACTTTATGTACTGATAACTGTTAATCTCAGATTTTAAATCGGACTCTACATCATTGTATATATACTACATATATATATATATATATAGAGAGAGAGAGAGAGAGAGAGAAAAAGCTTTAAACTGTGTATTTGTGTTCGTGTATTACTTGCTGACACTTGCCAGTTCAGTAAGTGTTAAAACCTAGCATAGAAAAAGGATTTGTAGAAATAAACATTTTTATAATTATATACTGTATAATGTAGTATACAACAAGCTTACCATCATGAAGAAGACACAGCAGTGATCATAACAGGTAACCTTGCACCTGTTAGAGAGTAATACAAGCTGCCATACATTGCGTGCACCAGAGAAGATTTATAGCCAGTCCAATAAGGGCAGCACTATAGGGAGAACTAGCTACAATGATGTTGTAACAATCAGCACCAGGCATGCGGACAGCTCACCTGACACACTAGCCAGTTAAACAAGAATACATACTTGAGGTTCACATCTCTAAAATCTCAGCATACTAATGTTAGTATAACTGCTCTAGAAATCACTTATGAACTTGTATTCTGCTTCAATACTGTAATGGTTGCTTAGGAGATATTATTTTCCATAACTCTTTTAAAATTAGAATCACTTTGTCTTCCGCTCCCAAGCACTGCTCTCATAAAAATCACTGATAAGTTATCCTCTTGGATAATCATTTCATGTAATCCATTGCAATGTCCTGTATACAAATGCTGAAGTACTTGAGTTGTAATTCTAAAGCTATATCATTTCTTTGTCATTGAAAAAAATGAAATTGCATATTGTGATTTTTAGATGTGTATAATTCAATCAGAATTTGCACTGAAAGATGTTCCTCAACTTATACATTTAGGTCCTAAAATATTTGCATGAAAGCTCTAAATATACACTATATATATGTATATATATATATATATATATATATATATATATATATATATATATATAAACAATATATATAATACAATATATTTTGCTATTAAACTTTATTGTTGAAATAAATCATTTTACAATATGACCGTGAGGCAGGTCTTATCACTCTGCGAGAAACAGATTAGAAGTGCCTGCAGCAGAAGGAGCTAATGAGGTGACTGCCTGGGGATTGAAGGGATGAGTATGTTTAGGAGAAGTTAGGAGCCAAGATTGAATCCTACGAAGGGCTGAGCCAAATCTGGATAGAAATGCAAACCACGTGAAAGAGACGCTGAAATAATTGGAGAAAAATACAAAGATGATACAAAGATGAGATGTTTATTCGGCAGCAGCATGGTAACAATTATGATATGCACATTAATCGTGGGATATAATTGGCCAAATAACTGGCTCACAAAGGATGATGGGAGTTTAGAAATAACAGCCACAAATGAAGGGTAATTTCAGATCTCTGCTAAGCTAGTTATTAATTTCAAAGCAATGTGGGTGCAGAGTGATTGATGGTAGGAAATCCTGTTGGCACATCAAGCACCAAAATATGCTGACCTGGCGTCTCCAAGGCAACATACAGTATGTTACAGGGCGCTAAAATTAAACATGTGTCTTGAGTGCAATTTCTGTTTAATTGGAGGCTACTGGAAGTACTGTCATGTATCCTGGACTGAATCTCCAGCTGTATATTTTATGCTGAATGATAATTGCTGAATTGCAAGTTATATTCTTCTAACAGATTGTCTTTGTAATCTATGCAGCCGCCCTGAGATAGGTACATAATTATGTCCCATTTTCCATGTCATTTTCCAAATTAAATTGTTAGATTTGTTCAGTGTTATTCACACCAAAGAAGAAAACTGACGTAACTAAATTGCAGTTATTTCAGTCCACTTGAATGGCATGTTGTGTTTTAAAAGAAGTATGTGTGTTTACACAGTAAAACTGGTCTTCATATTGCATTTTATTTAAGGTAAAAATTAGTTATCGGTATATTAATCCATGTTTTCTCATTGGTAATATTAGACTTGATTGTCTGTAGTGTTGCTTGTGATTGCTGGTGCCTGTCTTTATTGCCAAAAAAGAGAACAAAGCTTACTAGTTCTAATCATATGCAAATCCCTTAAATAATTCCAACTGACTTCACTTTAGCAAATGTCAGTGGCAATGTCACTCAATGTTATTACTGCATATCTATGTTTTTGAGTTCCAGTTTTTTTTTTTTTTAAACATGGTGTATTCCCAGTAAGCACACATTTTTACACAAATATTGTAAAACTTGTGTGAAAGTACAATCAAAAAAAAGTTTTACTTGCTTGCTGTTCCATATTATTGTATTTACTATACAGTTTATAAATGTTCTACTAGTAGCCATCTGCAATTTTGACACTGCTAAGAATATTGCAGCTAGCTATAGCACTGCTACAGGGCTTGAACATAAGCCCAGCAGACATCAAAAGAGAATCAGAACATTAATGAGGTCTTCTCTTTACTTACTCTTCTCTCTCACCCTGGTTGCATATTCCTTGTGGCTGTAAATGTATTTATGCTTGCAAAATACTGTTCCTTTGGTTCCTTCACTCATCTATCACCAATAACTGAACAGTTGCCTAAATAGGGCAAAGTTTTCAATTTAGTCATCAGGTCTAGGTGTTCAGAAGCAGAGTAAGCCACCTATCTCTCTTTTAGCCTTTTTCATTTCAGGCTCAGCAAATCTTTTCTGGATATATTTATTCTTGTTAATGTGATTTTAAGGCTAGCTAGTGACTATAGTTGCCAAAAGACAGTTGGTTGAGGGTGGAGAAGGAGAGATATGAATTAAAGAAAGGTTCTCGAAGAAGCAAAGTCCAATTCATGTGTACCATTGCATTGTTCCCCCAGCTGTTCCCTATCCACTGCCTCGAGGTATGGGGAACATGTGATTTCTCTCTATGATTAACTGTTTTGGCCTGTGTTTGGGCCTGAGTAGCAAGTGTCCCGGCACAAAAAATGTCACAAGAGAATGGGAGTGACTTAATCAACCTTGTGTAAGCTTTGATACAATCTGACACAGAGGTGAAGAGCATAGGGACTCATGCAGGTGGGAATTGTTTTGTTGCATTTTATGCGCTTGTAAGACACCCAACAAAGAAGGTCAGTAGATTCCTATTTACTTCAGAGGTGTAGTGTAAATGACAGGTATTTTGACCTGCTTTGCGTTCCTTTGGAAGAAGCAGGTTCTATTGAGATGCATTAACATTGCAGGTAAGTTGGTCAAACACATCCCTTGCTGCCTTTGTGTTTGAGCTTAGGTTCGACCACAAATTTGACAACATCACATTAACCAAGGAGGGTTAGGGAGTGGACTTGAAGACTTTATCTCATTTAGTTTTGCAATGATAAAGTGACAAAGTCTTTTTAACCCCCTGAGGATATTAAACATAGCAGAAATGTTCTAAAAAAAGAATGTTTCAAGGATGTGTCTTCTGCTTTTCAACCCCCCCCCCCCCAATCTTCCTGCTGCTATTACCAGAAAATACTGGCTGCCAGCTGCTCCTGTATAAAGTGGCACATTCTCCAAGTGTCATTGAGTAATACGGTATAACAATCCATTGCTACATTACATTTACTATTTAATTCATCTGTATATCTAAAATATGACCTTTGATCTGCATATGACATCATTTTAAAGAAACATTACAAGTAATAAAAAAAAAAATTTATTCCTATTAAACCCCTTATTGACCTCTAGTTAACTCTAATCAGCCCTCATTTTTTTATTTTTAGAATAAATATTATTATGTTTTCATCTTACTAAGTTTTGTTTGTTATTTTCTTCAGCATCACAAAAAAAAATTTCTGGGTCAGCACGAGGAAGAATGGTTGAGGTATGCATTAAGTCTATCAGGAGGTTTTTTGGGGAAAAGGGAGGGTGGTGCAGAGACTATAATAAAGCTAATAAAAGACATTTGCATATATCTTTAAGCGACTATTTTTGAATTCTACAGTAAAATTAAAGCCAACTTAAAAAAAAAAAACACAATGGGGATAGGGCAAAAGTAGGATAATTATAAATTAGCTAATAAAAAAAAGGTAGCCAGCATTTGTTGTCTGCAATCTCTGCCTTTACTTATTGTAATAAACAGATTTTTTAATCAAGCTTTGTTTTTCTAATATTACAGAAACACTGCTAACTCATCATTATATGCTATCTCTGGCCCATTGGGAGGATTTCTCTTTATCTCCTGTCCTGTAGACACAAAGGAAGTAAGGAAATTGCCTTTTTAGACAGATGTCACTGTAATGCCCCGTACACAGGGTCGGACTTTGTTCGGACATTCCGACAACAAATCCTAGGATTTTTTCCGACGGATGTTGGCTCAAACTTGTCTTGCATACACATGGTCACACAAAGTTGTCGGAAAATCCGATCGTTCTAAACGCGGTGATGTAAAACACGTACGTCGGGACTATAAACGGGGCAGTGGCCAATAGCTTTCCTCTCTTTATTTATTCTGAGCATGCGTGGCACTTTGTCCGTCGGATTTGTGTACACACGATCGGAATTTCCGACAACGGATTTTGTTGTCGGAAAATTTTATATCCTGCTCTCAAACTTTGTGTGTCGGAAAATCCGATGGAAAATGTGTGATGGAGCCTACACACGGTCGGAATTTCTGACAACAAGGTCCTATCACACATTTTCCGTCGGAAAATACGACCGCGTGTATGGGGCATAAGAAGTGTCCTTATTGATAGATTTCCCCTGTATTGATGTTCTCGTGACAACTAAACATTTTAGATCTTCCCTCACCCCTGATGACAGTTATTACCAGAACAAATAGAGAGCATAAATCTCCCTAATGGGGACACAGACAGAAATGCAAACGTAATAGGCGTTCTTAACCTTCACCATTACCAAAAACTAAAAAAAGTTTTGGACAACGTGCACTAAAACAAACATGGACCCTGGTATTGATTACCTCTATTTTTGATAATGCTAATTGCTTCGGCTGCCTAGTTGATCCAATCTGTCACTGATCTGAAATGAGTGCATGTGTGATTCATGCTTGTTCCAGGTCTGTAAATCAGAAAGCAAATGCTAATTGACTGGCTATCATGTCTACCCTCTGGCTTTAATACTAGGAGTTGCTGTCTTGAAACAAATTAAACAAATTAGGGCAGTTTTTATTTTGTTCGTACTTTCCTGATCACAATGTCTGTTTCACGTCAGTGACTTATAAAGTACTGAAGACAATTGGTCAAAATAACTCCCGGCAACTAGCATTTTCAAAAGAAGGTCAGCAATAAAATTCCCATATTTCTCTCAGAACAGATTTATAAAATACAACTTTCCGCTTTTCCCTCAATAAATTCCAAGCAGTAAAAAGCACCTGAAATATTTCTCCTCTTTGTAAATCACGCAATATTATCATATTTGTGAGTAACACTTGAAATTACACTTTTAGCATGCTTTCTGCATCAGGCCCAATATTGCCAAAAACAGTGAACTGCCAACAGCATACCTCTTCTCTGTCAGCCAAGATTAATAAAGATTCACATTTCCAACTCTCAGAGGTGCTGATTTTAATCCCATGCTCTAAGGTTATTGTTTATATGCATTGGAATCATTCATACTGGTTAACATAGAAACATAGAAAAGTGACAGCAGAAAAAAGATTGAGTAGTCCAATAAGTCTGCTTGTTTTTTTGGGTTTTTTTTGTTTTTTTTTGCTTTTTTTGGTTTTTGTTTTTCGTTAACTTTTTTGTCAGAGTATAGATCTATGTTCGTTCCAAGCATTTGAAGCCATTTACTGTTGACTGTCTCACTACCTCTGCTGGAAGCATCAAGCATCAAGCATTAACTACTTTCTAAGATTAGTTTTAAACTTTCCTCCAGTTAGTTTGCGGTTATGTCCCCGTGTTATTGATTTTGATTTCAAATTGACAAAACTGCACTCCTGAATCTTATTCACCCTCTTGATTTATTTAAAGATTTCAATCATGTCTCCCTTTTCCCTTCTTTCCCCAGACTGTACATATTACATTCCTGAAGTCGCTCTTGATATGTTTTATCCCCAGACCTTTTACCATTTTTGTTACCTGTCTCTGGACCTTAAAGAGAAATAGCCACAACTGGGTTTATTCAAGGATCTGAGCATGTATTCCTAAATTATTACAAGTATAAAGACTTACCTATGAAAGATTTATTTTACTACAGAGTAGAATTATCAGTTAGAAAATTGTGAAACTTGCTCATTGTTCCCTGAAATGTCAACTTCAGGCACTTAGAATACATCAATAATAGATACATGTATTGTGGTTATGTAAATAAAGTTTTGCCATTGTGTGAGCAGAGATGTTTTTGGTTCTTGTCCCAATAAGTGTCACGACAAAAGCCACTGGGAGTCCGTTTCCTTTTTAATGTCTTCATGTGTCACTGCCAAGTAGATAATTACTTTTGCTATGCTAGTGGGGGATTTCTTGGTTTGTGTGTACTTTCTGCTGTGGACTTATGGTCCATGAACAACCCCTTTGGGGCCATTTTGACTGCAAATAAAGGCGGAAGATTGAATATCTCCTAGGCTATTGAGTTCAAGACAGTTGGCAATGCATTCATAGGAATTGGGTGGCACAGACATTTAGCTGAATAAAAAATTTCTGGGTTCCCCAGCGAAAAGACATAAACCGGTCATTTGAAAGGGCTGTGTTGTGCCAGTTGATGTGATGTTGGCCCTTGTAGTGGATGTGAATGTCAGTGTAAAAGGTTAAATAAAGTGTATGGTGCAAAGGCTCTGACCAGTAAGAAATGTCTCCACAATGGAGAATTCTATTTTATACAATATTAACAGTTGGGCACTATATAATTATATTATATTATTATATAGCGCCAACAGTTTACAGAGCGCTTTACAATGTAGAGGGGGGACAGCAGAATTACAGTACAGTTCAAAACAGAAGGGACAGGAGGGCCCTGCTCATAGAGCTTACATTCTAAAGGGAGGGGGTGGTGGTACAAAAGGTAATAGATGCGGGGAATGACTTGATAGAGGTGGCTCGGGGACAGTTGTTAGGTGGGTATGGGATAGGCTTCCCTGAATAAGTGAGTTTTCAGGGATCTCCTAAAGTCGGACAGGGTAGGGGCTGATCGGACATACTGGATCAGGGAGTTCCAGACAATGGGAGAGGCTCTGGAGAAGTCCTGAAGGCAAGCATGGGAGGAGGTAACAAGGAAGCTAGAGAGCAGGAGGTCCTGGGAGGAGTGGAGAGGATGATTTGGGAGATAACTGCAGATGAGGTTGGTGATGTAGCTGGGGGCGATGTTGTGGATGGCCTTGTATGTTGTGGTTAGCATTTTGAATTTTATACGGTGCAGTAGGGGAAGCCAGTGAAGGGATTGGCAGAGAGGAGCAGCAGTCACGGATCGGTTAGTGAGGTGTATTAGTCTAGCAGCAGCATTCATAATAGACTAAAGGGGGATAGCCTCCATAAGGGTAGGCCATTAAGGAGAGAGTTGCAGCAGTCAAGGCGGGAAATAATCAAGGAATTAAAAAGTTGCTTTGTGGTGTCATTAGTCAGGAAGGATCGAGGTTAAGGCTGAAGGAGAGGTCAGAGTCAAGGATTACACCCAGCATTCTGGCATGTGTGGAGGGACCAATGGTTGTGCTGTTGATCTTAATGGTAAAGTCATGGGAAGGAGGAAATATAACAAGCTCAGTTTTAGAAAGATTGAGTTTGAGAAAGAGGTGTGACATTCATACCGATATGTCATTCAGTAAGTTTGAGATCCGTGAGGAGATTGAGGGGGTGAGTTAAGGAGTGGAGAGATAGATCTGGGTGTCGTCAGTGTAGAGGTGTTATTGGAAGCCATGGGTGGTTATTAACTGGCCCAGGGAAGTGGTATAGAGTGAGAATAGGAGGGGCCAAGGACAGAGCCTTGGGGTACCCCAACAGAAAGAGAAAGAGGAGATGGAGATGTAAGTAACACTGAATGTGTGCTGAGATAGGTAGGAGGAGAACCAGGATAAAGCAGAATCACGGAGGAAAGGGGAGTGTAGTTTGCTGAGGAGGAGCAGGTGGTCAACTGAGTCAAAGGCAGCAGAAATGTCTCAGAGTATGAGTATGGAGTAATGGCCATTGGTTTTAGCAGTTAATAGGTCATTGGTGAGTTTTAGTAGGGCAGTTTCAGTGAAACGTTGTGGATGGAAGCCAGACTCTAGGGGGTCAAGAAGGTTGTTGTCTGTGAGGTAGCGACTCCTCCCTCCAGTCCCTGCTGCACTTATCTATTATAATTGCCTTCTCACTTTACCCATGACAGCCATGTACTTGAAAATTTCACTACACAGCATGGTCATATGACCATGCTGACCAAAGACAGCTTTGTGATGGTACACAAACTTTGGGTTGTGTAGTGAAATTTTCAAGTGTGTGTCCCTTTACACTGTCAGGAGAAGAGGATCGTCATGTATAAGTGCAGCATGGACCAGGGGATAGAGAGGTAGTGTGTGATAATTCACCTTTTCAATCCTTAACTGAACTTAGCCTTTAAATTATAACTGAAGACTAGGGATGAGCCGAACACCCCCCTGTTCGGTTCGCACCAGAACATGCGAACAGGAAAAAAGTTCGTTCGAACACGCGAACACCGTTAAAGTCTATGGGACACGAACATGAATAATCAAAAGTGCTAATTTTAAAGGCTAATATGCAAGTTATTGTCATAAAAAGTGTTTGGGGACCTGGGTCCTGCCCCAGGGGACATGGATCAATGCAAAAAAAAGTTTTAAAAACGGACGTTTTTTCAGGAGCAGTGATTTTAATAATGCTTAAAGTCAAACAATAAAAGTGTAATATCCCTTTAAATTTCGTACCTGGGGGGTGTCTATAGTATGCCTGTAAAGGGGCGCATGTTTCCGGTGTTTAGAACAGTCTGACAGCAAAATGACATTTTGAAGGAAAAAACTCATTTAAAACTACCCGCGGCTATTGCATTGCCGACAATACACATAGAAGTTCACTGATAAAAACGGCATGGGAATTCCCCAAAGGGGAACCAAAATTAAAAAAAAAAAATGACGTGGGAGTCCCCCTAAATTCCATACCAGGCCCTTCAGGTCTGATATGGATATTAAGGGGAACCCCGGCCAAAATGTAAAAAAAAAAATGACGTGGGGTTCCCCCTAAATTCCATACCAGACCCTTCAGGTCTGGTATGGATTTTAAGGGGAACCCCGCGCCAAAAAAAAAAAAAAAAAAACGCGTGGGGTCCCCCCAAAAATCCATACCAGACCCTTATCCGAGCACGCAACCTGGCAGGCCGCAGGAAAAGAGGGGGGGGTGAGAGTGCGGCCCCCCCCTCCTGAACCGTACCAGGCCACATGCCCTCAACATTGGGAGGGTGCTTTGGGATAGCCCCCCAAAACACCTTGTCCCCATGTTGATGAGGACAAGGGCCTCATCCCCACAACCCTGGCCGGTGGTTGTGGGGGTCTGCGGGCGGGGGGCTTATCGGAATCTGGAAGCCCCCTTTAACAAGGGGACCCCCAGATCCCGGCCCCCCCTGTGTGAAATGGTAAGGGGGTACAAAAGTACCCCTACCATTTCACTAAAAAACTGTCAAAAATGTTAAAAATGACAAGAGACAGTTTTTGATAATTCCTTTATTTAAATACTTCTTCTTTCTTCTATCTTCCTTCATCTTCTGGTTCTTCTGGTTCTTCTGGCTCTTCTGGTTCTTCCTCCGGCGTTCTCGTCCAGCATCTCCTCCGCGGCGTCTTCTATCTTCTTCTCCTCGGGCCGCTCCGCACCCATGGCATGGGGGGGAGGCTCCCGCTCTTCTCTTCATCTTCTTCATCTTCTTCTCTTCTTCTTTTCTTCTCTTCTTCTCTTCTTCATTTTCTTCTCCGGGCCGCTCCGCACCCATGCTGGCATGGAGGGAGGCTCCCGCTGTGTGACGGCGCTCCTCGTCTGACAGTTCTTAAATAACGGGGGCGGGGCCACCCGGTGACCCCACCCCCTCTGACGCACGGGACATGACGGAACTTCCCTGTGGCATTCCCCGTGACGTCACAGGGAAGTCCCGTCAAGTCACCGTGCGTCAGAGGGGGGCGGGGTCACCGGGTGGCCCCGCCCCCCGTTATTTAAGAACTGTCAGACGAGGAGCACCGTCACACAGCGGGAGCCTCCCTCCATGCCAGCATGGGTGCGGAGCGGCCCAGGGAAGAAAATGAAGAAGAGAAGAAAAGAAGAAGAGAAGAAGAGAAGAAGATGAAGAAGAAGAGAAGAGCGGGAGCCTCCCCCCATGCCATGGGTGCGGAGCGGCCCGAGGAGAAGAAGATAGAAGACGCCGCGGAGGAGATGCTGGACGAGAACGCCGGAGGAAGAACCAGAAGAGCCAGAAGAACTTTTTATGACAATAACTTGCATATTAGCCTTTAAAATTAGCACTTTTGATTTCTCCCATAGACTTTTAAAGGGTGTTCTGCGGCACTCGAATTTGCCGCGAACACCCCAAATTGTTCGCTGTTCGGCGAACTTGCGAACAGCCAATGTTCGAGTCGAACATGAGTTCGACTCGAACTCGAAGCTCATCCCTACTGAAGACAAAACTTTTTTTTTTTAGATTTAGATATGGTGATCAGGGGTTAGATGTGAGGGTAGATTCTAAATTTTTAGCTTCAAGAATCCTGAATACCAGAATGGGAATAGAGGGAAATTTTACAATGGTGACACTTGTTCTTACGCCCCGTACACACGGTCGGATTTTCCGATGGAAAATGTCCGATCGGAGCGTGTTGTCGGAAATTCCGACCGTGTGTGGGCTCCATCGGACATTTTCCATCGGATTTTCCGACACACAAAGTTGGAGAGCAGGAGATAAAATTTTCCGACAACAAAATCCGTTGTCGGAAATTCCTATCGTGTGTACACAAATCCGATGGACAAAGTGCCACGCATGCTCAGAATAAATAAAGAGATGAAAGCTATTGGCCACTGCCCCGTTTATAGTCCCGACGTACATGTTTTACGTCACCGTGTTTAAAAATCCTAGGATTTTGTTGTCGGAATGTCCGAACAAAGTCCGACCGTGTGTACGGGGCATTAGTGTGTATGGAAATATATCCTCCAACTTCCCAATCAGTCTACAGGGCAGGAAGTGAAGGGAAATGTCCCTAATGAGACACTAGCAGCCCCCCCCCCCCCCACACACACACACACACGCACTTTATCCAAAAATATATATTTAATATATTTTAACCGTATATTGAACTAGTAGGGAACTGCTGCATTAATGCTATTGACAGACTACAACATATACTGTATGTATTTTTTTACTTTATCTATACTTCCAATTCAAATGGAATAAAACCCATTTTATATGACAAATAAACAAAGCGTGCCTTTTTGCATGTTCTGTGAGCTAGTGCAAATGCTTTCACAGCATCAGCAACACAGCATCAGGTGGTACCCAATTTGTTATTGGTGAGAAAACATAATGTGCTAAAGTTGTTACATAGCTTTGCCTTTTTCTCTTTTTTTCACATTTAATATTGAACCATTGCTAAAGGTTTGCTTTTGATCTTCTAAATAGGAGGAAGCACCTGGTATAACTGGCCTCTTGCTTGCCTCTCTTGAACTGCACTGGATTGACAAGATGACAATATCCCAATTGAGATTTCAGGCTTGTGTGAAGTAGACACCTGATCTGCCTGCAAATGCATTTACAAAAGGCTTTCATTCACAGAAAGAAAAAAAAAAGCCTTGGTAGGACTTTTCTAATTTAGCCTTCTGGGGATGTGGTCTCTTGGTCTGTCAGCTTTTAAATCCTACTGCAATGTTAACCTCTGTGGCGCTAGAGGGGTTTGCCGCACAGTGGGTTGTAGGGCCTTCTGGCAGTGCAAAGGCTAACAGTCTTTTCAGTTCACAACACAAATGTTTCTTGCACTGAATCTGTCATCTAGGATTCCATTACTTGCTAAGAGAATATAGAACCCTGTCATCAGATAATCATAACGCCTGTGTTGAAGTGCTTATTTTATTAGACTGGAAAGTAAAGCAGATTTCAGACTTTTAAGTCATGACAGGCTTTGAAAAGCATACTGATGTATGTTCTTACGTCCTGTGGTCAGGGTTCAGATCTTGGCACTGGATGATAATGCTCTAAACTATAGGAGATTTCTAAATTGATGTTTCTTGCCTGTTTAAAATGAACAAAACAAAAATGCCAGTCTATTCAAACAAAGATAAACCATACATATGTATGCTGTCACTGCTGTCTTTGTAGCATTAGAACATCCAAAGGCATTTTTTTTTGGCTAAGGTTGCACATCTAAAAAAAAACATAGGAACATTAGTGACAAAAAATAGACTGTACAGAATTTTATTCTGTTATATTATTCTATCAAACAATTAAGACTGAACTGATCAATGTTGATTCTTATTGTTAACTCCTTAATGCACACATGTGCTTTTCTGTGCTTTTCATGTAGAGAAAAAAACAACAGGTTAGCTTTTTTTGTCCCTCCCTTGTAGCACATTTTGGGATACCCAGTAATTTCAGGTATTGTGAACCATTGGACCATTAAAGTGGAACCTTTTGTGCTTGCTTTAAACCTCAGAAATGTATTACAAGTGTAGAGTATGAAGAGCCACAATCTTTTTTTCAAATTTTTGTTAGAGCAGAGGATGGTAAAAGGCTAAGTTTACCTTTAAAAATAAATAATAAACGCACATATTTTTGCAGTAAAAAACCCAGCAATTATTTTTTATTTTTTTTTGAGCCTGCAAAGCATTGCATCCACAATCAGCAGATTGCGGGTTCAACATCAGGCTCCTGCACAATCACAGTATAGCTGTATACCTGTACCTCCCATATGGGCTGACAATACTAGAGAGCAGGAAGATCAATGAACTACAAAAGCTCTCGTCAGAGCCCAAGCAGTTCATTGAGAACTTCAAGCCATCTGCCAAAGTGGCAGATGGTAGTTGCAGTTTATTCATTTAGAGATCTCTGTGAATGAACAATGTGGCTGTATGGGCAGAGCCCTGCATAGCCTCGGTCTTTTTAAATTGTGACAGCACGTACAGGGAGAAGATCTCCTATCCACTGTCACAGAGGGGGATTGGAGGGTTGCAGTTACCAAAGGTGAACTTATCCTTAGTGCTGGTTTTCTTTTGGTCAACCAGTGGGCTAAACGAAAAAAAAACCTTGCAGATTCTTGCATCCATACAGGGCAATGTGGACTCAAGGATCTCCCCCACCGTGCTATTGTATTATGACAGCAGGGATTTACCCCACCCCTGCCTTTGTCAGAATACATTGACAATTTCTAATATGTGTGTACCTAGCGTAAGTGCCTTTATTAGGCACAGGTATGGTGCATTAGGGGATGCTCTTACATAGTGTCCGATTCAACAAGCTGCAATAGCACATAAGGTGTGCTAATGTGGTCTGATCAAGGAATGGCATTTTCATGATCATAATAATTATCATCATGCAGTACCAGGCAGTGCAATTTCAAACGGCCAGGATTTATTAATAAATGTCACCAATTTGTCTTATGACTTCTTACAGTATCACACATGAAATGCTGTAAGTAGCATTTCAAGCATTATTACAAGTAATCATAACTTTTTCTTCATCAAGATAGAAATGATAAGATGTTATTGGAGCCTGGAAATTTTGAGGTATAATTTTTATAAGTGTTATAGTGTTAATAAGGAGTGACATTTTTCCCTTTTGATTGCAAAAAGTATTTAGGCCACTGCAAAGCCCCATGTCCAATGCCATTAGCAGAAACTTCCATGCCCAGTTTGAGATCCTGATAATTTAGCTCCAGAAATCCACACATTTTTCTAATGCCAGAACCCAATTTTTACCTGTATTCCATTAACATTTGTTAGCTTTAAAATGTATTTTGAATCTGTATCATTTAATGGATCCATCATCATAACACACTGCCATGCAACTGCAACTTTGTCTATTCATTACTGGAGAGGTCACTTTGCATAAGGCATTTGAGTTGGCATTCCAATACATTCCTGATACTGTATTAACAGCTAACATTACCTGACTGACCACTTTGTCTCAAGCAGGCCTACCTACAAATACCTATGTATCCAGTGCCTAATTGTGTTCAGCTGTTCTTAATAATCTTTTTTATCATACCCTCATATACTTTAGCGTGCTAGGCGTGTCTTACAGCAACTGCCTCTCTGTGCCACACATATTTGTTTCTTTTTTTTTTTTTTTTAGTAACATCTTCTATCCATCTTAATCCTTGCCACCACCGTCTATTTTGATCTTTTAAAACATCATGGTCTTTGTAAGGAATTCAGTTTTTTAATAATTTAGAGAAAGTATTTGAGTTTTACTAATACTCTCTGGCTTAGGAACTTTTAGCATTCTTGTATAATGCCACAATTCAAAGGCATAGATTCTGCACTGTCATCTTTATACATGGTCCAGTTGTATGAGCCATTTATAAGACCATAGCTATGACTAATAAAACCATTATTGATACAGTAGTGTGAT